>NC_134695.1:5765000-6109166 GCF_050947455.1 Rhinoderma darwinii
TCTGCTAAGGGCACAGGACTACTTCACCGCATCAATGGGAGAATGGATGGAGCCATGTACCGTCAAATCCTGAGTGACAACCTCCTTCCCTCCACCAGGACATTAAAAATGGCTCGTGGCTGGGTCTTCCAGCATGACAATGACCCGAAACATACAGCCAAGGCAACAAAGGAGTGGCTCAAAAAGAAGCACATTAAAGTCATGGAGTGGCCTAGCCAGTCTCCAGACCTTAATCCCATCGAAAACTTATGGAGGGAGCTGAAGATCCGAGTTGCCAAGCGACAGCCTCGAAATCTAAATGATTTACAGATGATCTGCAAAGAGGAGTGGGCCAAAATTCCATCTAACATGTGTACAAACCTCATCATCAACTACAAAAAACGTCTGACTGCAGTGCTTGCCAACAAGGGTTTTGCCACCAAGTATTAAGTCTTGTTTGCCAAGGGGATCAAATACTTATTTCTCTGTGCACAGTGCAAATAAATATATATAATTTTGACTATGTGATTTTTTTTTTTTTTAATATAATCTATCTCTCACTGGTAAAATTAACCTAGCCTAAAAATTCTAGACTGTTCATGTCTTTGACAGTGGGCAAACTTACAAAATCAGCAAGGGATCAAATACTTATTTCCTTCACTGTATATATATATATATATATATATATATATATATATATATATATATATCTCCAAGAGAAGGTGTATGGGCAGCACAGTAGAACAAAAACCTCCAGGGCATAAGGGTGCAAGCCTCCAGGGAAACGACTTGTAAATCCCCAATGGTATACAAATGTAAGGAGAAAGAGGCAGTACTGATGGGTGAATAAACTTTCTATTTTTTAAACCTTGGAGTGCTGCCTCTTTCTCCTTACATTTGTATACATACATACACATATACACATACATATACATATAAAATCATTATTAAAAGCAAAAAAAAAAAACCTTTCCCCATTTTCCACCAAGCACAAGGTAAATAAAATTATTTGACATAACTGGTATCACCGCATCCGTAAAATTCAGAACTTTTACAATATAACATTGTATAACTTGCATGGTGAACGCCGTAAAAACAAAACAAAAAACAATCACTGTTTTTGGTCTCCCACAAAAAATGGAATAAAAATTGATCAAAAAGTTTAATGTATCCCAAAATGGTACCAATAGAAACTACAGCTTGCCCCACAAAACATAAGCCTTCATACCGCTCAATCAACAGAAAAAAATAAATTTTTGGCTCTGAGAATATGGCGACAAAATAGAAATTTTATTTTTAACATTCAGTTTTTTCCTTGTAAAAGCAGTAAAACATAAAAAAACGACATCAATTTAGTATCAAATTAAATGTATTGACCTGCAGAAAAAAGTTAACATGCCGTTTTTACCGCACTGTGAATGCCGTAAAAAAACGTCCCCCCCACATAAAATGGAGGAATCTGTTTATTTCCCTTTCCGCCCCACAAAGATTTTTTTCCACAGTTTCCCACTACATTATATGGCACAATAAATGGAAAATCTACAAATGGTCCCGCAAAAAACAAGCCCTCATACGGCTACATCAACGGAAAAATAAAAAGTTATGGCTTTTGGAAGGTGGTGAGGAAAAAAATAAAACTGAAAAACACAAAAAGTGGCTGCTTAGAGAATACCCTTTTATGTGCAAGTTGTGTTATAATGTTTAAATATTGGGATGTAAATATTGTACTGTTACTTTAATGGGACACTGTGATGGCAGCCACCTGGTTTGGTCATGATGCGAGTTTTATTAGGGTAGGATTTAAGAATCTTTACATAGTTTTGGCACCACTGGTTAGGCGAGAATGTAACACAGTAGGGACCAGACAGGTTTGTACCAGTGAACCACTGGAGTAAGGCGAGTGGGAAAAACAACAATCACAGTTTACCTGTTGTCATTCAACTAATTTAACCTCTTAAGCACGTTATGGCCATTTAGAACAATTTTTTGTTTTTTTCATCTGCATTCTAAGAGCCATAATCTTTTTATTTTTCCTTCGACGTAGCTGTATGAAGGATTGATTTTTGTGGGATGGGTTGTAGTTTCAACTATTGTGGGGTGCATACAGCTTATTAATGGACTTTTATGGCATTTTGGAGGGGGGGGTGGAAAAAAATCTGCCATCAGTTTCTGGGATTCACCATTTGTGGAATCTGCCATTCAATATGCAGTATAAATAATATGTTTACTTTATTCAAAGGGTCAATACAATTGCGACAATACCATTTTTTTCTTATGGTTTCTTATTTTTACAAAATAAAATAATTTTTATTGAGCAAAGTAATTTTTTTTTTTTAATTAAATTTCAAATTTTTTTTATTAGTCCCTTTAGGGGAATTAAAGGCTATGTAAACCTTTTGAACCCTTTGTTTTATAGAAAAAAAAAAAAAGTATCATGACATTTTAAACAACTTTTTAATTGTTTTTTTTTTTTATAAAAAATAATGTTTTACTATTTGAGATTCATCTTCTTTGCATGCTGGATACATAGAAGCTGTACCTTGTGCTCAATCCCGAATCCATCAGGTCAGCGGGAGTGACGACTTCGGTGGTGACAGTATGTCCTGCGTGTCTCTGACTCTGACCCACTTACTTATGAACTTAGATGTGATCACGAAGGACCTACTGTCACTGAAGCCGTCAGTCCTGCTGACCTGGCAGTTTTGGGTTTGAGCACAAGATACAGTTTCTATGTATCCAGGATACATAGAAGCTGTATCTTAAAAAGTAAAACCAATTTTTGGAATAAAAACCTATTAAAAAGTTGTTTAAAATACCGTGATACATTGCTTTATTAAAAAAAGTTTTCAAACATTTATATAGCCTTTAAAGCAGTTATCACTTGATTGCATTTATAAAGCTTTCTACTCAAAATTTCAATGCATTATTGCCTGTCAATGATACACTGACAGCCAATATATTATGTCTCTGGCATGCCCTAATAGGTATGTATCTATGACAGACCTGGGGGCATTCGTTAGGCGCCCGTCTGCCATGGCTACCCATCAGCACCTCACAATCATGTTGTGGGGGTGCCAACGGGCTGACAGAGGAAGCTCTCTCCCTCTGTTAAACTCCTTAGGCTCCGAGTTTGCTATTGACTGCGGCTTCTAAGGGGTTTAATGTTCGCGATCTCAGTTATCCTGGCTCTCAAAGCTAGATGTCAGCTGTATATTGCAACCATCACCCGCTTTTACTGGACTGCATAAGTCTGTTCAGTAGTTATTTTTGGGGAAAGAATTTCTCTAGGGCACATAAGGACCCATTTTATTATACCAATGGCAGTTTTTAGAGACTAGTTGCTGCCTGGGTTTTTTCTTTTTATTCCAAACATCTCCCTATCTCAGAAATCCTGGAGTCTTATTAAAGGTAAGAACGATTGTGATATCTTATCTCAATGAAAAATTCTTATTCTCTCTCTGTGTTTGACTTTTTGACTGTGAAGAGGATTTGTAGGGTAGTGCTAATGAGGTCGTCATTACTTAAGACCTGTTATCTTTCAACTATATCCTAAAGGAAAATGCACAAGTTGATCAGGCTACACAAACCTCACAGGTCCACGTGGCTTCGATTTTTCTGTGGCCTCTTATACCACCAGAACAGTCTAGTGGGAGAATTTAATAAGACAGCGTTTCGAATGCCAGTCTTAAACTCAAGATCACTGGAGTAAAATGCGCCTAATTTATTAAGAGGCCCCCCTTTTTAATAAATTCGGTGCATCTTTTTCTGTCCGTGCATCAGAAAACCAAATCTACACTTGCAATGAGCAGGTGTAGATTTGTGCTATCATCATTAACCATTTCTGGTGTAAACTATAGTAAATTTGTCAGTCTGCAAGAGGCCAAGCCACCTCCCGTTAAACTCCTTCTTTTGAAAGGTGGCAACATAAGCGTAAAATGTAAAAAATTCACAAAATAGTGCACAAATATCATGTGCCATAAGTTACAACTTTTTAACGCTAGAAAATAATAGCATAAAGAAGTTCGTAAATTCCCCCTATATGTCTCAAGCTGCCCTTCTAGAGAGGGAATTATTTTGTAATCCACCAACCACATTTTCTGAATGCTACATGACACGAGAGATCAAACTACACAATGCTTGTTTATAGTCTGTTACCATGGAGACATGTAGATCTACTTAGGAACTGTAGACACAAAATAGTAGGATATTTTTAATCATGAATTGCCTTATTGTTTTTTATTTTATAAGCACTAAAGAAAAATAGTTGCAAAGGTGGATATAGCCTATTAATCTATTGCCAGCAATTTACCATAAATAATCTTGCACATTTCTTGCTCATTAATTATGGGTTACTAGCAGTGAATTTGTTGGTTTAATATGCTGCCTTATGTAAGGGCAGCATATTACACCTACAGGTCCGCACTCTTAGTAGCCAAGACGGCACAAAAAAAATTGTGTGACATTTGGTTAATAGGATCGCTGAAAGAATACAGTGGACTTAGGGTATGTGCACACAACCTCTTTTCAGGCGTAATGGAGGCGTTTTACGCTTCGAATTACGCCTGAAAAGACGGCTCCAATACGTCGGCAAACATCTGCCCATTGCTTGCAATGGGTCTTACTCTTCATAATATTTAGAGATTCTCTTGTGACTGGTATAGTGCCAAGGGACTGGCACAGGGCAAATGCGGTGCCTATTTTCAAAAAGGGCTCTAGGTCTTCGTCGGGTAATAATAAACCAGTAAGCTTAACATCACTTGAGGGGAAAATGTTTTGAGGGGCTATTGAGGGACTATATACAGAATTATGTGACAATAAATAGTATTATAAGTGACAGCCAGCACGGTTTTACTAAGGACAGAAGTTGTCAAACCAACCTGATTTGTTTTTATGAAGAGATGACCAGAAGCCTAGACAGAGGGGCCGCTGTGGATATAGTGTTTTTGGACTTTGCAAAGGCATTTGACACTGTCCCTCATAGACATCTAATGGGTAAATGAGTTGTGGTCAATGATTCCTACTCTGAATGGTCACCGGTTATAAGTGGTGTACCCCAGGGTTCAGTGCTGGGACCACTATTATTCAACTTATTTATTAATGATATAGAGGATGGGATTAATAGCACTATTTCTATTTTTGCAGATGACACCAAGCTATGTAATATAGTTCAGACTATGGAAAATGTTTGTGAATTTTCAAGCGGATTTAAACAAACTTAGTGTTTGGGCGTCCACTGGGCAAATTAAGTTTAATGTAGATAAATGTAAAGTTATGCACCTGGGTACGAACAATCTGCATGCATCATATGTCCTAGGGGGAGCTACACTGGGGAAGTTACTTGTTGAGAAGGATCTGGGTGTACTTGTAAATCATAATCTAAATAACAGCATGCAATGTCAATCAGCTGCTTCAAAGGCCAGCAAGATATTGTCGTGTATTAAAAGAGGCATGGGCTCGCGGGACAGGGATTTAATATTACAACTTTACAAAGCATTAGTGCGGCCTCATCTAGAATATGCAGTTCAGTTCTGGGCTCCAGGTTATAGAAAGAATGCCCTAAAGTTGGAAAAAATACAAAGAAGAGCAACGAAGCTAATAAGGGGCATGGAGAATCTAAGTTATGAGGAAAGATTAAAAGAACTAAACCTATTTAGCCTTGAAAAAAGACGACTAAGGGGGGACATGATTAACTTATATAACTATATTAATGGCACATACAAAAAATATGTTGAAATCCTGTTCCAAGTAAAACCCACTCAAAAAACAAGGGGGCACTCCCTCCGTCTGGAGAAAAAAAGGTTCAATCTGTAGAGGCGACAAGCCTTCTATACTGTGAGAACTGTGAATCTATGGAATAGCCTACCACAGGAGCTGGTCACAGCAGGGACAGTAGATGGTTTAAAAAAAGGCTTAGATAATTTCCTAGAACAAAAAAATATTAGCTCCTATGTAATGACGAGGGTAGGGAAACGGACAAGTGAGCCCTAATCTACCCGCCGCTCTGTCCCTGCCTACTTGCAACGACCCGCCCTAGGCGACGGGGTACAACTGGGCGGCGGTCCCTACGCTCAGTAAGTGCATGAGACAAACAGACAAGGGAACACAAAGCAAAGGGAAATGGGGCAGTTGCCCACGGCAACACCGTGAGCAACAAGAGTGGTGAACGAGCCGAGTCAAACCAGGAGTGCACGAGGTACCAAATGCAGAGCAGGAGAGTAGTCAGAAAGCCAGGGTCAGTATGGAGCAGGATCAAATAGTTAGAAGCTGTAGCTGGGCCAGGAAACCTCACGAGAAGAATCACAAGCAAAGGAGGAACAGGAAAGGCAGGTATAAATAGACAGAGGGCGGGAGCTAGCTCCGTCTGGCCAGGCTGCGATAGGCTCTCCCACTCCTAAGCCTGCCATCCTGAGTGGTGGAAGCTGGAGTCAGTCTCAGAGACATAGACTCAGGTGCAGACTGATTACCTATGTGCGTATACACAGAAGTTGTGCCTGGCAGATCCTTTACATCCTATGTGTAGAAATTTATACCTTCCCTTTTCCCATCCCTTGGTTGAACTTGATGGACATGTGTCTTTTTTCAACCGTACAAACTATGTAACTATGTAACTATGTTCTGAGCAAACAAGCTGTCATTTTACGCGTCGCTGTCAAAAGACAGTGCGTAAAACTACGGCCGCGTCAAAGAAGTGCAGGACACTTCTTGGGACGTAATTGGAGCCGTTTTTCATTGACTCCAATGAAAACCAGCTCCAATTACGTCCGTAAAAGACGCAGCTAAAAATGCGTGCACTTGTAAAAACGTCTGAAATTCAGGAGCTGTTTTCTCCTGAAAACAGCTCCGTAATTTCAGACGTATTTGACGTGGTCATGTGAACATACCCTAATAGTTATGAGTTCGTTGTATTCATGAGGGGAGTGCTCAGACATTCATTCAGGATGATTAATATGCTGCCCAGACAGATCCACTTTAACCCGTTAGTGACTGCTAATACGCCTTTTCACGGTGGCCACTAATGGGCTTTATTCTGATGCATAAGCCTTATTACGGTGCTGCAACAGAATAAATATACAGAGCAAGGAGCCGTTAAATCTCCCTGCTCTCAGCTAACAGAGGTAGCTGAGGGCTGGGGGCGTCCCTGCTCGAACGTGTGAGATCGATATTAGTATCGATCTCACCCATTTAACCCCTCAGATGTGGCACTCAATAGCGAGCGCCGCATCTGAGTGGTTTTGGAGAGAGGGAGGGCGCTCCCTCTCATCCCACTGACACCCGGCGATAAGATCGCCGAGTTTCTATGTCTCCGATGGCAGCCGGGGGCCTAATAAAGGCCCCCAGGTCTGCCTGTAATGAATGCCTGCTAGGCTATGCCGGAAGCATGGCCTAGCAGATGCCTGTCCGTTTTAAACGGACAGGCAGTAATATACTGTAATACAAAAGTATTACAGTGTATTATAAATGTGATTGGATGATCGCATAGTAAAGTCCCCTAGTGGGACTAGTAAAAAAGTTAAAAAAAAGTTTAATAAAGTTAATAAAAAAAATGTGAAAAAAAAAAAAATGAAAAACACTTTTTCCCCTTAAAAAATGCTTTACTATTAAAAAAAACAAAATTAAGCAAAAAAGTTACACATATCTGGTATCGCCGTGTCTGTAACGACCCCGACTATAAAGCTATTACATTATTTAACCCGCACGGTGAACGCCGTAAAAAATAAAATAAAAAACAATGGAATAATTGCTGTTTTCTGTGAATCCTGACTTTAAAAAAAAGTGATAAAAAGTGATCAAAAAGTCGCATCTACTCCAACATTGTACCGATAAAAACTACAAGTCGTCCCGCAAAAAAAAGTCCTCATACAACTGCATCGGCGAAAAAAGAAAAAAGTTATAGCTCTTAAAATATGGAGACACAAAAGTAAATATTTTTGAAAAAAAATTTGTTTTTACTGTGTAAAAGTAGTAAAACATACAAAATCTATACAAATTTGGTATCGTTGCAATCGTAACAACCTGCTAAATAAATTTATTGTGTTATTTATACCACATGGTAAACGGCGTAGATTTAGGTCACAAAATAGAGTGGCAAAATTTCTGTGTTTTTTCTATTTCCCCCCCAAAAAAATTAATAAAAGTTAATCAATAAATAATATGTAGCCCAAAATGATGTTATTAAAAAATACAACTTGTCCCGCAAAAAACAAGCCCTTATACACCTATGTCGACGCAAAAATAAAAAAAGTTATAGGTCTTGGAATGCGATGATGGAAAAACTTGAAAAATGCCTTGGTCATTAAGGTTTAAAATAGGCTGCTCATTAAGGGGTTAAATGCCAAAATTACTATACAAATGCTGTTTATTCTGGTCCTTGCGTGCTAACCCAAATATGTTCATAAGGACTGAGGTACCTTGGGCTCACTAGAGGAATCCCACCATCAGACTATATAGAACTGGTTCATGTCAACTTTTATCTGAATTCTGAACTACGCCATTATCATTGTGCACACAGGTCACGTCAATAATAAATTCTAAAAGGTTGTAAATAAACTAGCAGCAATTGATGGGCTCTAAATCAGCTTCAAATGGTGTCTTCTGCTGGATCCTTGGGGCCCATTACTATGTCAGAACCTGGGCCCAACAGAGGATCCTCTGGCACTCTACTGGGCCAGTGTAAACCTGCAGGCACAGAGGTGTGAACGTGGGATTACCGTACACAAGATTGATATGTATAGAGGAAAAGGGAGATGCAGCTGGGCGACCAGGTAACCATTTTAGATCTAATATGATGTCTATTGGTTGCAACTTCCTGTACACATTTAAAGGAATGAAGACTCTCAGGAGCAAGAAAAAATATTGCTGTAAACATTTTTTTTATAGCTGAAGTCACATGGAGAAACCTTTAGGGCTCATTCACACGGGCGTGAATATCGTCCGGGTGCTGTGCGTTGAAACAACGCACAGCACACAGCCCCATTGATTTCAATGGGGATATTCACATATGTGTGACTTTTCACGCAGCGAGTGTCCGTTGCGTCAAACTCACTGCATGTCCTATATTGGTGCATTTTCATGCACCTAGCCACCCATTGAAGTCAATGGGTGCGTGAAAACCACGGACAGCACACTGACACACATCCATGTGCTGTCCGTGTTTTACGCATCAATTACATTGAAAAAAAAAAGAAGAGCTTGTGAGTGCTAGAAAAACACATGCCACTCGCAAAGCACACCGATGCATAACGCAACACTCGCACAGATTTAAGGCCCTATTACACCAGCCGATTTTGGCCGGTGCAGCAAGTGCCGTTCAGCGAGACATCGTTGATCGGCGCTCGTTTGCTCCTGTCACAGGTAGATATGGATGGGGACGAGCGGTCGTTACTACGATCGTTTGTCCCCATACATTGTTATGTCGGCAGAGCGTCTCCCTGTTTACACAGGGAGATGTGCTGTCGACAACAATAATATTTAACTTTTTAAAACGATCCGATCAGCAGATGAACAAGTGTTTGCTCGTTCATCTGCTGATCGTTCCCCTACTTACACAGGGCAATTATCGGCAATGAGCGTTATATGAACGCTTGTCTGCCCGATAATTGCTCGGCATAAAACCCCCTTTACGCGCGTAAATCTGTCACGCTCGTGTGAATGTAGCCTAAGGTTGTTAGTTTTGTAAGTGATAAAGGTTGTGAAGATGATACTTTTATAGGGCAGTGATTCATTATGATAATATCCAGAAGAAGGTTCAAAGTCAAAGAGTAAAAGAAAGGAGTGTCTGAAGACTCTATAACTAGAAGGGACAAATGAGTTAGGTCTGATAACATCTACAGTAAAAATAAAATTTGAGCATTCTATAATTGCTTGATATATGTAGACACTTGACAGTTGTACAGCAGGCCAACAATGCGGCCTCTAGGGAAAGCAGAGCAAAGGGTCTGTTTACATCGTCACCCTTCCGTTCCTTAAGGTTTCCATTTCACTTGCGGAAACAATAGTACAGTCGACCGCGCTATTGTTTCCGCGATAAAATGGAAACCGTTTGCAACAGAAGCATTACCATTGAAATCAATGGTAATGCAAACGGTAGCTACGATTTCCATTTGCCTTTCTGTTCATGGGTTCCTCCAACGGAAAGGTCTAACGCAACCCATGAACGGAAGGGTGATGCTGATGTGAACAGACCCTAATGGTGCCTTCACATATATCAGTTGCATTAGCATCAGCCTCTCAAGTGATTACAACTGATGCAAAAATGTATCAGTTACCAACAGGCTTTTTCAGAATTTTTTTACTACAAAACTATCAGTGGTCATCAGTTTTTACCACAATGGTCCAAAAAAAGGTAGATTAGGGTCTGAAAATGTGCCAATTTTATCAGAGTGGTGCATAGTTTGTGATAGATTGGATAAATGATAGATTAGATACATGTGTTTCACAAAACTTCTGATGTGATCCTGGCATGTTAGAAGTTTTTTTGTTGGGGAGCTGGTACTCCCTCCAATCACTGAAACAAAGGGGCAATAACCTCTCTGATCCGCATTGTTGGATTATTGTGGGAGAGGAAGCAGAGCCGTGTATGCAACCTGCAAGGGCGCCAAACACTTGCCCTAACTTCAGGGAGGAGCTATTTTTGGTGCCTTTACAGCAACCCAATCCCACCCCACATCTTCTACCCACTCCACACCACGCAGGTTTTTTTGCGGTTTATTCTCCCACACCATATCTACCAAGTTTCAAGTATCTCAATCAATTTTTTTCCTTTTAAGCCACGTCTCTAACCCCGCTCAATCCCCGCCCATACACACCTGGTTCAGCCCACACAGTATCATGCTCACATAGTGCCTCCCCACAGTATAATGCCCCGATAGAAACCACTTACACAGTATAATGCCCCTTTATCTGTCCCTACACCGTATAATACCCGATAGTGCCTCCCCAGTATAATTCCTCCATAGATGCCCCCATACAGTATAATGCCCACACAAATTTCCCCATACAGTATAATGCCCCATAGCTGCCCTATAGAGTATAATGCCCTATAGCTGCCCTATACGGTATAATGCTGCCTTAGCTGCCCCATACAGTATAATGCACCCATAGCTGTCCCTAGTGCAAGTGCCCACATATAAAGTGCCAGTGCTCACATAGTGCCACAGTGCCCATGTAGATAGCACCACAAATTGCCCATGTAGATAGCGCCACAGTGTCCCCTGTAGATAGTGACCATGTAGATAATGCCACACCCCCTTGAACATAGCGCCATTGGGGCTCCCACTAGGAGCGGAATTCCCATACAGAGCTTCGGCCGAGCTGTGGCCAGGTAGTCTGCTCCAGGGGGAGCCCCTGACGTCACTGTCAATATATGGACAGTGACATAAAGGGCTATGGACAGTGACATAAAGTGCTTCCTCGGCGCTTAATCTAGCGTAGTGCCTGGGGAGTCCTCTACTAGAGGACAGTAAATGCTAAAGCAGGGAGCTGACAGTTCCTTGCTTCAGCATTGGATTCAACTGTATCTGCGTCCTGAGGACACAGATACAGTTGACGCGGGGACATACCACCGGCCACCTCGTACAGCGGGACACTGCCCCAAAACCGGGACTGTCCCGCTGAATCCGGGACAGTTGGGAGTCATGCCACGCCAGGTGCTGCCGGAAGGTGGATGCAACAGCACCCAGTATTCATCAGGCAAACATTACTTTAAGATAGGATACAGCGCCAGACCTCCCAGGAAGCCGGACACAAAAACGCTGCAGGTAACCATTAATGTCTCTCTTGACGACCCTTTTAATCTGTGTTTTAGACAAACCCACAAACTATGTTGAAAATTGGGATTACAGGATGATTGATTGCTCACCTTACCGAGTTGTCACCCACTATCTGCATTGGAGGTAGGACACAAAGATGGGCAAAGACAGTCCTTTAGGCCAGGATCGCAAATGTAGTTTTGATGCAGTTTTTGTGACTGTTTTTGGTTCAGTTTTTCGAGCCAAAGCCTGAAGTGGATCCAAAAGGAAGGAAAGGTATAAAGAAAAGACTAATGCGTTTTTTTTTCTTGTGTGTCCACTCCTGTGTTTGGCTAAAAAAACGGAGCCAAAAGCTAACCCAAAAACTGCATAAGAAAATGCGTGTGTGATCCTGGCCTTAAACTGTCCATCTGGATGTATGCAAAAAAAACTAAGGGAAAAAGGTACTAGACATTAAAAAGGGTACTAGACCAGAAAAAAAGTATTTGCTGTTAATATTTCAGCAGACCCAAAAGCCTGTGTACTCGTTTGTAGGGAGAGCTGGTTGCGAAGATTCTTTCCAATCCAAGGGGATCCAATGCTTTTTATATCAGGCATAAAAGATAATTGGAGCTCATTGGATACATGCTATCCCATCCACTCTATGGGAATTTATTTAGCTAATGAACGGATCATTAGATTGGTGTGTATTTTAAATGAATTTGTGTATCAAAATTTGTGACTTTATGGGGCCTTTGGATGGACACTTCTTATTTACCAAGTATTGGCAAATATCCGACTGCATTTGGTCTAGGTTTTGCTTAGTGGAATGGCTCACACCTAATGCATTCACATAGAACTTGCTTAATTGTTGTGCTGTATGCATTGCCAAGCTACGCCCATGACCTGCCTAGGTAGAGTCGTGTGTTAACCTTAAACCATACTATCCCCCACCCCCATTTAGTAACGACACATGACACCGAGGTTGGATGTGAAATGGCCACAGCAGCCGTTTATTAATTTCACAGTTTTATAAAAACAATTTAAATCCGAAACATTCAGATAACTAGTTAGGAATCCACCAGAGAATTCCTCCTAATAATTCACATGACCCAACATGGGTCAGAATCATAAATAACAATTAAACGTTAACATTAACCCGAGCAGAGGAAGTCCTTGAAGCCCCTTCAGATGTTCCTTTCAAGAACACACCGAATTAGCCATCTGCAAACCACTAATTACCTCCAGCCGTAAACCAGCTCGGAAGCACCGTTCACCTCTGCAGATGGCTCCAACCACTAGAAGTCCACTTCAAGGGGATAACACCCGATGAAGCCCTCAAGTGATATACCGACCACTAGAAGTCCACTTCAAAGGGATAACACCCGATGAAGCCTTCAAGTGACATACCTTCTACCAGAAGACCACTTCAAAGGGATAACACCCGATGAAGTCTTCAACCATGTACCTTTTTTGGGGGACGCATACCCCCGATGCGACCCCCCCACCATTTTGTACTGACTGGCCTCAAGGACTCCCCCCGCCAGCTGCCATGACAACAGAACCTACTCCGGAAAAAAGAAAAACATGTTAAATAAGCACACAAAATAAAACACAACGCTCATAGACAGACGTACATAAGACCTAAGGAGTAGCAAAACAAGGGAGGGAGGGTGGGAGCTTTGCTTAATGTGTGTTACTCCTCCCGCTGCTTCCGGCTCAATGCCGAGAAACAGCGGGAAGCGCAGTAACGGCCCCCCCCGCCCCCCTTAACTCCTCCCCGTCCCTCCTTCAGCTCCTTCAACTTTCCCTCACCTCATAACATTAACCCTTTCCCTACCAGGACGGTCATGTCGGCTTCCCTTAAGCCTGCAGCTGCGTCCAGCCTCTTCTAACACAGAGACAACAGAATCATTGATTAGCAGAAGTCCTGCTGCTAATCGTAACAATATGTCCCAAGCCTCCACTACCTGGGGACCTTTGGGGGACTCTATCTTCTCTACCCCTTGTCAATACTTTATTGTTAACGCTATAGTGGGCATTGACTGACAACAGGGTTTACTTTAGACTGTGTGTCACTACATATGAGTGGTCACTAAATATAGTATTTTGCTGTCAGTATCCCATATTTCTCCAAACACCATGGTTCTCCCACTTATATCTTTCAGCTGTCCTGGTATTAAACTTCCCAGTTTGTCTGTGAGTGACTTGCTGGGAGACACCTGTGAGCACCAAATAGCCTGGAACTGCTGATTTGCTTGGGCAGTATGCTCATACCCATTCTCCAGTGCTCTCCTCCCGCTCCCCCCTGGGAAGGACATGCGGAAGGATTGATCAGAGGAACAGGGAGAAAGCACATCCTCAGTTACAATTTTACAATTTTAGTCACAGTCTAGAGTCCCGGTAATGTGTCTTTGATTCATGTTACATGCTGCCGTTGTCTGGGAGTTCTCAAAAAAGGAGAAGGAGGCCTCACCATATTTTTTTGCTGGTGTCTCCACCAACCTTAATATGGCCCTGGGTGTAAACACAAGCTTAGGCCCCATGCACACGACCGTATTTTACGGTCGTGCGCATGGGGCCTTAATGTTTGAGTTCTTCATAGCGACAGCTACACACTCATCTCTGAGCTCTACTCATTATTGCAGGATACAAAATGGAAGCTGACTATGCTCAAATATCCCACTGGACACCATGCATCAACGCAATCCCTTCACCAATCTAGACCATCAGGGATGTTACCAATATAAGGGAATAGTATGAAGAGAAATAAACACTTACCTTATTAAAATGTCTCTGCTTGACGTTGGTGTTGGTGTCTCCCAGTGTCAGTTACTGTGCTTGACTTCTGGTACTCCATGTCAGCATGACATGACATTGTCAATGTCAGTGGAAAATCCAGTCCCAACACAGCCTAAGAGGTGGGCATAGGCCCGGTATCTGGATCTGGGAGAATCAGTGTCAGGAATTCTGGGGGCAACCAAGGCTGAGGAACTAATGTGGAATCTGAGGATGGCACACCCGTGGCTGGCACACTCTGTCAATCGAACTTCTGTGGCTTACTCTGAGAAGAGTTGAAGCCAATAAAAATGGTCATCTGAAAATATGTGCTATATAAAGTACTGCTATAAAATTTACTGCACAAGCTACATTGTTCATAATTTTTTTTTTCTTTAGGAGGGGTTTTGTACTTATTTTCCATTCTCAAATATAAGAGGGACTAAAATAGGATTTATCTGTCCATCTGTCTCCCAGAATGTCACATTTTATTGCAGCATTAATGTTTATAATTTATGTGACCCGCACTGATTAGACATGATGGTGTATCCTATCGATATGCCATCAATATCTATGGTAGTAAAACATCTTTAGTCTTCAAATTCTTGAAGTAGTTCAAGGTGGATTTTGAAGTATGTTTTGGATAATTGTCTTGTAATCTCTTTTTAGCTTCAGATTATTCATTGAATTTTGGGCACTCTATTCCAGCATATGTTAAAATTAAGAAAATCCACTCTTCCTTCTATCTGCACAATATGTACGTTGCTACTTTTACATGGGCATATTTTCGGCCCGATAAATTAGTGCTGATCGACAATATAGCAATTATATACCAATCGGCACTCGTTTACTCTATTTAAACGGATCAATGATCATAATGTTAGGTGTAAGGCTATAGCTACATGGCGAGAGACACAGATCGCGCAGCCAATGATCGCTGTATCGACCTTGCCTTTATTGCAGGTAATAAAATTCAATGTGGTCGCTTTGCAGGCCGCATGTTCCCGCAAACGCTATTGGATTTCTCACGACTGTAAACGCATTGAATCTATTGCAACTGTGGCGTCATGGTCGCAGCAACTTGTGGGTCACAAAGCAACCACTTTCACTTACAGTATTGTGATGTACTTAGAGCGACACATCGATCTTTGGACGCACGATCTGTGTTGCAGCCAAAGTCGCCATGTAGCGCTAGGCTTAATGTTAATATGATTGTTCATCTCTCCACATTTTGCATCTCGTTAGCAGCACATTCCCTGTTTAAACGGGGAGATGTGCTGCCGTCAATCGACCATTTTTATGGCCGCATAAAAAATGTGATTAGCTGACGAATGAGCGTTTTCTTCTTCGTTGTCTTATCATTGCCCTATTTACATGGGCTAATAATCAAAAGCAAGCATTCGGACGAGCTCTCGTTCGCCCGATCATTTGTCCATGTGAAATGGCTTTAACTGCCACACAACCCCAAAGCAAAAGAGAACCACCCCAAGCTTAACACTTGTTCACACCTGTTCTTTGCTTGAAATTATTAGGAGCGCACCTGCTACCTCCCCTAGCCGTTTGACCAATCCCCCACTCAACAGTAAATACACCAAAACATTGGCGGCCAGCTTGTGGCTTGCCCGCTGTGGCCAACCAAATCAATCCGCCCTTCTCAGAGGGTAGTGTCCGCCTTACAAAATATTGCAACAATTAACCTAACACCTAACATTTCAACAGGGAGGGAGGGTGGGTGTCCTTGCTCTCCAACAAAGAACTGGCCAGCCCCATACCTGGCCATCCCTTATCTACCCCTATCCCCCCACCAACTTTACCTGACTGACCAATGGTTCGGCGTGCTTTTCCCGTCGAAATGGCCCCGTTTAACCACAGGAGGGCTATCTACCTAGCCCATCTCAAACATGCCTGCACCGCAAACCATGCGGCCGCAGCCATTTTCCCTTAATGATGGCTAAGGGACACGCATGGCGTCCCTTATGCCTCCTTGCCTTAACTTGGCCCCAAGCTCGTCGTTCTTTCTCCTTTTTCTCTCTAAACATACCTTTGCTGATCATAACCAAAGTTACATTTGATTCCAAAATACCTCGGCTTATCTAAGTATTGTGTGGTATACATAACTACTTTTGTAATCGTATTGTAGGTATATGTTTTTTTTCTGGTGATTTTTTGCATGCAGATCATGTTTGTACAAGTAATACTGCCCAGTGTATCAGTGCAACACAACTTCTGTGGCCAGGGCTGCCATCAGGGCAGTACTACTGCTACTGCCGTCAGGGGCCCGGCCACAATGATGAAAAATAGGGGCCCACCCACTTCTCAGCTGCTTTAAACATTTGAATGAGGGCTCCAGCGTTAGTCACTTGGAGAAAGGTAAGGTCCCTGCTAGGGGCATAGCTAGGAAAGACTGGGCCCCATAGCAAACTTTTGACTGGGACCCCCCTCCCCTGGGTGTCACACAACGCCCCCTTGTAGATAACACCATACAGCCCCCTGTAGATAACGCCATACAGCCCCTCTGTAGATAGCGCCATACATCCCCTGTAGATAACGCCATACAGCCCCCCTGTAGATAACGCCATACAGCCCCCACTGTAGATAACGCCATACAGCCCTCACTGTAGAGAACGCCATACAGCCCCCACAGTAGAGAACGCCATACAGCCCCCTGTAGAGAACGCCATATAGCCCCCCTCTAAAGAACGCCATACAGACCCCCTGTAGATAACGCCATACAGACCCCCTGTAGATAACGCCATACAGACCCCCTGTAGATAACGCCATACAGACCCCCTATAGATAACGCCGTACAGAGTCCCCCCTGTAGATAACGCCATATATAGTCGCCCCTGTAGCTAACGCCATACAGAACCCCCCCTGTAGATAACGCCATATAGAGTCCCCCCTGTAGATAACGCCATACAGACTTCCCCCTGTAGATAATGCCATACAGCCTCCCCTGTAGATAACGCCATACAGAACGCCCCTGTAGATAACGCCATACAGACCCCCCTGTAGATAACGCCATACAAAGTCCCCCCTGTAGATAACGCTATACAGCCCCCCCCTGTAGGTAACGCTATACAGCTCCCCCTGTAGGTAACACTAACAGCCCCCCTGTAGGTAACGCTATACAGCCCCCCCTGTAGGTAACGCTATACAGCCCCCCTGTAGGTAACTCTATACAGCCCCCCTGTAGGTAACGCTATACAGCCCCCCTGTAGTTAACGCTATACAGCCCCCCCTGTAGGTAAAGCCATGCAGCCCCAACCCCCGACCTACAGTGTGTCCTACAAAAGACATGTATCCCCTATACACAGGATAGGGGATACATGTGTGATCGCTGGCAGCGATAGGGAGAACGGGGGACCGAAAGTCCCCCGAAGTTCTCCATGACTAACCTCTGACTTAAAAATGACCTCTGACTTAAAAATGAAAGGAGCGCTGGACACGCATGCGCACAAGAGCGACCGGCGCTCCATTCATTTCTACAGAGCTGCCGGCACAGACCCCGGCACAGGTCCCCCGTTCTCCCTATCAATGCCAGCGATCACACATATATCCCCTATCCTGTGGATAGGGGATACATGTCTTTTGTTTAATGGCAGAGCAGGGAGATACCTCCCTGCTCTGCCGTAGTGTTCAGTGGCGTCGAGCTGTAGCAGCCATAGCGGCTGCTAGCGGAGCCTACGGCCATGGTAGGGGCCCGTGCCGGCGGGTGACACGGGCCCCCTCATGCCGCGGGCCCCATAGCAGCCGCTACGGCGGTAGTTACGCCACTGGTCCCTGCAATGTAATAGGGCCCGTTCCTTACTCTGAAGTAACTAACGCTGGGGCCCAGAGAGGACTTACAGAAGAGGAAGATGCAGCATGAGAAGCAGTAGCTCCGTGTGGAGAGAGCCGCCCACCAGACACGTCCTTCTCTACACAGCCGACTGGACCTGCAGGCTGGCGACTCTCCCCCCCTCTCCATCCTGATTCCCATTCCTTCTGACCCCACTTGTATAATTTATAAAGTATATTAAAATGTTGTTGATTTTTTCGTTTCCCTAGCGTTTTTTTTGCCAGGATTTTTGCAATTGCAGCAAAAATGGTGCAGTTTTGCCGCAATTATATAAAAATCGCTAGGGGGAGCTATTTGTCGGATACTATATACAGTGGTGGGCTATATCTACAGGGGGACTATATACAGGGGTGGGCTATATCTACAGGGGGACTATATCTACAGGGGGACTATATCTACAGGGGTGGGCTATATCTACAGGGGTGGGCTATATCTACAGGGGTGGGCTATATCTACAGGGGGACTATATACAGGGGTGGGCTATATCTACAGGGATGGGCTATATCTACAGGGGGACTATATACAGGGGTGGGCTATATCTACAGGGGTGGGCTATATCTACAGGGGTGGGCTATATCTACCGGGGGACAATATACAGGGGTGGGCTATATCTACAGGGGGACTATATACAGGGGTGGGCTATATCTACAGGGGGGTTATATACAGGGGTGGGCGATCTATGGAGCACTATATACAGGGGTGGGCTATATCTACAGGGGGCTATATACTAGATAGCCCCGCCTGTAGCTATAGCCCACCCCTGTATATGATGCTCCATAGATAGCCCACCCCAGTATATAGCCCCCCTGTAGATAGACACCCCCCGTAGATAAAGCCCCCCACGTGTAGATAAAGCCCCCCGTAGATAAAGTCCCCCTTGTAGATAAAGCCCCTCATCGTGTAGACAAAGTCCCCCCCGTGTAGACAAAGTCCCCCCGTAGATAAAGTCCCCCCATTAGATAAAGTCCCCCCCGTGTAGACAAAGTCCCCCCTCCGTAGATAAATGCCCCCCCGTAGATAAATGCCCCCCCGTGTAGACAAAGTCCCCCCGTAGATAAAGCCCCCCTGTAGATAATGCCACACACTTTTATTATAATTAAAAAAAAAAAAATATTCAAACTCACCTTAATCCCGCTCCCACGCCGTCCGGCAGCCATGGAGACCTGCTCTCTTCTGCGCAGGTCTACTGGGGGTTGAACGAAGCGTCTATGAAAGGCGCTGATTGGCTGGGCAGGATGACTTTCCCTGTCACTCAGTGCATTTCATCGACGGAAGCTTCACTGATGCAAAAGCGCTGAATAACGTGCCCGGTCATTCATTGCTTCTAATTGTACCTGTGTCCTATAGACACAGGTACAATTATAGTGCAGGAGGAGGTTGCACTAGGTTGACCGAAAAATACAAGAGTTGTGGGCCTTGGAATGTGGAGACACAAAAATTTTTGTTTTCAGTGAAAAATGTTTTTATTCAGCATAAATAGTAAAGCAGAAAAACTATAATAATTTCGTACTGCCGTAATCGTACCAACATATAGAAAAAATATAACATATTAGTTGTACCTCACGACTCAAGGTATAAAAGAAAAACGCAAAAAACTATGGCGGAATTTCTGTTTTTTCATTAACTATAAAAACATTTATAACAGTTAATCAATAATTTATATGTACCCCAAAAGAATGCAAATAAAATCTACAACTCAAAGCAAGCTATTATACAGCTATGTTAACAGAAAAGGTATAGTTCATGAAAAGCGTTGATTAAAAAAATGAAAAAAAAAAACATACTCAAGCCTAAAGGGCCAAAATAGAACTTGTGCTTAAGGGTTTAAACCACCTGCCTAATATTGTGTATTCCCCCTCCTGCCGACAAAACAGCTCTGACCCTTCGAGGCATGGACTCCACAAGCCATTTGAAGGTGTACTGCAGTATCTGGCACCTAGACGTTAGCAGCAGTTCCTTTGTGCAAGGTGGGGCCTCCATGCAGGGCTTTAGCTAAAGGCTCATGGGCCTAGGGCAAGAATTCAGCTGGGGCCCCCTATCCCTCCCCAACACCACCAGACCCCTGCATGCATCTATGCCTAGCCGCCTTGCCCAACAGCTCCCATGGATGCCCCCACAGTATAATGCCCCCGTAGTTGCCTCCACAGTATAATGCCCCCCCATAGTTGCCTCTACAGTATAATGCTCCCCATAGCTGCCCCCACACAGTATAAATCCCCATAGCTGCCCCCACACAGTATAATTCCCCATAGATGACCACCACACAGTATAATGCCCCCATAGCTGCCCTCCACACAGTGTAATGCCCCCCATAGCTGCATTTACAGTGTAATGCTCCCCATAGCTGCCCCCACATTATAATGCCACCCATAGCTGCCCCCACAGTATAATGCCCTTCATAGCTGCCGCCACTGTATAATGCCCCCACAGTATAATGCCCCCCATAGCTGCCCCCAATGTATAATGCCCCTACACAGTATAATGCCCCCCATAGCTGCCCCCACACAGTATAATGCCTCCCATAGCTGCCCCCTCATAGCTACCCCCACAGTATAATCCCCCATAGCTGCCCCACAGTATAATGCCCCCATTGCTGCCCCCACAGTATAATTCCACCCAGGGCCGGCCTTAGGTTGGATGGCGCCCTGTGCCGGACTCATTGAACACAGCCATCTCAGCACCATCTGTGCACGTGACGGCCCCTGGGCCTCAGACGACTACATGTCATCTGTGCCAAGTGTCATCTGTGCCAAGTGTCTGCAACGCCAAGTATCTGCCATGCCAAGTATCTGCCATGCCAAGTGTCTGCCAAATCTCCTATCCAGGTACTCTTATCCTAAAGACTGTCATTAACTATAGTTTGCTCAGTACATAAATACAACACCAGAACAGAACTCAGTACATATATACAACACCAGAGCAAAGCTAGTACATATATATATACAGCACCAGAACCAAGCACTATACATATAAAATCATTCGAAAAGTCTTCTAACACTTTAACTTTTTCGACATTTTGTTATGTTGAGGCCTTGTGCTAAAAAAAAAAATCACGTTTTTCCCCATCATTCTGCACTCAGTACCCCATAATTGCAAAGTGAAAACAGAATGTTAGTAATCTTTGCTAATTTATTGAAAAGGAAAAACTAAAATATTGCATTGACATAAGTATTCAGACACAGTACTTAGTTGAAGAACCTTTAGCAGCGATAACAGCCTCCAGTCTTCTTGGGTATGATGCCACAAGGGTTGTATACCTGGATTTGGGGATTTTCTACCATTCTTCTCTGCAGATCCTGTCAAGCTCTATCAGGTTCAATGGGGACCATTGGTGGACAGACATTTTCAGGTCTCTCCAGAGATGTTCCATTGGGTTCAAGTCAGGGCTGTGGCTGGGCCACTCAAGGACATTCACACTCCTGTTCACACAAGGATCATTGGCTTGTTGGAAGGTGAACCTTCGGCCCAGTCTGACGTCAAGAGCAACCTGGATCAGGTTTTCATGAAGAATATCTCTGTACTTTGCTCCATTCATCTTTCCCTCAACCCTGACCAGTCTCTCTGTCCCAGTCGCTGAAAAACACCCACACAGCATGATGTTGCCACCATCGTGCTTCACTGTAGGGATGGTGTTGTGCCGGTGATGAGCAGTGCCTGGTTTCCTCCAGACATAACACTTACTATTGAGGCCAAAAAGTTCAATCTTGGTTTCATCATTGCACAGAATCTTGTTTCTCACGGTCTGAGAATCCTTTAGGTGCTTTTTTTTACAAACTCCAGGTGGGCTTTCATGTGTCTTTTACTGAGGGGAGGATTCTTTCTGGCCACTCTGCCATAAAGCTCAGATTGGTAGAGTGCTGCAGTGATGGTTGACCTTCTGGACGTTTCTCCCATCCAAGGCCCTTCTCCCCCCGATTACTTCGTTTGGTGGGGTGACTAGCTCTAGCAAGGGTCCTGGTCGTCCAAATGTCCTAAATTTAAGAATTATATAGTCCACTGTGCTCCGGGGAACTTTCAGTGCAGCAGAATTTTTTTTGTACCCCTCTAGAGATCTGTGCCTCCACACAATTCTGTCTCTGAGTGCTATAAGCAGTTCTTTCCTCCTCATGGATTGGTTTTTGCTCTGATATGCATTGTCATCTGTGAGACCTTATATAGACAGGGGGGTGTCTTTCCAAATCATGTCCAATAAAATGAATTTACCACAGGTGGACTCCAATCAAGGTGTAGAAACATTTCAAAGATGATCTAGAGAAATAGGAGACACCCAGAGCTACATTTTATGTGTTATAGCAAAGGGTCTGAATACTTATGTTCATGTGAAGTTACATTTTTTCATTTGTAATAAATTAGCAAAACTTTATAAAATTCTGTTTTCACTTCACTGTCATTATGGGGTATTGAGTGCAGAAAGATCGGGATAAACGTTTTTTTTTAAATTATTTTACCACAAGGCCTCAACATAACAAAATATGAAAAAAGTGAAAGCGTCTGAAGACTTTCTGAATGCTCTGTAAATGCAACACCAGAACAGAGCTCAGTAGATAAATACAGTACCAGAACCAAGCTCAGTGCATATACATACAGCACCAAAACCAAGCTCAGTACACAAATACAGCACCAGAACAGAGCTCAGTACATCCATAGAGCACCATAACAAAGCTCAGTACATGAATTCAGCAGCAGAACCATAAATACAACACCAAGACCAAGCTCAGTACACAAATACAGCAGCAGAACCAAGATCAGTACATAAATACTACACCAGAACAAAATTCAGTACATAAACACAGAACCAGCACAAATATAGCTGAGTACATGGTTCATTTCCAAATTCAGTGTAACCCCTGAACCCGTATAGGTTTGTACAGTGTAAAACGACAGCTCCCAGCATGGCCTGAACAATGGTAAGGATATGCTGGAGTTGCCGTCTCACGGAAAAAGAAATCATACCACCCATCATCTCGCTGCAGATCATACAGTGACTACAGTACTGATTTGAGGCCCTCTGTACATAGTGCCCCCATACATAGTGCCCATATAGATAATGCCCCCATACATAGTGCCCCCTGGAGATGGTACTCCAATACATAGTGCCCCCTGGACACAGTGTCCCCTGGAAATAGTGCCCCATACATAGTGCCCCCTGGAGATATTGCCCCTATACAGACCCCAGGAGATAGAGCCCCCCATAGTCACCAGTAGATAGAGCCATCCAGAGTTCCCTGTAGATAATGCCACTCACACTGGTAACTCAATAAAAAAACAAAACTTTACATACTTACCTGATACAGTACCCCCACCGTCCTCTAGTAAGGCAGGCATGGTCTCTTCTGACCAAGCCTGCTGGAGCTGAACGACGCAAGCTGTGCAATGACGTCATCACTCCGCTTGCATCGTTGAAAGGCGCTGAATGGCAGAGCCTTTCAATGACGCAAGCGGCGCAATAATGTCATCGGCCCACTTGCGTCTTTTAAAGGCGCCAAATGGCAGGGCACGGAACATCCATGCCCTGCCATTCAGTTCCTCTCAATGATGCAATTACGTCATTGCGCCGCTTGAGTCATTGAAAGGCGCTCAATGGCAGGGCAGGGAACTAATGTTCCTTGCCCTGCCTAGTGATCCATGTAATTGTATATGCGTCTTATAGAGGCAGATACAATTATAGTGCAGGACGGGGTGGCGGCGGTTGGTTTCAGTGGCACTGCTGCCCCCTCAGAGAGGCAACAGGCCGTCACCTGGGACGAGACGCTCACCTTGCTTCATGGACAGTGGTCCTGGTTTTAATGTTATGGCTGATCGGTGTATAGGGTTGTCAGACGAACAGTCAATCAGCTAAGGGAGGAGGGGCAAATAGACTGAAAAGCACTCAGACCTTGCTTTTCTCCATCTCTCAGTGCCATGATTCCCAGATTTTTGTTGAAATTTATTTAGGTGAATAAACGTTTTACATTTTATTTGCAGTTATACTGGGCAATTATACACAATCACAGCCATATAAATGGGTGCATAACAAAAGTAGTAAAGACCCCCAACTTTGGGTCACAACACAAGGTTTACATGGTAGGCCATGGTCAGCTAGGACTATGGTTTCAGACAAATCTACATTTCCAAAAGAAACATTGACAGGGAAAACGACTTGACAGTTGTTATATGAACTGTACATTTGTGTATAGCAGCATCTAGTGGTACAATAAGACATTTTAGAAAGATAAATTGTTGAAGGGAAACTCCAAGAAAAAAAATCAGATTGAAATGATTTAGTAGGATGACCTTCAGATTGCCTAATGACAATGTAAGTGCCATGCTTGCACCTAAAAAAGTGGTTCCCTAGCAACAGAAGCGACTGCCAGTGGGTGACAACCGAGTATCTCCATGTAGCTGTGAAGATCCAGCAGTGTCACTTATGTACAGAAGAGGGGCTCGTTGCATGTATTGATACTCGCCATCAGCTCTTTTTCTCCCCCTGCATTACACCTCTACTCTGCTGTGAAGTGTGAAGGTAAGTAATGTTTTTGCAACGTTTTGTTACATTGCATGGATGCTAGGGTGTTTCTTTCAAGGACGTCCTCGCATAGCATAACTTTGTCTGTGCTGTTGCTTGAACAGCAGGAAAGAAAAATTGCTTAAAGGGGTTTTCCGAATTATTTAAAAAAAATTGGCCACTGTAGGATGGATTAAAAGAAAAAATGCCATTACTCACCTCACAGATCTCTGTTGTTTCAGCGCCGCCGCTTCCGTTCCTTCCCGCCGCTGTTTATTGACATAGCTCCAGCGATGATGTGCCTGTATAACCACGATTGCTGCAGCCAAGCATTGGCCTCAGCGATCCTGTGCCGTATACCCACTGAGACCAGTGAATGGCTGTAGCGATCATGTGGGTATACAAGCACATCATCGCTGCAGCTATGTCAATACACAGCAGTGGGGAGGAGCGGAATTGTTGACGCTGGAATGATTGGGATCCGTGAGGTGAGCAATGGTTAATTTTTTAAATAACTCGGAGAACGCCTTTCAGTAAATTCACACTTTCCTGGACATCGTCGTAGCAGCACGGACATAAAGTTCTGATGCCGCAAGGACTGCAGGTAGGAAGAAAATTTGCACTTTAGTCTCTCGGTCCTGGTAAAAAAAAATCTCGGCTTCAGTTAAAAGGACAATGAGGACAATGTGAGCTTCAGTAGTTCTGAGTTCTTGTAGTAGAGCTTTGCAATAAAAATACTATTTTAGACACTCATAATATCTGAAGCTGGTCATACATTTCAGATTCCTCCCAACTCCCCCATACACATGCATGCTTGGCTTGGCCAAGCGTGCGTATTCAATTGGGAGAAGGAGTAAACACCTCTGCAAGAGCTTAGCTACTTAAAAAAAAAAAGGATTGGGCATGCCCGACCCTTCTATTCCCCCAACATCTGCCGTCAGGGGAGAGTCGAAATACAGCCATATGCATTAGGTGGTTGGCCAAAATTGGCAGGTAAATACATCTTTTTGGAAACCAACAGGATAATATCAGTTGCAGCTTGGATCCAGTTAGATAAAACCCACAGCGAAAATCATTCCATAGATCAATGTAAAAAAGAAAAAACAGTTTACACAATGCGTTTACCATGCATACAGTTTGGAAGCAGTAGTGCATATTTTGAAAACCACAGCATCCTCTATTTGGTACGATAAGCGCCAGATTCCTAAGTGGTTCTATTAGGAAAAACGAAGCCACAATGAATAGGGAAATTGGCTTGTGGGAATAAGTGGACCGCCCACTTATTAGGCATTTATGGCATATCCTGTTGATGTATCATCAAAGTTTAAGACGGGAATACCCCTTTAAGTGAACATGATCTAAACACAGTGTGAGGCCCCATGCACACGAACGTGCTCGTAATTACAACTTGTATTTACGAGCATGGCCGGTCACGGCGGGCCACGGGCAGCCGGCCGTTATTCCGAGCCGTGCTCCCATTATAAATTATAGTAGCACAGCCCGTAAAAGAAAAAAATGTAACATGTTCTATCTTTTTCAACGGCATGGGCACCTTCCCGTGAGAAAACGGGTAGCTACCCGTGGCCAATAGAAGTCTATGAGCCCGTTATTACGGGTCGTAATTACGACCCGTAATGACGGGTGTTTTTACGGTCGTGTGCATGAGGCCTCAGGCCCCATGCACACGACCGTATTTTTTCCCTCCCGTAAATACTGGCCGTAAATACGGATCCTTTGTCACACGTTTTTAACCCGTATTTAACCCGTATTTACGGGCCCGTAAATACGGGTCGCTTGTCATCCGTATTCCACCTGTATTTACGGACCTGTAAAAAAGGGGGGCTGGAAATGATGTCACAATCATGTCCAAACCCCTTAAATGGGTGACGCCATTTTCTCTGCTTCTCTTTATTAAAAAATTGAAATCCCCTGACGTCGCCTAGCAACGGTCCCGTAATTATGGGTGCACACACGTAGCCACCCGTAATTATGGGAGCCCCATAGACTTCTATGGGCCTGCCTGTGCCGTAATTACGCCCTGAAAAAGGACATGTTCTATATTTTTCAACGGCCCGGGCACCTTCCCGTACGCAAACGGGAAGGTACCCATGGCCAATAGAAGTCTATGGGCCCGTGATTACGGCCCGTAATTACGGTCGTTTTTACGGTCGTGTGCATGGGGCCTCAGCTTTAATACAAGTTCCTGCATGTCCTAACATCGGTCATTATATAATGATCCCACATGTGTACCTTCAGTACAATATACCATTTACATAATACACCTCATGAACAGGTTAGCCACTTTGCTGACTTTTTGGAAAAACATCGTAGGAGATTAGATTTAACAAGTCCATAGCTATTAACTGTTTATATGGAATGCATATAAAGGGTGTTACATTCCTGACATAGCAAGAACACCACAAGGCAGCATTTCCTACAAAGACCAAACACACCCTACACTATAACTCCAAGGAAACAAATATGGCATCCATGTTTGATATACAGTTTACCAATCTATAATGTGGATGAACTAAAAAAATATATCCAGTGCAATGTTACGTATACCTTAGAGGACATTATATGATAGCAACACTGCAGTGAGCTCCCCCTAGTCGTGTATGCAGCGAGTCGCTAGGACAGTCTCACGGGAAGCAGTTTAGTGCAGGACCCCGTCCCTTTACTGGCTTTAAATTAGTAGGTATTATAGGTCTTCCGCTACTTTATAGTTTTTTCGTGTTGTTATTGATTTATTTCATGTTGTTTTTGACATTCATACACATACCTACTTCTAAAACGTTGCTGGTTATGTTTTGTCTAGACAACGGTTTAGTGTCATTCGTAGTCTGACATGTGATCTATCAGCATATTTTTTAAAACAAAAAATTTACAGAAAGGGGTTATCTAGCCCCAGGAAATTGTTCTATAGTGCTATAAATGCATAAAATAAGTACACTAAGGCCGAATTCAGTATAAAGCAACAGTCCTCACACGAACGCATGTATTTCAATAGAGCTGTTCACAAGTCCGGTGTTTCAAAGGACTGTGTGAAGGGTCCATTGAAGGATAGAACATGTCCTATTTTGTTTAGTTTTCAAGGATCCCTCGATAGACTCGTCTATGGGGATCTGTGAAAACGGGACCCGCACGGGTGCAATTTGGACATGAAAAACAGCTGTTTGCACTCGTTTGTGTGAATCTGGCCTTATTAGCCTATATCTAGTTCCAATATTGTGCCAATGCCTCGTTTGAGAACACAGTCATGTATCTGAAAGTCCTGTAGTTCTTTCTACCTTGATGACGCGCCGGCACATACCCATGTGACAAATAGTGGTCTCCCTCTTCCATGGTGTTGGCGCGTCATCAAAGCATGTGACCGCTGGGGGGCTGACTAGCCCCCTCTTCCTTAGCTCTAGCTCTGGCTGGCATTTCCAGGCACATGCGCACTGTATCAGCGAGCGGGGCTGGGCTACAGGCCCAAAGGAAAAGAAGAGCATGAAGGGAACTGTAGTTTCAGAGCACGGGAACTGCTTGTTGCGCCTGCCTTAGAGTTTTGTAAGCGGCTACATCAGAAGTGGTGAGTATTGCAGAAGTGTGATTTTGTGCAGGCAGAGTAGTTGTAGTAGTGTAGAAATGTGCTTACACATATTTGTGGAGTTTTACTTTTTTTGTGGTCCCCGGTTAACCTAACATTAACCCCGATACTGCCGAAGACGCTACATTCGTAGTGAAACATGTCGGGGGGGCTCTTTTGAGATTTTAACACATGTTGCTGCTGACCTCGGAAATTGTACTTGTGAGTTGGAGTGCGGCGTCCTGCAGCCGCTGACACTCTGTACTTCCATCACAGCGCTGTTACATATTGCACTATGCTGATCAATGTCGGCAACTGACATGAATCTTTTAATTTCTGTGTAGTTTGTCCTTTGCTTCAATAGCACAATAAAAATTTTGTTATTTTAATTCCATTTATAGTTGGAAAATAATGGCTTTCTTTGCCGGCAGGCATCCCTTCGTATATCCTACGGACATTTTGCACAGTGTTTGAGGAGCCTGGACTAGCCTCATCGGCAGCCGCCTCCTTGCTGAACCTACGCCAGGGAGACACTTCCGTGGGCGAGTACGCCATCCACTTCCGCATCCTGGCAGGAGAATTTTTGTGGAACAATGAGGTCTTGGTGGCTACATTCTGGCAGGGTCTTTCTCCTGAAATTAAGGACGAGCTTGCCGCTCGAGATCTGCCGTGTACCCTGGATGACCTCATCCTTCTGGCCGCCCGGATTATCATAAGGATCCGAGAACGGTTCCAAGAAGCTCGTCGGGAGGGAGGACTCCCTAGCCCAGTTCCTACTTTGCAGCAACCTCTGCTGTCCTCATCAGCTGTTCCTCCAAAGAAGTCTTTGGGGACGGACCAGTTTAAACTGTCTACCCAGGAGAGGCAACACAGACGCACCTCGGGACTCTGTCTATATTGCGGCCTCGGAGGCCATCTTGTGAGTCTGTGCCCCGAAAAGCCCCAGAGCCTAGGGTTGGTTGGAGAGAAGAAGGATTTTCGTCTAAATTGTCCATTCCCATGACCATAGTGTCTGCCGAAAAAACGCACTGCGTCTCTGCTTATCTGGACTCTGGATCCACAGCTAATTTAATTCGTAGAGACCTGGTGGATCTTCCCCAGTTGCCCACAACCCCTCTGGAGAGGCCTTTGATTGTTGCATCGGTGAATGGACATCTGCCAGACCCGGTTGTAGCTGTGACCAAGCCATGGAAGCTCCAAGTAGGAGCCCTTCATTCTGAGCTCATCTCATTTTTTGTCTTGTCTAAGGCCGTCAACCCTATGCTGCTGGGCCTGCCCTGGCTCCGACTACATGCTCCAGTTCTGAACTGGAATTCTGGAGAGTGGGGTCCCGAGTGTCTGGTACAGATTTGTCCGGTCCAGCCTCCTCTGCCTCGGTCCTTGGCAGGATTGCCTTGTCATTATTCTGCATTCTCGAATGTCTATAGCAAGAAAGAGGCAGAGACGCTGCCCCTACACCGGGCGTATATGACTGTCCTATCGAGCTGATTCCTGGTGCATCCCTTCCCCGTGGTAGGGTATATCCTTTCTCCTTGCTAGAGACTCAGTCCATGTCTGCCTATATTAAGGAGAACCTGAAGAGGAGATTCATATGGAAGTCCTCCTCTCCTGCAGGACCTGGGTTCTCCTTCGTCAAGAAAAAAGAAGGTTCTCTGTGACCCTGCATCGACTACAGGGGTCTCAACCAGATCACAGTAAAAATGAATATCCATTGCCATTGATTTCTGAACTGTTTGATCGCATATGGGGAGCCAAGATTTATTCTAAGCTCAACCTGTGGGGGGCTTATAACCTAATCCGGATTCACTGGGGTGACGAATGGAAGACGGCATTTAACACCCATGGAGGGACACTATGAATATCTAGTAATGCCCTTCGGCCTGTGTAACGCTCCCGCGGTCTTCCAAGAGTTCGTTAATGACATCTACCGTGACCTCCTCTATGTTTGTGTTGATGTCTATCTTGATGACATCTTGATTTTTTTCTCCAGATCCAATGACTCATCAGAGACATGTCCGTCAAGTTTTGCTGCCGTTAAGGGAGAATCGCCTGTACGCCAAGTTGGAGAAGTGCGTGTTTGAGAGAAATGCTCTACCCTTCCTAGGCTACATCATCTCGGATCAAGGCCTCAAGATAAGTCCTGAGAAGTAAAGGCCGTCCTGGAATGGCCACGCCCTCAAGGCTTGAGGTCCATACAGTGTTTCCTGGGATTCGCCAATTTCTACAGACAGTTCATTCCAAACTTCTCCTCACTGACATCTTCTATCTCTTCCCTCACTAAGAGAGGCATGAACGCCAAGGAGTGGAGACATCTACTAAAGGGTGCAGTTCATCCCATCTTGATATTCACTGACCACAAGAATCTCCAGACGGCCCAACCGTCTGAACCCCCATCAAAACAGGCCCTGAACCCCCATCAAAACAGGTGGTCGCTGTTCTTTGCCCGGTTCCAGTTTGAGCTCCACTACCCTCCGACACGAATGTGAGGGCGGATACCTTGTCCAGGTGGTTTGCGACAAAGGACACCATGGAGTCTCCACAAAGTATTATTGACCCGTCTTGCATTGTCTCAGTCAACCATCTGAAAATTAGAGACATCCCCGGCGGCTTGTCTCAGCATATCGTGTCTGATCCGGGGGTTCAGTTCACCTCAAGGTTCTGGAGAGCCCTCCTTAATGTAAAGTTGGACTTTTCCTCAGCCTACTATCCTCAGTGCAATGGTCAAGTCGAGAGGATCAACCGAATCATGGAGATCTATCTACGACACTTCATCTCCAAGCAGCATGATGATTGGGTGTAGCTTCTTCCTTAGGCCAAGTTCTCGTAATATAATCATACTAGCGAGTCCACAAGAAATACACCGTTCTTCATAGTCTACGGCCAACACCCACAAATTCCTCTCCCGGTGTCCGTTAAGTGTCCGCAGCTGATTCTGCTTTTAGGGACTACCTGCAGATCTAGCAGCAGACCCGATCCTCCATTCTGCTGGCGGTGGAAATGTAAGGCACACACAAGGAGAAGAGAATCTCCCTAGTTTTCTCCAGGTACCAGGGTCTGGCTGTCCTACAGAATTATCCGGCTGAGTGTGCCATCATACAAGTTTGCTCCCAGGTTCCTCGGACCCTTCGAGATTTTGCAACAGAACAAACCGGTCTCCTACAAGCTTCAGCTGCCTCCTACCCTCAGGATCCCCAACTCCTTCCATGTCTCCCTTCTGAAGCCTGTGGTCCTGAACCGCTACTCCAAAATTCCCAATCCTGCATCCTGTGTCGGCAACCAGTTAAGGACCAGACCATTTTTTTCAAATCTGACATGTATCACTTGATGTGGTGCTTTTATTTTTTCAAGCGATTCTGAGATTGTTTTCTCGTGACACATTGGACTTTAAGTTAGTGGTAAAATTTGGTCGACACATTCAGTGTTTATTTATGAAAAACACCAAAATTTGGAGAAAAATTGCAAAAATTAGCATTTTTTTTAATTTAAATGTATCTGCTTATAAGACAGATAGTAATACCACACAAAATAGTTACTAGTTTACATTTCCCATATGTCTACTTTATCTTTCCTATGTTTTTTGAGCGTCCTTATATTTTTCTAGGACGTTACAAGGCTTATAACTTTAGCAGCAATTTCTCATATTTCCAAGAAAATGTCAAAAACCTTATTTTAGGGATGAGTTCCGTTCTGAATTTGTTTTGAGGGCCTTATATACTATAAACCCCTATAAATCACCCTATTTTATAAACTGAACCCCTCAAAGTATTCAAAATAGCATTTAGAAAGTTTCTTAACCCTTTAGGTGTTTCACAGGAATTAAAGCAAATTAAGGCTGGGTTCACACGACCTATTTTCAGACGTAAACGAGGCGTATTATGCCTCGTTTTACGTCTGAAAATAGGGCTACAATACGTCGGCAAACATCTGCCCATTCATTTGAATGGGTTTGCCGACGTATTGTAGCCCTATTTTCAGACGTAAAACGAGGCATACTACGCAGTCAATTTACGCGTCGTCGTTTGACAGCTGTCAAACTACGACGCGTAAATTGACTGCCTCGGCAAAGAAGTGCAGGGCACTTCTTTGCAACATAATTTGAGCCGTTCTTCATTGAACTCAATGAAGAGCAGCTCAAGATATACGAGCGTCACAGACGCCTCGTATATTACGAGGAGGAGCATTTATGGCTGAAACTACGCAGCTGTTTTCTTCTGAAAATAGGCTGTCATTTCAGCCGTAAAAGCCAGCTAGCGTGTGAACATACCCTAAAGGTGAAATTTACAAATGTTTTGATCCATTTTTTTCTCTAACACAGAAGGTTTTACCAGAAAAACACTACTGAATATTTATTTCCCAGATTCTGCTGTTTTTAGAAATATCCCACATGTGACCCTAGCGTGCTACTGGACGAAAACACCGGCCACCGAATCAACGGAGCGCCTAGCTGATTTTGGGGCCTTATTTTTATTAGAATATATTTTATCCACCATGTCAGGTTTGAAGAGGTCTTGTGGGGCCAAAACAAAGAAAACACCCCAAAAAAGACACCATTTCGCAAACTACACCGCTCAAGGAATTTATCAAGGGGTATAGTGGGCATTTTTACCCCACAGGTATTTTGCTGAATTTAGGGATCAGAAGGGAAGGAGCGCCATTTGGCTTTTGGAGCTCAAATTTTGCTTGATTGTTTTTTCAGGTGCCATGTTTCATTTGCAAAGCCTATGAGGGACCAAAACAGTGGAAACCCCCAAAAGTGGCCCCATTTGGGAAACTACACCCCTTAAGGAATCTATCTAGGGGTATAGTGAGCATTTAGACACCACAGGTCTCTATTGAAATGTATTTATTGAAATTAGGCAGTGAAAAGGAAAATCTACATTTTGTTCCAATAAATTGTAGAATGTCTTCATTTTCACAAGGGATACTGGAGAAAAAGCACCCCAACATTTGAAAAGCAATTTCTCCCGATTACGGCAATACCCCATATGTGGTCATAAACTGCAGTATGGACACACAGCAGGGCTCAGAATTGCAGGAGCGCTATTTGGCATGCAGATTTTCCTGTATTGGTTTTTGGCCACCATGTCGCATATGCAAAACCCCTGAGGTACCAGAGTACAGTGGAAGCCCCGAGAAGTGACCCCATTTTGGAAACTGCAGCCCTCAAGGCATTTACCATTTGCCTGGACAAATGAGCATGCACACCATGCGCATTTGAGGTCTATTTTGGTGATTTTCACAGCATTGGCCCACAATTGCAGGGCTCAGAAGTCAAATAGTAATACAAACCCCCAAGTAGTGACCCCCATATGGGAAACTACACCCCTTAGGGCATTTTAAGGGTTGTAGTGAGCATTTTGACCCCACAGGTGATTCTAATTAGTGCCCAGCAGGTGGTGCAAAGTGAAAATTGCAATTTTCCACTGATATGCCAATTTGGTGCACAATATGTTGGGCCCAGTTTGTGTCACTGAAGACAAATATCTCATAAACTTTTAAGCCAGTTCTGCCGGGTATGGCGATGCCATATAAGTGGATGTAAACTGCTCTTTGGGCACACTGTAGGGTTCACAAGAGAGGGAGCGACATTTGGCTTTTGGAGCGCAGATTTTGCTTGGCAGTTGTTCTGTTTGGGGTTTTGCTGGTATTTCAGTTTATAATGTGGGGGCGTATGTAATCTGTGCGGGGTACATCAGAGCATATGTAATCTGTGCGGGGTACATCAGGACACATGTAATCTGTGTGGGCTACATAAGGGTATAATAAGAGGGTATAATTATGCAGTAAATAAATAATAACCTGCATATGTGTTTCCAGTGTCGCACTGATAAATGACGCCCGATCATATCCGGTTTTGCATATTTTTTGTCGCCATATTCTGAGAGCCAGAACGTTTTTATTTTTTCTCCACGGGAGCTGTGTGAGGGCTTATTTGTTGCGGGACAGTCTGTAGTTTTCATTGGTACCATTTTGGGGTACACTCAATGTTTTGGTCACTTTTTATTCCATTTTTTTTGGCAAGCAAGGTGACCAAAAACCAGCAATTCTAACAATGGTTTTTTTGTTTTTTTTTAGTGTTCACCGTGCGGGTCTGTACGATTACGGCGATACCATATGTATATCGTTTTTTTTATGTTTTACAGCGTTTGCACAAAAAAAAATCCCTTTTTTGAAAAATAATATATTTTTTGTGTCCCCATACTCTGAGAGAATTCACTGTATTAATTTGGATAAATATAATTGTGCTCCCACAATATAGGAATTTCAGTAAATTCACTGAAGTGACAATAGAGTAAAAAATACCTTTTATTTGTAACTCGCTAAAAACAGGGGTAAATCACCACTGTGAAAAGCCCCACCGTGTGTATTAAAAATAGCTGTACCGCATTGCTGGTGAAAGATCGTGTCTTCGAAGATAAAAATATTTTTTTCCAGAACAAAATGTAATAATTGTAGTACCAATTGGTTATGGGCCACAAACTGAGTACCTCTAGATCTAAGGAAGTACTCTACCGCCTCACAACCAAGTTTATGTGGAATAGACGAGTATAACGCCTCTACATCCAAGCTAGCCAATAGTGTGTTATGCTCCAAAGTAATCCCTTCAATTTGTTTCAGAACATCCATGGTGTCACGTACATATGATGTGAGACCCAGTACAAACGGACGCAGCACCTGATCTATATATGTACTCACGTTCTGTGTTAAATTGTTGATGCCTGAAACAATCGGTCTGCCACGTATGGGGGGATACCCTTTGTGGATTTTGGGCAGGCTATAAAAACATGCCATGATGGGAAACTGTGGATACAAAAAACCAAACTCACTAGCACTAATCAGGGATCTGCTCTTGGCATCACTCAGAATGCCCAAAAGCTCCTTTTTGAACCGTGCTGTGGGATTGTCTTTTAAGATGGTGTAACAGTCGGGATTGAGTAAAATGTCCTCACACATTTTCTTGTAGTCTTCCCTGCTCATAACTACGATGTTATCACCTTTGTCAGATGCTTTTAAAACAATAATTTTGTTTTTTCTCCAAGGTGGTCAGAGCTAACCATTCAGACCAAGACAAATTGTTGTCAATACTCCTCATATCCTGACTCAAACCTTGTATCTCGTCTCCCACCATGTCTACAAATAAATCCACATTGGTGAAGTTTCCTATTGGTGGCAGTTTTCTACTCTTCATTTTGAGATTGGTGAAAGGGCCTAAACCTGGGGTTCTATCAGATTCCTCAAGTAACCCCTCCAAGGCCTCTAGGCCTTCCAAATCTGATTCTTCCAACCCCATTTCTATCCATTTTTTTCTATTATGATGTTTGAAAAATGTTATCCATTTAAGCTTTCGAGCGAACAAATTCAAATCTTTTATCCAAGTGAATGAATCAAACTTCACCGTGGGGACAAATGAAAGTCCCTTCTCTAGTAACATGGTCTCAAAAGCGCTCAGATTATATTCAGACAGGTTAATGATTTGTAACCTATCTGTACCTTTTCCCTTTACTAATCCTTTCGTCTCCTCAACATGTAGCGGGAAATGGGGGGATTGTTGGATAAAAAATTACTCCCAGTGTTGGATGAAGCTCTTGCCCGGCCTCTATTCCTACCTCTGGCCCCTCCCCTAAATTTCTGACTTCCTTAGATCTAGAGGTACTCAGTTTGTGGCCCATAACCAATTGGTACTACAATTATTACATTTTGTTCTGGAAAAAAATATTTTTATCTTCGAAGACACGATCTTTCACCAGCAATGCGGTACAGCTATGGGGAGTCCCACTGCTCCCACCTATGCAAATCTATTTCTTGGACCTCATCAATAGGAATATGGATAAGATATATTGATGACGTGCTGTTGTTCTGGAACTCAACAGTTGAGGAGTTCAATAGTTTTGTGGCAGCCCTTAATAAAAATGATCTAGGGCTAAGGTTCACCAGCGAAATTAGTGATCAAGAACTATCTTTTTTAGATCTGAAAATCACAAAAACAATGGAGGGCACAATTAGTAAAAAAGTACACCGGAAGGAAACAGCAACCAACAGTTTCCTACAATGGAACAGCTGCCATCCCTATCCCCTTAAACGTGGTTGTAATGGCAGGAAGGAGGTGAAGGGAAAGTGAGCCCTAATCTACCCGCCTTCCCTGCCTACTTGCAACGACCCGCCCTAGGTGACGGGGTACAACTGGGCGGCGGTCCCTACGCTGTCTAAGTGCATGGGAGAACAAACAGGGAACACGCAAGGGAAGGGGCAGTAGCCACGGAACGGCGCGAGGAAACGGAGCGGTGAATGAGTAGTCAGGACCAGGATGAAGTGGAGTATACCAAAGTGAGCACGGAGAAGGAAGCAAGCCAGGGGCAAAGCAAAGCAGGTTAAGCGGAACTGCAGCAAGGCAGAAGCACGGCAGAAGCAGGCTGGAGCAAGCAGCAGTGAGGCCAGGAATCCAGAAGAATTACAAGCACTGAGGAAGAGAACACGGCAGCTAATAAAGGACAGGGGGCGGAGCTAACTCCGACTGACCAGGCCGCGATAGGCTCTCCCACTCCTGAGCCTGCCACCCTGGTTGGTGGGAGATGGTGTCAGTCGAACAGGTCTGGCCTCAGGTGTGGATTGATTAATCCCAGGAGTATACCTAGACGTAGTACCTGGCAGATCTCTAACAGTGGTATTCCTAAAGGCCAGTTCATGAGAATACGCCGTAATTGCAGCTCCATGGATGATTTTGAGAGACAAGCACAGGAGCTCAAAAATAGATTGAAGGATAGAGGTTTTCCCATGGGAGTAGTTAGAAAGGCCTACGAGGGAGCGAGAGATGCGGATAGGCAGAGTCTTCTTGTCCCTAAAAAACATAAAGAAGAAAAAGTTACGAGATTCATAGGCACTTATGACTCTAAACAGGGTGAAATTATGCAAATCCTCAAAAGGTACTGGCGTATCCTTAGCACTGACACAGACTTGGCAGATCAGATCACATCATGGCCTTCAGTCACGTTTCGGAGAGGGAAAAACATTAGGGATAGAGTTATGCATAGCTGTTTTGACCCTATCACATCAAAGGGCACATGGTTGGATAGACAAATACCAGGCACATATAGATGCGGTAGCTGTAAGGCTTGTGACTTCATCCTAAGGGAAAACAAGTTCAGGAGTGTCGTCACAAAAGAGGAGTACGACATTCGTGATTTTGTCAATTGTAAAACAGCAGGGGTGGTTTATCTGATCACATGCCCATGCCCCTTAAACTATGTGGGCAAAATGATGCGACAATTTCGGCGCCGGATAAGGGAGCATGTCGGAGACATTGTCCATACAAGGGATACTCCGATATCTAAACATGTACATGCCAAACACCAGGGTCATGCAGAATGTTTAAAGTTTCAAGCAATTGAACTTATAAGACCTCCCAAACGGGGAGGCGATTGGGACAATCTCATTCTTCGCAAAGGGCATTGTGGCATTATTTACAGGGGGCACTGTGGCATTATCTAGGGGTGGGTGTGTGGCAGTATCTACAGAGGGCACAGTGGAAGTATCTACAGAGGGCACTGTGGCATTATCTACAGAGGGCACTGTGGCACTATCTAAAAAGGGGATGCCCAATCTTGATATTCTTGTGTCTGCCAAACGCTGCCAACTGAGCCGCCGGACTGCATTTAGCGACACTTAAAAGGACACGGCCAATTTTGGCCTTGAGGACAGAGCAATTTTTTTACATTTCCCTCTTTGCATCCCGACGCTCATAACTCTTTTATTTTTTGTACGACGTAGTTGTATGAGACTTGGTTTTTTGCTGAACGAGTTTTACTTTATGTAGGTACCATTTTTTGGTACAAATACATTATCGTTTAATTTCTATAAATTTTTATTTTGGCGAAAATGCAGAAAAAAAGCAGTTGCGCAGCAGATTTAATATTTATTTTTTTTACACCATACACCGATCATCATATATAATGTTATACATTTGTTGTACAGGTTGTTACAGTCGGGGCGATACCAAACATGTCTATATTATTTCATGTTTTGGGACTTATATTTTAAAAAGTTTATTTAAAGAGGCTCTGTCACCAGATTTTGCAACCCCTATCTGCTATTGCAGCAGATAGGCGCTGCAATGTAGATTACAGTAACGTTTTTATTTTTAAAAAACGAGCATTTTTGGCCAAGTTATGACCATTTTTGTAGTTATGCAAATGAGGCTTGCAAAAGTCCAAGTGGGTGTGTTTAAAACTAAAAGTCCAAGCGGGCGTGTATTATGTACGTACATCGGGGCGTTTTTAATACTTTCACTAGCTGGGCGCTCTGAAGAGAAGTAACATCCTCTTCTCTTCAGAACGCCCAGCTTGTGACAGTGCAGATCTGTGACGTCACTCACAGGTCCTGCATCGTGACGGCCACATCGGCACCAGAGGCTACAGTTGATTCTGCAGCAGCATCAGCGTTTGCAGGTAAGATCGATCTTACCTGCAAACGCTAATGCTGCTGCAGAATCAACTGTAGCCTCTGGTGCCGATGTGGCCGTCACGATGCAGGACCTGTGAGTGACGTCACAGATCTGCACTGTCAGAAGCTGGGCGTTCTGAAGAGAAGAGGATGTTACTTCTCTTCAGAGCGCCCAGCTAGTGAAAGTATTAAACACGCCCCGATGTACGCACATAATACACGCCCACTTGGACTTTTACTTTTAAACACACCCACTTGGACTTTTGCAAGCCTCATTTGCATAACTACAAAAATGGTCATAACTTGGCCAAAAATGCTCGTTTTTAAAAAATAAAAACGTTACTGTAATCTACATTGCAGCGCCTATCTGCTGCAATAGCAGCTAGGGGTTGCAAAATCTGGTGACAGAGCCTCTTTAATATAAAAAATTTGTGTTTCTGTGTCTTTTTTTTACTTTTTATTTATTTATTTATCATAAAAAAAAATTTTACATTCATTTTACTTTTTTTTGAAATCCCATAAAGGGATTTATCATTTTGATTTTTATTTTGTAACTGCAATGTACTGGCATAGATCTATATGCCAGTACATTAGCCTGTTACTGATTGTACAAAGGCAGTTGTTAGGGCATACCTCAGAATTCCCTAACAACAGGAAATATGTTCAGACAGCCCTGGGGTCCTTCAATGGACCCTGGGCTGTCTGGCCATATGAGTTGTGGGCTTTGATCGCGTCACAGTTATCTTCTGTGAAAAAAACAGACAAATGGGTATGTATAAGGCAAAGGATGTAACTATCAAGAAATAGCCATATGAGTATATGAAAGAATCTCTGTTTATTGAATACAAAAACACTACATAAAAATTAAAAACATTTAAAATAGCATAAAGAATGCCATGTATAGATCACTTAAGGGGGAATACCACCATGATAAGTGGCTAGCAAATAGCTACCTCCTTACACTCACCTAAGCCCCCAGAGCAGGCATGCAATGCATAAAATCTTGGAAAAAGTGTGTGAAAATGTTGCATCAATTAAGGCATCAGAGCAGCATGTCCTGTGACTCAAGCTATATGGGGGAGAAAAGGGATAAAGAGCCCCACGCGTATCGCCACAAAGTGGCTTCCTCAGGGGTAAGTTTGCATATAGGCATGTAGTGTCTTTATATAGGGTAGTAAATGAAAAATAATCAAAAGTGCAATGGCGTGCACGCACTTACCCCACCCTCCACGAGTGAGCCGGTGAGATGACCCAGCTGCCCAAATGCCGGAACACAGCGCACATGCGCCGAAGCCGCCACCATGTGCACCTGATGACGGACCCGGCGCACGCGCAGTGCGTCCAGCAGTCGCCATGGAAACCAAAGCAAGTAGTCACTCAATATGCGCACGCGCCGGCCCGCCACCATGACAACATGATGCGGTAAACCGCGCGTGCGCACAACCAGCTCATCGGGAGGAGAGGAAAGGCAAAGGAAAAAAGAGGGCTGGGAGGCTGGAAAGCCAACGTATATCTATGGCTATGGGTAAATTGCTGCCAGCTCTCTTACCCCGTAACAACGGGTCACTATGATAGACATATAGGTTATCACATTTGCTCAATGTATTGGAACTTAACTACCATTTGTACCTTTGTGTTATTTATTTGTTTCTACACAATAAGTGAGTATAATAAATTTGTTAAGGAAGAAAACAGATTAACCAAAATCAAATAGTATGTAAATATAAAAGTATAAGAGAATGAGCATCAAGTTGTAATGCAATACGTTCTTTTTCTTTCTTTTTCTTCTTCTTTAGTCCATATGTTCTCACACAATGCACAACATCTCAGAACCAATCACAATACATGGATATGATAAAGAGAGAGAGAGAACATACTGAATTATTGATCTCAAACCTATAGCTTCAGGATGAACTACTATACCTGTCATATAATGATGCCAATAGATGACATGCTATGTGATGATGGTAAAATAATCATAAGTGACTTAGAACACGAAAAACATGAAAAAATATATAAATAAAGATAAAATATAAAAAAAAAAAATGATTATATAGACTGTAAGAGACCTGAATAAATCATAATAAATATGAAGGTCATGATAAACGTGAACAAAATTATGTGATCTGTGCAAATTTAACATAAGAAAAAATATATATATGTGAAAATAAAACAGTGAAAAAATGACTCGTTATGTTTTATAAAAACCGGTAAATAGTAGTTCTTCATTTATACCCCTAGAGGACATGCATTTCACATTGAAAATCCACCTTGCTTCATGTTGCAGAAGTCTGGGGACTATATTGCCCCCTCTAATGTTTGTCTGTATATGTTCCAGACCGATAACCTTAAGACTAGAGGTCTTACCTTTGTGTGCCTGTAAAAAGTGTGAGGCCACCGAGGTCAGAATCTTGTTTTGTTTAAGATCTCTTTCTGCCAATCTGATGGTTGATAGGTGGTGTTGTATTCGTTTTCGTAGTTCTTGACTTGTCTGACCTATATATACCTTGGGACAAGAGCAGGTTATCGCATAAATTACATTTTTGGTTCGACAGTTTATATATGACTTAAGTGGGTATTGCTTTTTGTCAACTGGTTCTGTGAATATGTCACTAGAATTGAAAAATTGACATATGTTGCAATCCCCACATGCATATGAACCTATAAGTTTAGTTCCTCTACCTAGTCGTGTCGTCGGTCTTGAAAAATGACTTCTTGTTACTCTGTCCCCCAGATTGCGGGCTCTTCTTGCTGTAAGGAGAGGTCTCTCTGTGATATGTGGTATAAGCTTGGGTTCAGATAATAGAATATTCCAATTTCTATTCAATATTTTGGTGATATCCTGCCATTGACTATTGTAGGCTGTTATAATCCTTGGCTTGTTGTCTTTTACCCGATGTTTGGGTGTGAATGTCTGGATTCTATTGCTTTTTTCTGCTTTTAGGAAAGCTTTGGAGATCACTTTTTGAGGGTATCCTCTTGATTTAAATCTTTCGCTTAGATCCTTAGCATGGAGTTTGAAATCATGTTCCTCGCTACAATTTCTCCTGATCCTCAGGAATTGTCCTGTTGGAATACCATTTTTTAGATGTGGAGGATGAAAACTTTGGTAGTGGAGCAGATTGTTGGTAGCTGTTTCTTTACGGTACAATGTGGTCTTTACTTGAGGTCCATGCATTTTAATTTTCAAGTCAAGGAACTCAACCATTTCCTTTGAAATTTTGGCAGTGAGACATATGTTCCACGGATTCTCATTAAGTTCTTCAATGAATGTCCCACATTCTTCTGTTGTCTCTGTCCAGAAAATAAGTATGTCATCTATATATCTTTGCCATTTAATGACATGCTGTTGAAAACGTATAGACGGATATACGTGTGTCTCCTCCCACCAACCTAAAAATAGGTTTGCGTAGGAGGGAGCACAACGTGCCCCCATGGCTGTGCCAGAGACTTGGCGATAAAATTTCTTGTCAAACACAAAATAATTGTGTCCAAGGACAAATTCAAGTAGATCAAACAAAAAGGAATCATGCTGTCTATTAGATGCCGTCTGCTGATTAAGGTAATACATAACTGCTCTTAGTCCCAAATGATGCTTAATATTGGTATACAAGGATTCTACATCCAAGGATATAACCAGGGTACCAAGGGGGACCTCCAAGTCATTCAATTGTTCTATAAGGTGCATAGAATCCCTGGTATAGGATTTAAGTTATAGTACCATGGGCTGTAAAAAATAATCTATGTAAGTACAGGCCTTTTCACAAAGGCTACCTATGCCAGCTACAATTGGTCTACCTGGAGGATTGGTCAAAGATTTATGCACCTTAGGCACCAAATAAAATGTTGGTATGATAGGTTTCTCTGTTTTTAAATACTTACATTCATTATTGTTGATGGTTCCATAATGAGATGCTGCATCAATAAGTAGATCCAATTTTTTCTTAAAGATATCAGTTGGGTCAGATGGTAAAATCTGGTAAAAAGATGTATTAGTTAATTGTTTTGATACTTCTCGAGTATATTGTTCTGTGCCCCACTGTACAATATTACCTCCTTTGTCTGCTTCTTTGATGACAAATGTGTCATTTTCGCTCAAGGAGGATAAAGCTAGTCTCTCAGTTTGGTGAGGTTGTCCCGTTGATGTTTAAATATATCCAAGTCTTGAATATCCTTGGATACTAATTCAATTGTATTGGTGGACATAGCTTAAAAGATGGAGTCTTCTGTGAGGGGGTTTTATAGGGAAACTTACCCAGTTCTTCATTGCTCTCATTCTCTTTGAGTAGATCCAAAAGATCTCGGAATACTTGTCTATCCTCCTCCGGTAAGGTGTCAATCATGGAGGGTTGATGATATAGTATTTTAAACATGAGTTGTCTACAAAATAAATAGACATCCTTAGTTAATTCAAATTTATCTAACCTTCTCGTGGGTGAAAAGGTGAGTCCTTTTTCCAAAGGTGTTAGTACATATGAAGTGAGGTTAATAATTTGTAGTTGTTATGTTATGGTATTTCTCAAATTTGATGTTGCTTCGTAAAATTCAGTTTGCTGCGTTTGGGGGACCATTCCCTGTGTCTCGGTCCTCTTTTTCTCACGTTTACCTCGCCTGGTCCTCTTTCGGTGTCGCTGGTGTCCGTGGATAAAAAATCACTGGTAGATTCTTCAGCGGTAAATGGTGCAACATTTTGTTTTATGTTGGTATTTGTGTATACTTGCCTTCTATTCCCTGCATGTTTCCATTTGTATGCTCTCTGTTTTTCAAAATCTGTTCTATCTCTGTGAAACTTTTGTTTTTTGCCTTGAATAATATATTTTTCATATTTTTCTATGATCTCCCTAAGTTTCGTTTGAAATGGTTTAACCATATTGGTCTGGTCGAATCCTGTAAGTTTACTTTCTAGATTCTTGATGCGTTCTTTAATCTGAACCACCAAATTATTATCATGTTCAATCAGCATGCGTATGAGTATGTGGGAACATTGTAATAGACCCTGTTCCCATACTGATTTAAAGGTAACATCAACCTCCCATGCAGGAAAGATTTGTGCTCTAAGTCCACGTGGTGAAATGCCCAATTTCAAGTATTCCTCTAAGCTTCTGACGTTCCACCATACTCTAGTATATTTTTTGTGTAACATGATGATTTCCTCTGTCAATGTCTTAAATTCCACATTTGTTACAACCTCCACACTTGTACTAAATATTGACGATAGTTGGCTGTTCCAAATAGCCTCCCTGGCCTCAATATCCGATGCCATACCGTGCGCCATAGACAACGCACTAACAATATATGAAAAATAATAATATATAAAATATCAATATATAAGAATCCTGCGTGCCACACGCCACAAAATAGCACATACACCAAGAAATGGCGAGTATGCTGATCAACACATGTATATCACTGGCAGGCACTGCATATATCCTGCCACATACCCTGTAAACTACTATGAAAAAAACAGACAAATGGGTATGTATAAGGCAAAGGATGTAACTATCAAGAAATAGCCATATGAGTATATGAAAGAATCTCTGTTTATTGAATACAAAAACACTACATAAAAATTAAAAACATTTAAAATAGCATAAAGAATGCCATGTATAGATCACTGAAGGGGGAATACCACCATGATAAGTGGCTAGCAAATAGCTGCCTCCTTACACTCACCTAAGCCCCCAGAGCAGGCATGCAATGCATAAAATCTTGGAAAAAGTGTGTGAAAATGTTGCATCAATTAAGGCATCAGAGCAGCATGTCCTGTGACTCAAGCTATATGGGGGAGAAAAGGGATAGAGAGCCCCACGCGTATCGCCACAAAGTGGCTTCCTCAGGGGTAAGTTTGCATATAGACATGTAGTGTCTTTATATAGGGTAGTAAATGGAAAATAATCAAAAGTGCAATGGCGTGCACCTGTGAATGCACTTACCCCACCCTCCACGAGTGAGCCGGTGAGATGACCCAGCTGCCCAAATGCCGGAACGCAGCGCGCATGCGCCGAAGCCGCCACCATGTGCACCTGATGACGGACCCGGCGCACGCGCAGTGCGTCCAGCAGGACAGCAGTCGCCATGGAAACCAAGGCGAGTAGTCACTCAATATGCGCACGCGCCGGCCCGCCACCATGACAACATGATGCCGTAAACCGCGCGTAGTAATGTAGTAATGTAGTATTAGCAGGACAAACCAAAACAGAGCAGTATTATAGTAATGTAGTATTGTTACAGTAATGTAGTATTGTTATTATAGTAACGTAGTATTGTTATAGTAATGTAGTAATGTAGTATTATTATTATTATTATTATAGTAATGTAGTATTGTTATAGTAATTTAGTATTATTATATTAATGTAGTATTGTTATTATAGTAGTGTAGTACTGTTATAGTAATGTGGTATTATAGAAATTTATTATTATAGTAATGTAGTATTATTATAGTAATGTAGTATTGTTATAGTAATATAGTACTATAGTAATGTAGTATTGTTATAATAATGTAGTCTTGCTATTATGGTAATGTAGTATTGTTATAGTAATGTAGTATTATAGTAATGTAGTATTGTTATAGTAATATAGTATTATAGTAATGTAGCAATGTAATATTATTATAGTAATGTAGTATTGTTATAGTAATGTAGTATTATTATAGTAATGTAGTATTGTTATAGTAATTTAGTATTATTATAGTAATGTAATATTTTTATTATAGTAATGTAGTATTATTAATGTAGTATTGTTATAGTAATGTAGAATTATGGTAATGTAGTATTATTATAGTAATGTGGTATTAATATAGTAATTTAGTATTATTATAGTAATGTAGTATTTTTATTATAGTAATGTGGTATTATAGTAATGTAGAATTATCATAGTAATGCAGTATTATTGTTATAGTAACGTAGTATTGTTATAGTAATGTACATAGTTACATAGTTAGTAATGTTGAAAAAAGACACATGTCCATCAAGTTCAAAGAAGGAATAGGAAAAGGGAAGGGAAACATTTCTACACATAGGAGCTGATATTTTTTTGTTCTAGGAAATTATCTAAGCCTTTTTTAAAGCCATCTACTGTCCCTGCTGTGACCAGCTCCTGCGGTGACTATTCCATAAATTCACCGTTCTCACAGTAAAGAAGGCTTTTCGCTTCTGCAGGTTGAACCTTTTTTTCTCCAGACGGAGGGAGTGTCCCCTTGCTTTGAGGGGGTTTTACATGGAACAGGATTTCACCATATTTTTTGTATGTGCCATTAATATATTTATATAAATTAATCATGTCCCCCCTTAGTCGTCTTTTTTCAAGGCTAAATAGGTTTAATTCTTTTAATCTTTCCTCATAACTTAGATTCTCCATGCCCCTTATTATCTTCATTGCTCTTCTTTGTATTTTTTCTAACTCCTGGGCATCCTTTCTATGAACTGGAGCCCAGAACTGAACTGCATATTCTAGATGAGGCCTTACTAATGTGTTGTAAAGTGGCAATATTACATCCCTGACCCGTGAGTCCATGACTCTTTTAATACACGACAATATCTTGCTGGCCTTTGAAGCAGCTCATTGACATTGCATGCTGTTATTTAGTTTATGATTTACAAGTACACCCAGATCCTTCTCAACAAGTGACTCCCCCAGTGTAGCTTCCTCTAGGACATATGATGCCTGCAGGTTGTTGGTACCCAGATGCATAACTTTACATTTATCTACATTAAGCTTAATTTGCCAACTGGATGCCCAAACACTTGCAATTCACGAACATCTTCCATAGACTGAACTATATTACATAGCTTGTTATCATCTGCAAAAATAGAAATAGTGCTATTAATCCCATCCTCTATATCATTAATAAATAAGTTGAATAATAGTGGTCCCAGCATGGAACCCTGGGGTACACCACTTATAACCGGGGACCATTCACAGTAGGAATCATTGACCACAACTCTCTGGATACGGTCCTTGAGCCAATTCTGAATTCAATTACAAACTATACTATCTAAATAGTCCTTAATTTACCCATTAGACGTCTATGAGGGACAGTGTGAAATGCCTTTGCAAAGTCCAAAAACACTATATCCACAGCGGCCCCTCTGTCTAGGCTTCTGCTCACCTCTTCATAAAAACATATCAGGTTAGTTTGACCACTTCTGTCCTTAGTAAAACCGTGCTGGCTGTCACTTGTAATACTATTTTTTGTCACATAATCCTGTATATGTCCCTCAATAGCCCCTCAAACATTTTCCCCACAATATATGCTAAGCTTACTGGTCTATAATTACCCGGGGAAGACCTAGAGCCCTTTTTGAAAATAGGCACCACATTTGACCTGCGCCAGTCCCTTGGCACTATACCAGTCACTAGTGAATCTCTGAATATTATGAAGTGGGGGACTGAAATAATTGAACTAAGCTCTTTAGAAACTCTAGGGTGTAACCCATCTGGTCCTGGAGTCTTGTGCACATTTATTTAATTTAATTTAGCTTGGACCATATCTACATTCATCCAATTCAGTATATCAACTGATATATTAACAGCACTGGCACCAGCTATATCAGCCGCTCTTTCTTTTGTTGTATATACAGAGCTGAAGAACCCATTTAGTAACTCTGCCTTCTCTTGATCCCCTGTGACCAACTCCCCATTACCACTATCTAGGGGTCCTACATGTTCAGACCTTGGCTTTTTTGCATTTATATACTTGAAGAATTTTTTGGGATTTGTTTTACTATCCTTGGCCACCTGCCTTTCATTTTGTATTTTTGCTAATTTTATTACATTTTTACAGATTTTATTACGCTCTTTATAATTTACAACTGCTACAGCTGTACCCTCAGATTTGTATTTTTCAAATGCCCTTTTTTCTTATATAGTGCCCTTTTTACAGAAGGTGGAAGCCACGTGGGGTTTAACCCCTTAATGACCGGGCATGTTTGTACCTTAATGACCAAGCCAGATTTGTCAAATCTGGTATGTCTGACTTTATCAGAGAATAACTCTGTGAAAGTTTTGAATATCCAAGTAATTCTGACATTGTTTTTTCGTCACATGTTGTACTTTATTTTAGTGGTAAAAGTAGACTGATACGATTTGCGGAAATTAATTAAAAAATAGAAAAATGGAAGAAATTTTGTAAAAATTACCATTTTCCCCTATTTTTAACAGCAATATGTCACATATGTACACACATACTGTACAATTTTTTTAATTAAATATATATTTCTATCTCTTTACTCCATTTTGGCAGCACTTTTGAAAAAATAAAATAAATTTTCAGCAATTTAGAGGACTTACAAATTGAATAATAATTTTATACATTTTGAAGTACATTTTGTTTTCCGGCACCAAGCCAGGTTTTCAGAGGCTCATAGGTCTCAGAGTGATGGAAACCCCCACAAATGACCCCATTTAGAAAACTAGACCCCTTAAGGTATTTACCTAAGGGTATAGTAAGTATTTTGACCCCACAGTTTTTTGCTAAATTTAATACATAGCAGGTGGAAAAAAAAATTTTCACTTTTTTTCATAAAAGTATCAGTTTGAAGACCAATTTCTTTGTAAAGCGACCATGAGAATGAAGAAACACACTACAAAATCTATCACCCTGTTTCTCCTGTTTTCAAAAATACCAACATTGTGGCCCTAATGCGCTGCCTGGACACACGGCAGGACCCAAAATGAAGGGAGCACCCGGAGGCTTTCAGGACTCATATTTTGCTTGAAAATGTTTTAGGCCCCACTGTACATTTGGAGAGGCTTTGAGCTGCCAGAACGATAGAAACTCCCCATAAACGACCCCATTTAGAAAACTAGACCCCATAAGGTATTTATTTAGGGGTATAGTAATTATTTTGACCCCACAGTTCTTTGCTAAATTTAATGCATATCAGGTGAAAAAAAAAATAATTTCACTTTTTTCATAAAAGTATTTGTTTGAAGACCGATTTCTTTGTAAAGCGACCATGAAAATGAAGAAACACACCCCAAAATCTATCACCCTCTTTCTCCTGTTTTCAAAAATACCCACATTGTGGCCCTAATGCGTTGTTTGGACACACGGCAGGGCCCCAAAGGAAGGGAACACCCGGAGGCTTTCAGGACTCATATTTTGCTTGAAAATGTTTTAGGCCCCAATGTACATTTGGAGAAGCTTTGAGCTTCCAGAATGATAGAAACTCCCCATAAACGACCCCATTTCGAAAACTAGACCCCTTAAGGTATTTATCTAGGGGTATAGTTAGCATTTTGACCACACAGGTTTTTCGCTAAATATATTGAAATTAGTCTGTAAGAATTAAAATGTACTTTTTTTCTGAAACAACATAAAAAAAATTATTATTTACAAGCAATAACGAAGAAAATGCACCCCAACATTTGTAAAGCAATGTCTCCCGATTACGACAATACCCCATATGGGGTAATAAACTGCTGTTTGGACCCACAGCAGGGCTCAGAAGGGAAGGAGCGCCATTTGGATTTATGATTTTGCTGGAATGGTTTTCGGTGCCATGTCGCATTTGCAATGCACTGGAGGGACCAAAACAGTGGAAACCCACCAAAAGTGACCCCATTTTGGAAAAACATTCAAGGAATTTTTCTAGGGGTATAGTGAGCATTTAGACCCCACGGGTCTTTTGCAGAGTTTATTAGAATTAGGGCGCGAAAATTAATATCAAAATTTTTTCCACTAAAATGTTGCATTTTCTCATTTTCACAAGGGATAAAGGAGGAAAAAAACAACCATTTTTTATAAAGCAATTTCTCCCGAGTACGGAAATACCCAACATGTTGTCATACGTTTTTTCATTAGAAATGAATTAACCCTTTCAGGACTGATCCATTTTTTGCTTTCATATTTTAGATTTTTACTCCCCGCTTTCCAAGAGCCATAACTTTTTTATTTTTCCATCAATAGAGTGGTGTGAAGGCTTATTTGTTGCGGGACAATCTGTAGTTTTCATTGGTACCATTTTGGGGTACATGCGATTTTTTTTGATCACTTTTTATTCAATTTTTTTGCAATCCTGAGCAAAAAACAGGAATTTTTTCAATTCAATTATTCAATTTTTTTTTTGCGGCGCTCACCGTACGCAATAAATGACATTTTTAATTTATTCTGCGGTTTGGTACGATTACGGCGATACCATATGTATATAGGTTTGGTCCTTTTTTTTAGCGTTTGCGCAATAAAATGACTTATTTATAAAAAAAAAAATTTCTGTGTCACCATATTCCTTAGAGCCATAATTTTTTAATTTTTTAGTCAAAAAAGCTGTGTAAGGGCTTGTTTTTTGCGGGACGGATAGAAGTTTTTATTGGTACTATTTTCGGGTACATGCGACTTTTTGATCACTTTTTATTCTTTATTTAGGGAGCGGTGGTGACCCAAAAAATTGCGATTCTGTCGTAGTTTTTTATTGATTTTTTTTGGGGTGTTCATCGTGCGGGAAAAATAACATTATAGTTTTATAGTTGGGTTTGTTACGAACGCGGGGATACCAAATATGTGTACTTTTTTAACGTGTTCATTTTTTTTCTATAATAAAAGTTTTATTATAGGAAAAAAAGCATTTAGTGTTTATAGAACTTATAACTTTTATTTTTACACTTTTTTTAAAACATTTTTATTACTTTTTTTTACTTTTTAACTTGTCCCACTAGGGGACACTTAGTCTTGCAGCTTTGATCGCTGCTAGAGTACATTACACTACACACGTAGTGTAATGTACTCTAACTGTCATTGTGACGTGACTGTCACACTGACAGGAAGCAGAGGAGGAACGGCCGGAGGCTGTTCCTCCGAGGCTTCCGTGCATGGCAACCCGGAGGTCATTATCTGACCTCCGATTGCCGTGACAAGCATCGGTAGCCCCCACGATCACTTCGTGGGGGCTGCTGATGTGCTTCAAACCACTTAAATGCGGCGACGGCAATCCGTCGCCGCACTTAAGGGGTTAACTGCCGAAATCAGTGGCGATGGTCCGCTGTCCGGCAAGACTGATGTCTCAGCTGTCGGGGACAGCTGTCAGCGCGGGTCTGTCACTCTGTGTTTACACAGAGTGACAGTTTGAAATGGGGACGAAAATGTACGTCATGGTGCGGGAACTAGCAGCCGACCATGACGTACATTTTCGTCCTTGGTCGTTAAGGGGTTAATTTTAGTCGTTTATACTTGTTACCTATAGGAATAAATTTTGCACTATAATTACCCAAAGTAGATTTGAAAATCTCCCATTTATCATTTGTCCCATTATTTGACATTAGTTCTTCCCAGTCTATATCCTGAATTGCAGCCCTCATCCTGGGGAAATTGGCTTTCTTAAAATTAAGTGTTTTTGTAAAATATAACTATATTGTGATCACTGTTACTGAGGTTTTCACGAACATAGACATTCCCAACAAGCTCTGCATTATTAGAAATGACCAGGCCAACTGAGCTTCACCTCTAGTCGGGTCTTCCACAAACTGGCCCATAAAATTTTCCTGCAACAGGTTGAGGAATTGTCTCCCCTTTGCAGTTGAAGCCGAACCATGACACCAATTAATATCCCGGTAATTAAAATCTCCCATTATCACTACTGTACCTGCCTGTGCAGCCCGCTCCATCTGATATATAGCTGACCTTCCATCTCCTCAGTTATATTGGGGGGGGGGGGGGGGTCTATAGATTACACCAAAAGTAATTTTTTCAGTGTTTACATCCCTTTCTAGTCAAGCTGTAGAAAAGAACGAAAACAAAAACAAAGCGCACATCGTGCATGAACCTGTATAATAAGAGGAATAAAAATGGTGGTCAATTGTGCTGACCTGATAATGTTATGCTAGGAGCATAACATCCAATGATGCATGCCAAGTCTACACTTGCATGAGACAGTTGCAGCCCAATATCCGATCCAGTGATTTTGGAACAAACTTCGCTGTATAAATCCAGGAGATAAAAGGTAAAAGGACGGAATATCCGAGGGCGCAGCCGTGTCGAAAATTACTTTTATTTTGTACAATAAACAACAAAAATACATGTGTTTCGAAGCCGTACCGGCCCCTTTGTCAGGTTTAGTACAAGTGATTAGTCCATTGTGTCTGTGGTTATATAGATGTTTTTTGAGGTCGGTAGTCGAAATGACTACCGGGTTAGGTTATAGGTCAAATGGTTACTTGCATAGGCAGGGTACCTCCCTTTCTAGTTCCACTCACAAGGTTTCAACCTCCTCACAATCTTCACCCTTTAATGTCTCGTTCACACTTACCTTCATATCCCTTCTCACATACAGACATATACCACCACCTTTCCTATTTGTCCTGTCTTTCCGAAAAAGTGTAAAACCCTGTAGATTTACAGCCCAGTCATGTGAAGAGTCTAGCCATGTTTCAGCAACACCAACTATATCTATAGGTTCCTCCAGTACCAAGGCCTCCAGCTCCCCCATTTTGCTTGCTAGACTTCTGGCATTTGTGAACATACACTTTAACTTGCATTTCAGTTTTTCACTTTCATTATCAGAAATGTGATTTGACATTATTTGGGCATTTTAATTTTAATTTTCATTGCTGTTTTGTAACAAAAGGATCTCCTTATCTTGTTGTCTAGTCCTCTCCCCACATTCTGTTTCTCCCCCCACCAATATAGTCTGACCCCTCTCTAACCTAACTACCCCTTTATTTTCTACATTGACCTCCCTCCTCAGCCCTAGTTTAAATACTCCGCCACCCCAGCTAGAATTCTCTCCCCCAGCACAGCGGACCACCTTTAGGTGCAAATCATTTGCAGAATACAGTTTGTACCCCAATGAAAAGTCAGCCCAATGCTCTAGGATCCCAAAGCATTCTCCTCTACACCAAGACTTAAGCCATGCATTTAACTTCCTGAGCTCCTGCTGTCTTTCCTGTGATGCGCATGGCACAGGCAGTATTCCTGAGAATACAACCTTGGAGGTCCTTCCCTTCAGCTTGTAGCCTAGTTCTTTAAAATTACTCTTAAGGCTCCTCCACCATTTATTCTGTCGTTGGTACCTACATGGACTACAACAGCTGGATCATCACCAGCCCCTCCCAGTAATTTATCCACCCGTTCCACCACATGCGAACCCTGGCACCAGGGAGACAGCAAACCATTCTGTTGAGGCGGTCTTGGCTACAAATTATTCTATCCGTCTTCCTGATAATAGAATCCCCTACAACTATCAATTGTCTTGCCCTACCTGCATTACCATCCCGCCGACTACTAGCTTGGCTGTTTTCCCGGCTGTTAGGGAGATCAGTATCCAGTAGGGCTGCCATTTCTGAGACCGACACCCTCGCATCATCACCCAACTTGGCAATTTTGCTTGGAATATCAGAAACAGGATTGGCCTTAATTTTTTTTTGACCCCTTTCTACTGCCCCTAACTAAATTAACCCAACTACTTGCCTTATCCTGCCCACCCATGTCTTCACCCTCCAGTTCTAACCCACTAACTGCGTGCTCAGTGAGCAGCATGCTCCGCTCAAGATTGTCTATCGCCATCAGTGTTGCATTTTGCTCCTCCAGATCTCTAATACGAGCTTCCAGGTGACCAACATGCTCACATCTGCCACAGAGGTATTTACTCTGGAACTCCGGCTCCAGTGGTGCATACATATGGCAAACTGTGCACTGAAGAAAACCTCCAATTTTGCTGTCCATTTTCTCAGTTACAAAAAAACAGTGAACAATTCTTAATGTAAAAGAAAAGAAGAGTACTTACTGGGGCTTTAACTCCTCTTTTTAAGTCCGCTTTTGTAATCCACTTGATATACAAACCACTTGTTTAGCAAACCAAAACAGAGCAGGACAAACCAAAACAGAGCAGTATTATAGTAATGTAGTATTGTTACAGTAATGTAGTATTGCTATTATAGTAATGTAGTATTGTTATAGTAATGTAGTATTGCTATTATAGTAATGTAGTATTGTTATAGTAATGTAGTATTATTAAAGTTATGTAGTATTATTATAGTAATGTGGTATTGTTATAATAATGTAGTATTGTTATAGAAATTTTGTATTATAGTAATGTAGTAATGTTATTATAGTAATGTAGTATTGTTAGAGTAATGTAGTATTATTATAGTTATGTAGTATTATTATAGTAATGTAGTATTGTTATGGTAATGTAGTAATATTATAGTAATGTAGTATTGTTATTATTATAGTAATGTAGTATTATTAATGTAGTATTGTTATAGAAATGTAGTATTATTATAGCAATGTAGTATTATTGTAGTAATGTAGTGTTATTGTAGTAATGTAGTATTGTTAGAGTAATGTAGTATTATTATAGTTATGTAGTATTATTATAGTAATGTAGTATTGTTATGGTAATGTAGTAATATTATAGTAATGTAGTATTGTTATTATTATAGTAATGTAGTATTATTAATGTAGTATTGTCATAGAAATTTAGTATTATTATAGCAATGTAGTATTATTGTAGTAATGTAGTGTTAGTGTAGTAATGTAGTATTATTGTAGTAATGTAGTATTGTTGTTATAGTAATGTAGTATTGTTATAGTAATGTAGTATTATTGTAGTAATGTAGTGTTATTGTAGTAATGTAGTATTATTGTAGTAATGTAGTAGTGTCATAGTAATGTAGTATTGTTATAGTAATGTAGTATTATTATAGCACTGTAGTATTATTGTAGTGTTATTGTAGTAATGTAGTAGTGTCATAGTAATGTAGTATTGTTATAGTAATGTAGTATTATTATAGCACTGTAGTATTATTGTAGTAATGTAGTGTTATTGTAGTAATGTAGTATTATTGTAATGTAGTATTATTGTAGTAATGTAGTATTATAGTAATGTAGTATTATTGTAGTAATGTAGTGTTATTGTAGTAATGTAGTATTATTGTTATAGTAATGTAGTATTGTTAAAGTAATGTAGTATTATTATAGTACTGTAGTATTATAGTAATGTAGTATTATTGTAGTAATGTAGTATTATAGTAATGTAGTATTGTTATAGTATTGTAGTGTTATAGTAATGTAGTATTATTGTAGTAATGTAGTATTATAGTAATGTAGTATTATTGTAGTAATGTAGTTTTGTTATAGTAATGTAGTATTGTTATAGTAATGTAGTAGTGTCATAGTAATGTAGTATTGTAATAGTAATGTAGTATTATAGTAATGTAGTATTGTTATAGTAATGTAGTATTGTTATGTAGTATTATTGTTGATAAACGTGAATCACAGATACAGATGTTGTATGTCATGCTACACCTAATGCACCTTTACTGCAGAACATTAGTCCTTCTAGACACTGACATATAACAGTCCAGTCATCTTATTACTTCGACTTTCCTGAGCGCTTTAGCTGAAAGCTGGATCACGTTCATAGAAGCGGCCAGCAGAGGGCGGCAGTAGTTCACGTTCCTGCATGGCTCTATGAAGGGCACTGTAGCGCCTCCCCTGGCAGCTCTCCTGTTGTCTCTCCCCGCCCCTTTATCTTCACATAAAAATGTCATCGGAGCTCCCCGGGACAGGAGGATCAGAAGACGGGGCTGAGCGGGTAAGCTGCAGATCCCTGTCCAGGCTGGCACAGTCTACAGCTGCTGGTAGCAGGAATGGCATACACTCCTGAGCGTGGCTATTGCTGCTGATGGAATGCAAACTATTGTTTGTCTAAATTGTGGCTTCAGGGAACCTATCAGAACAAGGCTGGATATCAGATTGAGCTCTGGTTGGGTAGTAGGGCAGGACAGTTGGAAGCTGGCACAGTTGGCATAGCTTGGCAGGGTTAGCTTGGGTTTTGGAGGTCTGTATGTCAGTTTGTATTTTGCATTGATGATAAGACAGTTGACCAGGAGTTACCAGATCTGTGGAACTTCAGGAAGATTTACTGAACATCCATCATCCATCAGAGAGGCTAAAGTAAGGTATACATGATGCCCATGCCACAACCAGGGCAGCTCTAGCATGGTGCTGGGGTCACCTTATGAATGTGTCAGACGTGTGATGGAATTGTCAAGCAAGGATGGAAAATTACTTGTGGTGTTAGTGGAGAAAATGTATGGATTACGCAGAACTATTTATAAAGGGCACTCGCTTATATCTGGGGAATTGTCCGCATACTCCCTGGCACATTTATGGTGCCCTTCCAGCAGACTGTCGGTCATATCTGCTCATGAATATTACATTGGGGGTCATGTAATGTCTCAACTGTGTGACATATGCAGAAAGTGTCTCATTATCTATGAGATCTACATCTCACATGATGTCACTTACATCAGCTGTTTACTCTCTGACTCCAGTGTGCTTGAAATTGTTGAAAAATGTTTTATGCCTATGTGGCACAATGACTGGCACAGTTAAAAAAGGGTTTGCTGGAGGTTACGGAAACACAAAACTAAACGTCTTTTACTCATACGATACTAGTACATGCTTCAGAATTCCACCGCCGGCACTTCTATATAAGAGCCCCATTAACTTTATGTCTATGGGAAGCTGAAGAACCTCTTTGAAAGTCTGAATTACCTTGTGATTGGACTTTCCGTTATTTTGTCGCCATATTGTGTCCGTAAACCTTTTAGAACTTTAACCCCTTTGTTTGCCAAATTATGTTATTATAATGTATTATAATTAGAGCTTTATTGGGGGACGTCTATTGGGTTCATTGATGGTAACTGCTTTTTGGTACATTGGTTGAGGTTGGCGCTGGCCCCCGGTTTGTTAGGATTATTTGTAGAACTGTCCCCGAGTACCCCTAATATAAGTGACATGTAGCAGGATGAGAATTAGAAACATACTAGCATAGAAAAGTGACCCCAGAAAAAGACCGTGCCTTGTTAGGGTCTACATTGTTCTGAAATCTAGCGCTTTTTTTTTCCTGATTAGTGTCGTAGTCATAAAATGTAAGTGAATTATTGTTGTAGATTATCATAATCTAGGGTTTTAATACCATACGTAGACATGTTTGTGTAGACTGGTGTGAGTTTAATAATCTGTGTGTAACATTTACATCTGTCGGTCAGATTGGTAGTTTTTATTAGCGGGTTCTTGTAGTGTCTCCACAGAGGTAGTGCAGGTGTGAAGTGTCAGTGTACAAAGGACTTTATGAGGCGTGAGGTCCTGCTTTAGTGGTTAAAGTAGAAAGAGCCTCTGCCGACCTTTTACAGATGCTGTAGATTATATGTTAGTGGCCTTTGATGGCGCTTTTATGGTCTCAGCTTTGTGTAGGCATCAAAGGCCTTTCCTCCCCATGTTAGGTGATGGCGTTGTGCCTTCAGAGTTGTAATCATATGGTGGAGGATGCTTTCCAGACGGGGACAGGTATTTTCATGGATACACTAGTTAGGATCGATAGTGTGTGACATTCTACAATCTATGAGGTTTGGTAGTTTGTGATCAGGTATAAATGTAAAGACTAGGACTCCAGGAACAGTACGTGGACAGCCGGCCATGTATGGTCCAAATTTTTGGGGTTGCAGCCGGCATCAATGTGAATGACTGCCGTTAAAGTCTAATATGGAGAATTCTTAGGGTATGTTCACACGGCCTATTTTCAGACGTAGTTTTACACCTCGAATTACGCCTGAAAAGACGGCTCCACTACGCCTGCAAACATCTGCCCATTGCTTGCAATGGGTTTTACGATGTTCTGTTCAGACAAGGTGTAATTTTACGCGTCGCTGTCAAAAGACGGCACGTAAAAAGACGCCCGCGTCAAAGAAGTGCATGTCACTTCTTTGGACGTTTTTGGAGCCGTTTTTCATTGACTCCATTGAAAAACAGCTCCAATTACGTCCGTAATGGACGCTGCAAAAAACGTGAGTACTTGCAAAAACGTCTGAAATTCAGGAGCTATTTTCGCCTGAAAACAGCTTCGTAATTTCAGACGTAATTTGTTAAGACATGTGAACATACCCTTATTCTTCATTATGATATTTTTAGGTGAGAGGAACAGGCCATAAAACATGGTGAAAACTTGAAAAATATTACATTTTCTTTGGCATATGCAGGACCCATCAGGTGGATAGTCATAGAAAAACGTATAAAAGTTTATTTAAAATTAGCACCTAGTGGTACATCCATCTGCAGGAAGGGGTTAAAAAGAACATTTTCAGTCCCCTGAGTTCTGGTGATTTTGTTAAGATATTTTTGTGTAGACGTAGATATACGTGGCATGTATGAACTCATGGTGTAAGATGTATGCACATCTTAAACTTTTATTTTATTATGTGTCTAATTTTCTGTTTGGGTCACATGCGTTTTTATGTATTTTTTGCGAAAAAATTAAACTTCAATGCAAAATTGCATGAAGTCGTCTGTGCGTAGAGTGCTGAGGGGCATTTTAACAATGTTCCAGGTGTCTACTTTCAGAAAATATATGGGTTTAGTATGAATTCTTTATTTTATAGTTCCGGTTTTATATGTACATGTTCAAAATTTGTCCCAGCTAACAGAGGTTTTATAATGTGCAGAAACCCATGGCAGCGAAAGGGTTAAAGCACGAATTCTCTTATATACATCGTGGAATACTGGCAGATTGTCTGCTACAAGTACTACTTTATGTGTGTGCCAGACCTGTTTGCAGTATTGTGTCTCTTCACCTGGACTTGTCAGGATTGGCATCCCTAGATTTGCCATGCTTGGCATGATAGCTGAGGACACACACAGTTTCTGTGGGAACTTTTTCTTACCCTATTCCCGCTGGCCCTATGCCAACCCTCATTGAACAAGATATCTGAGGGGAGGTAAGGAGCAGGTTGGGAGGGCAGATAGGAATGCGGTACTTTAACAAATATCGGACGCAGAAGGCCATGTGGGAGCATGGTGAGTGCGTCCTGGACGGAGACTTCTTGGTCATTTCAATACTCCACTTTGGTTGAAGTCTAACCTTTAATAACTCTCCCCTCACCATAAAATCCATTTTGTGCAGCTCTCTACCCCTCCTGTTTTTCCAGCTCTCTTCTTCCTCTCGGTAACATCTGTGCTTGCATACTCCCTTCCTACTTTTCCGAGATCCTTTGTTTTCTTGTTCTTACTTTCAGTTATCTTTGCCTTAGTTCTCTCCTGTTTTTCTTTCCCCCCCTGGCTTACCATACACACATCCTTTTAGGCTCCCATCCTCCTCTCTTAGGTGCCACTGTTTTTTTCTGAGTGGTGTCAATCTGCTCCTGTAAGAAAAGCTACAATCTCTAAATGTCTTTATTTCATGGGATCAATTGTGATTTGCACTTCTCGATGAGGGTTTGGTGTAAAGGTGAGTGCAAATCTAGCATCTACATGGAACTTTGTTTTCTTTCACGGTTTATATTCTTTTTCAAGATACATCATAAATATGAATTGTTTTAAATATTAAAAAGTCCATGCTTGCAAAATTTGTATAAAGCAATATGCCGACGAGGTAATCACCCCTCAGCGTTCTACGACACACTCGGACAAGGGTACACCGCAACATTTCATCCCTTTCTCAAGCGTGGAAGACCCCTGAAAATGTCGCAGCACGCCCTTGTCCGAGGGCGTAAAAGAACGCTGAAGGGAGATTGCCTTAGCGGTATATTGCTTAATACAAATTTTGGAAGCATGGACTATTAAATATCTAAAACAATTAAAATATATGATGTATTTTGAAAAAGAATATAAACCGTAAAAGGAAACAAAGTTGCATGTCTTTGTTTGAAACGACATAATATAACAAGCCGTGAACGTGGACCCATCATTACCACATTCTACAAACCTACCATTGAAAGGGGGTGAGTTATACATATATTTGCATATCAAATATAGCATCTTAGCAGAAGACAAGGGGAAAGATGATGGAGAACATAGTTCTTTGGGTTTGTACAGGCTGAAGATTTGTCTCATTGCCCATATTGCACAGAAAAAGCAGTTCACATTGGTAATAAGAGCGCATTTCACATTGGTAATAAGAGCATAGTTTACATTGGTAATAGCAGTGCAGTTCACATTGGTAATAAGCGTGTAGTTCACATTGGTAATAAGAGCGCAGTTCACATTGGTAATAAGAGCGTAGTTCACATTGGTAATAAGAGCGTTGTTCACATTGGTAATAAGAGCGCAGTTCACATTGGTAATAAGAGCGCAGTTCACATTGGTAATAGGAGCGCAGTTCACATTGGTAATGAGAGCGAAGTTCACATTGGTAATAAGAGCGTAGTTCACATTAGTAATAGGAGCGCAGTTCACATTAGTAATAGGAGCGCAGTTCACATTGGTAATAAGAGCGTAGTTCACATTGGTAATAAGAGCGCAGTTCACGTTGGTAATAAGAGCGTAGTTCACACTGGTAATAAGAGCGTAGTTCACATTGGTAATAAGAGCGCAGTTCACATTGGTAATAGGAGCACAGATCACATTGATAATAGGAGCGCAGTTCACATTGGTAATAAGAGCGTAGTTCACATTGGTAATAAGAGCGCAGTTCAGATTGGTAATAAGAGTGCAGTTCACATTGGTAATAAGAGCGTAGTTCGCATTGGTAATAGGAGCGCAGTTCACATTGGTAATTGGAGCGTAGTTCACATTGGTAATAGGAGCGCAGTTCACATTGGTAATTGGAGCGTAGTTCACATTGGTAATAGGAGCGCAGTTCACATTGGTAATAAGAGCGCAGTTCACATTGGTAATAGGAGCGCAGTTCACATTGATAATAAGAGTGCAGTTCACATTGGTAATAAAAGCGCAGTTCTCATTGGTAATAAGAGCGCAGTTCACATTGGTAATAAGAGCGCAGTTCACATTGGTAATAGGAGGGCAGTTCACATTGGTAATAGGAGCGCAGTTCACATTGGTAATAGGAGCGCAGTTCACATTGGTAATTGGAGCGTAGTTCACATTGGTAATAGGAGCGCAGTTCACATTGCCAATTGGAGCGTAGTTCACATTGGTAATAGGAGCGTAGTTCACATTGCTAATTAGAGCGCAGTTCACATTGGTAATAGGAGCGCAGTTCACATTTGTAATAAGAGCGTCGTTCGCATTGGTAATAAGAGCGCAGTTCACATTGGTAATAGGAGAGCAGTTCACATTGATAATAAGCGCGCAATTCCCATTGGTAATAGGAGCGCAGTTCTCATTGGTAATAAGAGCGCAGTTCACATTGGTAATAAGAGCGCAGTTCACATTGGTAATAAGAGTGCAATTCACATTGGTAATAGGAGGGCAGTTCACATTGGTAATGAGAGCGAAGTTCACATTGGTAATAAGAGCGTAGTTCACATTAGTAATAGGAGCGCAGTTCACATTGGTAATAAGAGCGTAGTTCACATTGGTAATAAGAGCGCAGTTCACATTGGTAATAAGAGCGTAGTTCACATTGGTAATAAGAGCGCAGTTCACATTGGTAATAAAAGTGCAGTTCTCATTGGTAATAAGAGTGCAGTTCACATTGGTAATAGGAGGGCAGTTCACATTGGTAATAAGAGCGTAGTTCACATTGGTAATAAGTGCGCAGTTCACATTGGTAATTGGAGCGTAGTTCACATTGGTAATAGGAGCGCAGTTCACATTGGTAATTGGAGCGTAGTTCACATTGGTAATAGGAGCGTAGTTCACATTGCTAATAAGAGCGCAGTTCACATTGGTAATAGGAGTCCAGTTCACATTAGTAATTGGAGCGTAGTTCACATTGGTAATAGGAGCGCAGTTCACATTCGTAATAGGAGCGCAGTTCACATTTGTAATAAGAGCGTAGTTCGCATTGATAATAAGAGCGCAGTTCACATTGGTAATAAGAGCGCAGTTCACATTGGTAATAGGAGCGCAGTTCACATTGATAATGAGAGCTAAGTTCACATTGATAATAAGAGCGCAGTTCCCATTGGTAATAGGAGCGCAGTTCTCATTGGTAATAAGAGCGCAGTTCACATTGGTAATAAGAGCGCAGTTCACATTGGTAATAGGAGGGCAGTTCACATTGGTAATGAGAGTGAAGTTCACATTGGTAATAAAAGCGTAGTTCACATTAGTAATAGGAGCGCAGTTCACACTGGTAATAAGAGCGTAGTTCACATTGGTAATAAGAGCGTAGTTCACATTGGTAATAAGAGCGCAGTTCACATTGGTAATAAGAGCGTTGTTCACATTGGTAATAAGAGCGCAGTTCACATTGGTAATAAGAGCGCAGTTCTCATTGGTAATAAGAGCGCAGTTCACATTGGTAATAAGAGCGCAGTTCTCATTGGTAATAAGAGTGCAGTTCACATTGGTAATAGGAGGGCAGTTGACATTGGTAATAGGAGCGTAGTTCACATTGCTAATAAGAGCGCAGTTCACATTGGTAATAGGAGTCCAGTTCACATTAGTAATTGGAGCGTAGTTCACATTGGTAATAGGAGCGCAGTTCACATTCGTAATAGGAGCGCAGTTCACATTTGTAATAAGAGCGTAGTTCGCATTGATAATAAGAGCGCAGTTCACATTGGTAATAAGAGCGCAGTTCACATTGGTAATAGGAGCGCAGTTCACATTGATAATGAGAGCTAATTTCACATTGATAATAAGCGCGCAGTTCCCATTGGTAATAGGAGCGCAGTTCTCATTGGTAATAAGAGCGCAGTTCACATTGGTAATAAGAGCGCAGTTCACATTGGTAATAAGAGCGCAGTTCACATTGGTAATAAGAGTGCAGTTCACATTGGTAATAGGAGGGCAGTTCACATTGGTAATGAGAGCGAAGTTCACATTGGTAATAAAAGCGTAGTTCACATTAGTAATAGGAGCGCAGTTCACATTGGTAATAAGAGCGTAGTTCACATTGGTAATAAGAGCGTAGTTCACATTGGTAATAAGAGCGCAGTTCACATTGGTAATAAGAGCGTTGTTCACATTGGTAATAAGAGCGCAGTTCACATTGGTAATAAGAGCGCAGTTCTCAATGGTAATAAGAGCGCAGTTCACATTGGTAATAAGAGCGCAGTTCTCATTGGTAATAAGAGTGCAGTTCACATTGGTAATAGGAGGGCAGTTGACATTGGTAATAAGAGCGTAGTTCACATTGGTAATAAGAGCGCAGTTCACATTGGTAATTGGAGCGTAGTTCACATTGGTAATAGGAGCGCAGTTCACATTGGTAATTGGAGTGTAGTTCACATTTGTAATAGGAGCGTAGTTCACATTGCTAATAAGAGCGCAGTTCACATTGGTAATAGGAGTCCAGTTCACATTAGTAATTGGAGCGTAGTTCACATTTGTAATAGGAGCATAGTTCACATTGGTAATAGGAGCGCAGTTCACATTCGTAATAGGAGCGCAGTTCACATTTGTAATAAGAGCGTAGTTCGCATTGATAATAAGAGCGCAGTTCACATTGGTAATAAGAGCGCAGTTCACATTGCTAATAAGAGCGCAGTTCACATTGGTAATAGGAGTCCAGTTCACATTAGTAATTGGAGCGTAGTTCACATTGGTAATAGGAGCATAGTTCACATTGGTAATAGGAGCGCAGTTCACATTCGTAATAGGAGCGCAGTTCACATTTGTAATAAGAGCGTAGTTCGCATTGATAATAAGAGCGCAGTTCACATTGGTAATAAGAGCGCAGTTCACATTGGTAATAGGAGCGCAGTTCACATTGATAATAAGAGCTCAGTTCACATTGATAATAAGCGCGCAGTTCACACAGGTAATATGAGCGCAGTTCACATTGATAATAAGAGCTCAGTTCACATTGATAATAAGCGCGCAGTTCACATTGGTAATAGGAGGGCAGTCCAAATTGGTAATGAGAACGAAGTTCACATTGGTAATAAGAGCGTAGTTCACATTAGTAATAGGAGCGCAGTTCACATTGGTAATAAGAGCGTAGTTCACATTGGTAATAAGAGCGTAGTTCACATTGGTAATAAGAGCGCAGTTCACATTGGTAATAAGAACGCAGTTCACATTGGTAATAAGTGCGCAGTTCACATTGGTAATAGGAGCGGTAATAAAAGCGAAGTTCACATTGGTAATAAGAGCGTAGTTCACATTGGTAATAAGAGCGCAGTTCACATTGGTAATAAGAGCGCAGTTCACATTGATAATAGGAGCGCAGTTCACATTGGTAATAAGAGTGAAGTTCACATTGGTAATAAGAGCGTAGTTCACATTGGTAATAGGAGCACAGTTCACATTGGTAATAAGAGCGCAGTTCACATTGGTATTAAGAGCGTAGTTCACATTGGTAATTGGAGCGTAGTTCACATTGGTAATAGGAGCGCAGTTCACATTGGTAATAGGAGCGCAGTTCACATTGGTAATTGGAGCGCAGTTCACATTGGTAATAAGAGCGGAGTTCACATTGGTAATTGGAGCACAGTTTACATTGGTAATTGGAGCGTAGTTCACATTGGTAATAGGAGTGCAGTTCACATTGGTAATAGGAGCGCAGTTCACATTTGTAATAAGAGCGCAGTTCGCATTGGTAATAAGAGCTCTGTTCACATTGGTAATAAGAGCGCAGTTCACATTGGTAATAGGAGCGCAGTTCACATTGATAATAAGAGCGCAGTTCACATTGCTAATAAGTGCGCAGTTCACATTGGTAATAGGAGCGCAGTTCACATTGATAATAAGAGCGCAGTTCACATTGGTAATAAGAGTGCAGTTCATATTGGTAATAAGAGCACAGTTCTCATTGGTAATAAGAGCGCTGTTCACATTGGTAATAAGAGCGCAGTTCACATTGGTAATAGGAGCGCAGTTCACATTGATAATAAGAGCGCAGTTCACATTGATAAGAGCGCAGTTCACATTGGTAATAGGAGCGCAGTACACATTGATAATAAGAACGCAGTTCACATTGATAATAAGAGCGCAGTTCACATTGGTAATAGGAGCGCAGTTCACATTGATAATAAGAGTGCAGTACATATTGGTAATAAGAGCACAGTTCTCATTGGTAATAAGAGCGCTGTTCACATTGGTAACAAGAGCGCAGTTCACATTGGTAATAGGAGCGCAGTTCACATTGATAATAAGAGCGCAGATCACATTGATAAGAGTACAGTTCACATTGGTAATAGGAGCGCAGTTCACATTGATAAGAGCGCAGTTCACATTGGTAATTAGAGTGCAATTCATATTGGTAATAAGAGCACAGTTCTCATTGGTAATAAGAGTGCAGTTCACATTGGTAATAGGAGCGCAGTTCACATTGGTAATTGGAGCGCAGTTCACATTGGTAATAGGAGCGGTAAGAAGAGCAAAGTTCTCATTGGTAATAAGAGCGCAGTTCACATTGGTAATAAGAGCGCAGTTCACATTGGTAATTGGAGCGAAGTTCACATTGGTAATAAGAGCGTAGTTCACATTGGTAATAAGAGCGTAGTTCACATTGGTAATAGGAGCGCAGATCACATTGATAATAGGAGAGCAGTTCACATTGGTAATAAGAGCATAGTTCACATTGGTAATAGGAGCGCAGATCACATTGGTAATAAGAGCGTAGTTCACATTGGTAATAAGAGCGCAGTTCACTTTGGTAATAAGAGCGCAGTTCACATTGGTAATTGGAGAGCAGTTCACATTGGTAATAAGAGCGCAGTTCACTTTGGTAATAAGAGTGCAGTTCGTACTGTAATCATGTTTTCAGTATGGGACAGTTGTCCTGCAGCGAGGCAGGGACTCCTAGCATCGTACATAACTATGATGCTAGGAGCCCGGCTCCCTGCACTGTGTTCGGTCCAGGACTTGTGGCCGAAATACGTCCGTCAATTACGGACGTAATTAGTGTATGTGCACATACCCTAAGAGCGCAGTTCACATTGCTAATAAGTGCGCAGTTCACATTGGTAATAGGAGCGCAGTTCACATTGGTAATAAGAGTGCAGTTCATATTGGTAATAAGAGCACAGTTCTCATTGGTAATAAGAGCGCTGTTCACATTGGTAATAAAAGCGCAGTTCACATTGGTAATAGGAGCGCAGTTCACATTGATAATAAGAATGCAGTTCACATTGATAATAAGAGCGCAGTTCACATTGGTAATAGGAGCGCAGTTCACATTGATAATAAGGGTATGTGCACACACACTAATTACGTCCGTAATTGACGGACGTATTTCGGCCGCAAGTCCCGGACCGAACACAGTGCAGGGAGCCGGGCTCCTAGCATCATACTTATGTACGATGCTAGGAGTCCCTGCCTCGCTGCAGGACAACTGTCCCGTACTGTAATCATGTTTTCAGTACGAGACAGTTGTCTTGCAGCGAGGCAGGGACTCCTAGCATCGTACATAAGTATGATGCTAGGAGCCCGGCTCCCTGCACTGTGTTCGGTCCGGGACTTGCGGCCGAAATACGTCCGTCAATTACGGACGTAATTAGTGTGTGTGCACATACCCTAAGAGTGCAGTTCATATTGGTAATAAGAGCGCTGTTCACATTGGTAAGAAGAGCGCAGTTCACATTGGTAATAGGAGCGCAGTTCACATTGATAAGAGCGCAGATCACATTGATAAGAGTGCAGTTCACATTTGTAATAGGAGCGCAGTTCACATTGATAATAAGAGCGCAGTTCACATTGGTAATAAGAATGCAGTTCATATTGGTAATAAGAGCACAGTTCTCATTGGTAATAAGAGCGCAGTTCACATTGGTAATAAGAGCGCAGTTCACATTGGCAATAGGAGCGCAGTTCACATTGGTAATAAGAGTGCAGTTCACATTACTAATAAGAGCGCAGTTCACATTGGTAATAAGAGCGCAGTTCACATTGATAATAAGAGTGCAGTTCACGTTACCCAAGGCTTCTGTTACTGCTGTGTACTCTAAGAACATGATTTTGGCTTTTTGCACATGGTCCCTGTACAAGTTCCTTTACTAAGAGGGTTTAGAATTAACCGTCCTAATCTCAAGATCTTGAACTGTGATGCATTGTACAAGTTCTTGTGTGTAATGGAGCAGAAGCGGATTGAAGACATTTGCGGAGATCATCTGTCAATTTAAAGGGCTCATTATCAAAAAATCCTAGTGCTCATATTCACAAAAAGAAGGCGGCATAGGTCATTCTTGTGCTAAATGTAGTTAATTTGTGCTTTACAACAAAAAGGTGCGATATTAGGAACATCTAACTCTACGACTGTTTCATTGTGTTGAACTCTCTCCACAGATGTCTCATGGACAGGAAGAGTGAGCCTGTAGTAGACTTTTCAGGACATGCCTATGGAAGATCAAGTAGCCATTTGTGGCTGATCCGTCAAGAGCAAACAGCAATAAACAATCAATCAAAGACCAAGTAAAGTTTCCAGTCTATAGCGGGAGAGATGGAGAAGCAAGGGAGCACACCCCTGAAGGAAGAATTACAGAAGTTATCTGTGGTGCCTTGTGAGGCAGAAAAGGACATGCAAACCCTCTTAAGTAAACCAAAGGTGCTCAAACATGCCGAGAACATCGAACACGCAGGGGAACACAGCCCTGTAGATCTGCTGCCAGAGGAAGAGGGGCAGAAGAAGTCAATAAGGCAATCCGACAGGTCAATCTCCAGCACGTCCACCTGCTCATCAGTAGCCTACTCCTCACCAGAAAGTGACCAAGTCTTCAGTGAAGAAGAAGATATCCAGACCAAGCGTAAGACTTTAAGAAAGGTTAGTGCTATTAGGGAATAGTTGTTGTGAAGATCAAAGTGGTAACATGGGGATTTATTTCCAGTAGCGAAAGGGTTGAGAGGCAAACAACGTATATAGAGGAGCTTTGTTTTCTGTGGGCGAAGATGCTAATCCCACCTGCTGAGTTGATAAGAAAGAGAAAAGTAGAGAAAAGAAGACGGGAGGGGGAAGATACTGCTGTGAAAGGCAAAATTATAGGTTGAGGACGCATACACAAGCATTGTTTTGACAATGTACTAGAAGTAATGGCGGTTAAAGCTATGAAAATGCCGGTCCTGTTGTGGGAAGGAGAGGCTTGTAGTTTATGTATGAGAATGAAGAATTGAAGCACTGTGAGGTAAATCATACATTTAGTAGGATGAGACATGTTTTATAGCTCCATTGTTGATCAACTCGAATATAGAGATACACAGGGCCAGCCTCACCACCAGGCCGACCTGGGCAGATGTCGGGGCCCTCTGGGCTTAGGGGGCCCATGTCGATCTGGTAAAACATGCTCTACACTTGTCGAACAAAAAACGGGGTATACATTTGGCCCACTGCCACATACATCTTTTCACAGGCATCTTTATATTCAGGCCAATAATATCAATATATTGCTCTCTCCTGGTGCGCTGTATACATACAGAGAACAAGATATTTTCCATCAGTTTAATTAAATAAAATGTGCCTGTGGTTGGTTAATGGGTCCAAGTACCTACTGAATATGATCCATACACTGTGTGTAGCCCATTGCTTTACTGTTCGTAGTAAGATGCATTAAGTCTAGCAAGGGTTTCGGCCTGGGGTCCTTTTATTTCTGATTATCACATCCATAGGGTCTAGTGACTTGATTTATTCTGTAAATGTGTAATTTATATACATTACACGACCAAAAGTCTGCAGACACCAAAATGTGTAACTGCTTGTTAAACATCTTATTCCTGAAACTTGGATATTAATATGGAGTTGGTGCTATAAGAGCCTCCACTGGTCTAAGAAGACATTTCCCTACAATTTAGAACATGACCGATTGGATTCCTGTCCATTCAGCCACAAGGGTATTAGTAAAGTTGGGCACTGATGTGAGGCAATAAGGGTTGGCAGCTTTCATATCGTCTAAGGTGTAGTTGGTTGAAGTCAGGGGGTCTTCGTAGGCAAGTCAAATTATTCTACACTCAACAAACTATTTTGTAAGGTCCACACTGTTTGCGTGGCACAAACTTCTTCCACAAAAATAATATTTTCTGTAGCATTAGGATTTTCCTTCAATGGAACGAGGGACCCCGTCAGGACCATGAAAAACATTCCCTCATTTAATACCTTCAGGCAGTAAGTCATCTGATATATACCAAACCCATATTAGAATGCTATTGTGCCTTGCTTCATCTCTCCAGAGAACACTTTCTTATTACAGAAAATGCCTCTTTATCCACTTATCAGTCTCCTTTTCTCTTTCACTCTCAATTTATTGGTAAAATCCATAATTAGTGAAGCAGAGATGAAGACTGATTGTCAGCTCACTTAGGGATCAGGTTACAGGTGCCGATAGAAGTCTTTGGAGAGGTGAGGGGGGAGCAGGAAGAGGGAGCAGCTGCAGAAAAATGCTTCTAGTAAGAGTTTTACTAGAATCCAGCACTGGTGTGAGACAATAAAACACTTATTAAAAGCAGCAGGCGCATGGAGGAAATTATATATCAGTACTGAGCAGTGTAGCTGTGAATCCAGCCCTGAACTGCAGCAGCGTCTCTGTGTGTGTCTCTCTAAGTGATCAGTGCAGGGGGCAGGGGAAGAAAGACAGAAGTCTGATAAGGGGAGAAACAGGCATTTTTCTCGAATAAGGTATATCACAAAGTTTCTTATATTCGCTTGTACTATTGATAAATTGAAAAATGTAAACACTGGTTACACTTTAACCCTTTCACGACCAATGACGAAAATGAACGTCATGGTCGGCTGCTAGTTCCCGCACCATGACGTTCATTTTCGTCAGTATTTCAAACTGTCACTCTGTGTAAACATAGAGTGACAGACGCCGCTGACAGCTGTCCTAGACAGCTGTCACATCAGTCTCGCCGGACAGCGGACCATCGCCGCTGCTTTCGGCAATTAACCTCTTAAGTGCGGCGACGGATTGCCGTCGCCGCATTTAAGTGGTTTGAAGCACATCGGCAGCCACCACAAAGTGATCGTAACTGTAATGTTATTTTTCCCGCACGATGAACACCCCAAAAAAAATCAATAAAAAACTACGACAGAATCGCAATTTTTTTGGTCACCACCGCTCCCTAAATAAAGAATAAAAAGTGATCAAAAAGTCGCATGTACCCAAAAATAGTACCAATAAAAACTTCAATCCGTCCCGCAAAAAACAAGCCCTTACACAGCTTTTTTGACTAAAAAAATAAAAAAATGATGGCTCTCAGAATATGGTGACACAGAATTTTTTTTTTATTATAAATAAGTGATTTTATTTTGCAAACGCTAAAAAAAAGGACCAAACCTATATACATATGGTATCGCCGTAATCGTACCAACTCGCAGAATAAAGTAAAAATGTCATTTATAGCGTACGGTCAACGCCGCAAAAAGAAAACCTAAAAAACGGTGTCAGAATTCCTGTTTTTTGGTCAGGATTGCAAAAAAAATTAATAAAAAGTGATCAAAAAAAATCGCATGTACCCCAAAATGGTACGAATGAAAACGACAGATTGTCCCGCAACAAATAAGCCCTCTCACGGCTCCGGTGGTGAAAAAATAAAAAAGTTCTGGCTCTCAGAATATGGCGATGCAAAAGGTGCAGAGTGTTCCAAAATCGGTTAAGATCGGGCGCCATTTATCAGTGCGACACCGGCCACACATCTATGAATTATTATTTATTTACCGCATTATTATACCCCCTTATTATGCCCTGATGTTCTCCGCACAGATTACATATGCCCCCACATTATAAACTGAAATACCAGCAAAACGCCAAATAGAACTACTACCAAGCAAAATCTGTGCTCCAAAAGCAAAATGGCGTCCCTCCCTTCTGAGCCCTGCAGCGTGCCCAAGCAGCAGTTTGCGCCCACACATATGGCATCGCCATACCCGAGAGAACCCGCTTAACGTTTTATGAGGTATTGGTCTTCAGTGGCACAAACTGGGCACAACATATTATGCGTATCAGTGGAAAATTGCAATTTTCACTTTGAACCATCTGCTGTGCACTAACCCCTTTGCGCACTATGACTTAATTGCCCGTCATGGTGCGGGGGTTGATGTATGGAGCCGTCTCACGTGCTGAGCCTGCTCCATACGCTGTCGGCTGTGTATTGCAGCTGACACCCGGGACTAACTTACAGGTACAGCGATCGCTCTGTTACAGAAGCCTGTAAGAATAACAATACAGGGTGGGCCATTTATATGGATACACCTAAATAAAATGGGAATGGTTGGTGATATTAACTTCCTGTTTGTGGCACATTAGTATATGGGAGGGGGGAAACTTTTCAAGCTGGGTGTTGACCATGGCGGCCATTTTGATATCGGCCATTTTGTATCCAACTTTAGTTTTTTCAATGGGAAGAGGGTCATGTGACACATCAAACTTATCAAGAATTTCACAAGAAAAACAATGGTGTGCTTGGTTTTAACGTTACTTTATTCTTTCATGAGTTATTTACAAGTTTCTGACCACTTATAAAATGTGTTCAAAGTGCTGCCCGAGCATTCCTAGATGAACAGTTTCCTGGAAAGTGTATTGGTCGTCGTGGGCCAGTTGAATGGCCCCCTAGGTCTCCCGATCTGACCCCCTTAGACTTTTATCTTTGGGGTCATCTGAAGGCAATTGTCTATGCTGTGAAGATACGAGATGTGCAGCAACTGAAACTACGGATACTGGAAGCCTGTGCTAGCATTTCTTCTGCGATGTTGCTATCAGTGTGTGAAGAGTGGGAGAAGAGGGTTGCATTGACAATCCAACACAATGGGCAGCACTTTGAACACATTTTATAAGTGGTCAGAAACTTGTAAATAACTCGTGAAAGAATAAAGTAACCAAGCACACCATTGTTTTTCTTGTGAAATTCTCGATAAGTTTGATGTGTCACATGACCCTCTTCCCATTGAAAAAACTAAAGTTGGATACAAAATGGCCGACTTCAAAATGGCCGCCATGGTCAACACCCAGCTTGAAAAGTTTCCCCCCTCCCATATACTAATGTGCCACAAACAGGAAGTTAATATCACCAACCATTCCCATTTTATTTAGGTTTATACTGTATACTGCAATACATTAGTATTGAAGTGTATTGTACCAGCGATCCAATGATCGCTGGATCAAGTCCCCTAAGGGGATTGATTAATAAAATGTGTAGAAGAATTATAGTTATTAGTAGTAATTTTTAAAGTAAAAAAAAACCAACACCTTTTCCCATTTTTCTTCTAAAGTAATGTAAATAAATGAACAAAATTGGTATCGCTACGTCCGTAAAAGTCCGAACTATTACAATATACCATTATTTAATTTGCACAGTGAACACCTTAAAAAAAATTAATAATTGAAACTGCCAAAATCGCTGTTTTTTTTTTGTCACCTTAGCTCTAAAAAAAAAATTTAATACAACGTGTGTCCAGGCAGCGCATTAGGGCCACAATATGGGTATTTTTGAAAACAGGAGAAACAGGGTGATAGATTTTGGGGTGTGTTTCTTCATTCTCATGGTCGCTTTACAAAGAAATCGGTCTTCAAACTGATACTTTTATGAAAAAAATTGAATTTTTTTTTTTCACCTGCTATGTATTCAATTTAGCAAAACTTACTATACCCCTAGATAAATACCTTAAGGGGTCTAGTTTTCTAAATGGGGTCATTTGTGGGGGATCCAATAACTCTGAGGCCTATGAGCCTCTGAAAACCTGGCTTGGTGCAGGAAAACAAAATGTACTTCAAAATGTATAAAATTATTATTCAATTTGTTAGTCCTCTAAATTGCTGAAAATTTATTTTATTTTTTCAAAAGTGCTGCCAAAATAGAGTAAAGAGATGGAAATATATTTTTAATTAAAAAAATTGTACAGTATGTGTGTACATATGTGACATATTTTAGTTAAAAATAGGGAGAAATTTTAATTTTTACAAAATTTCTTCCATTTTTCTATTTTTTTATTAATTTCCGCAAAATGTATCAGTCTACTTTTACCACTAAAATAAAGTACAACATGTGACGAAAAAACAATGTCAGAATTACTTGGATATTCAAAACTTTCACAGAGTTATTCTCTGATAAAGTCAGACATACCAGATTTGACAAATCTGGCTTGGTCATTAAGGTACAAACAGGCCCGGTCATTAAGGGGTTAAATAGTGATTGGATAAATCTGATCTGATATATTTAAACATCCACTACCCAAGGGGACATTATTAAAATGGTAGATATTGTTCCACCTATAAAGTAACTGTCGCTGTACTGTTGTTACAGTGGGCCAGAGAACAGGAAACAAAAATGCAGTGTTAATATCCAGCCCCTAATTCATAATCCTGGGCATTTTGCCTTGCAGTTAGTAGCGATTGTTAACAACTACACATTCTTAGAGACTTCTGTGTACATAGCACCTATTTAACGGGGTTGTCCATTTTGAATGTGTTTTTAAAATTTCTGTTAGAATGATACCCGGCGATAACAGGGTGTTCCGCTGCTTGCTTAACTGTAATCTGTGGAGGAACCTGCTAGCAAGTGTTACATTTCCCTGCAGCGCCACTTACAGGGGAAATTGAAGGGGTTTTCCGAGATCTCAGAAAATTCACTACATGCAGGAAATGGCATGAAATAAAAATAAAAAAAAGAACCTACACTCACTTGTTAAATCCGCCCCCGCTCCAGTGATCACTGCCGTTCTTTGTTTACCTGGCTGCAGCAATGATGTACCCACACTGCCGAGGCCAGTGATTGGCTGCAGCGGTCCCGTTGGTTATATGGGCACCTCATCGCTGCAGCCAGGTAAACAAAGCGGCGGGGACCACTGGAGTGGCTTTATCAGGTATAGTATAGGTTCTTTTTTTATTTTATGCCATTTTCCCCATGTAGTGAATTTTCTGGGGATCTCTAAAAACCCTTTTAAATAATTCTGTGTAATGTACGGATGTATCGTGTCCTCCAGAACAAGAAACGCTGATGAAAGAGGGACCGTCATCTTTTAACTTAGAATTCACTTATAGGATATTTAAAAATGGGTTTTTAAAACCAGACACCCCTTTAATTCATAAAACCTCTATATTCTGTAGTGGTGTACAGAGAGTGGTGTAGAGGTGTATTCGGTGCCTGTCCTTTAGAGTTAACGGGAGAAACACACAGGTCTTCTACTGCCTTGCCTGATACTGTGGGAAACGATCTCCCTGGCAGGTAGAGAAACTTGTTCTTTTCCTGGGGTATTAAGAGAGGATTCGCCTGGTAAATCCTTTGTCTGTGTTGCCTGCCACCACGCAGCGGAGAGAATGGGAGGCTTTCAGATCCTTCTTTGAACCTATGTAGGATCCGGGGCAATGTTCTCCCTCCCTGCTGCCTGTCCCTTTTCATTGTCGTCCACTTTATTCTGAAATGTACATTTCATTAATTTTCCATCCTATCTGGATTAAAATGTTCCCTGTGTATTAAATGAGCGGCTGAGGTTATACCCCTTGGGCTAGGAATATCTTGTTAGCTGAGAGCTTTACCTTTTATGGGGTTTTTAATTAAATCGGCTTAAGCTGATTTCATAAAGATAGCTCAGAACCATGGAAAATAATTGTACATATGTCATGAGCAGGATTCCCCTCTGGTCATTCTGGGCGAGATGTGTGCCAGTTATGAATAGGAAAGCCATTACTTTCCTATATATGTCTTTGTTTTGTTGCTTTTCTTTTGTTATGAGGAGGTTCATTTATAACCGGATAAATTTGGCTATTACACTTTTTAGACATTTCAGAGATAACAATATCAATTACGAAATCAAGAGTTTATGAATTCTCAAGTACATATGGATAAGAAAGCCATCATCTGTCAGAAAGTGACGAATCTCTCATGGGAACACAAGTCCCTCCATCAGTGAATTATGTCGCCCTGTAACTTTTCCCATTCTACTTTTCCTATTACAAACTGAGAGGAAGTTACAACCAGTGTCAGCCATTTTTGACATTGTGGAGAGCTGTCTTAGATCAGCTGGTCACCCAGCATGCATAAAGGTATACACAAGTACTTCCTTACTCCTATCGTTTTATGTATATCTAGTACAGAAATGGAAGGCACCCTTACACTGAGTAACTAGTGCCCCCATGACAGCCCACGTGCCCTCTGGAAGCTACCACTTCAGACCATTTTTTTTAGCATTTCCATTAATTTCAATAAAATAAGCAGTTGAGTGGAAAATAGCTATAATAATATGGAAAGTTAACTAAAATATAGCATATTAATAGTGCACAAAACGTTGAACAAATGTGCGAATTGTGACTGATCTTCTGTAATTATTGTTTAGATACTGATCACAGTTGTGTTGCAAGACATGTAGCGCTGTATAAAGTCCCATATTTCCAAGCAGGTCCCCTTTTGTCTGTTTTGTAATAAACTGAACAATAAAAATATACAGGACTAGTCTGACAAGTCAAGTTAAAGGAGGACAGCTAATGATTGTCGATTTTATGGAATATGAAATGCTCTTAGAGCTCATGCACACGGCAAAATATACCTCTGAGTTGTATGGATCTGTAATACGGCACAAATAGATTTCTGTGGCGCCCTACTGTACGGTACCTACATAGGCCTCCGATTTCGAACGGTGGCATACAGAAGTTTTTTCTGTCTGAGTTTAAGGCTACTTTGAGACGAGGTGCACCCGTGCGAGACACGTTGTCACGGATCACCCATAGACTAGAGTCTATAGAGGGATGCGTGACATGTCCTATTTTTTCACGGACCCTTCACATGCCCTGTTGAAACAACGGAACAGCCCCATTGAAATACATGAGTCTGTGTGACGGCTGTTGTTTTAACGGCCGTCACACGGACAAGATACACGCTCGTCTGAATGATACCTAAAAGTCCGACAGAGAAAAGTTAATGCGCCATATTCCATCGGACGACTTATTACAGATATATTCTCCCCTAGAAACAAAGTTTTGGCTATGGCTATGTAGTATTGAGCCACAGGGACTCTATGACGGAGTCCATGTGCCTTCACACAGCCTCTGTACATGGAGCCTTAAACAGCTTTGCAGCCTATAGTGTAATAAAGTGAGACTTACCTTTCACTAGAAATAGAACCGTGTAAAGCTGCTCTGTGCTTTAGTAATCTTAAATATTAATTTATTAAGTCAATTCATATTAAGTCAATCCTCTTGTCATATATCCTATCAGAGTGACTTTCTTCTCTGCAGAACTGCCATCATCTGCTATGGAAGACAGCCTGTACTCTGTAATGCTTCATTGTGGTTAACCCAGAAATAACAATCACGGGGAGGATGGGGCCAGCTTGATTACAATGAACCTTTGAGTGTTAACAAGAATTTTACCACTCTCTGACAGCAAACAGAGTTACTATGGGGAAACTATAAGGAATTTTAATTTCTACAATCCTGCCAGACTTGTGCACTTCACATAGTGTCTGACATGTATAAAAATATATATTGCTATACGCAGTTTAGAAACGTAGATGTGACTTCAGAGTTCTGTTATTTATCAGCGTTTCTGTGCGATTGGGATCTTCTGGCTGATAACTTAGAGCACATGTTCATAAGCTTCAGATACATTTTCCACTTAAAATATATTTCCATTAATTGAGTCTCATTCTTTATCTATTCCAAATGGAGATTCCATAATCTCTTGGGAATCCTGTAATGTTTCCATGATTAGCTCATCTTGTGGGAAAAGAGGGTTTATAGTATCTTTATTGCAGATGTTTAGACGCCTGACATGTTGTTATAACGTAGTTCTCAATAACAAATTGCTAAGCAGGGAATTTGTAAGCTCATATAATATGAGATCTTCATCGGAGACGTATTTCATCCACTATATGGCCTTAAAGGATGGAGTTAAGAATTGATGTGTTAGGTTTAGTTTGGTTAAATCTGTCAATCATTCACTGGTAGGCGGGGGATGGGTGGGTAGGATTGACGACTTGCAAGATGTTACGGCTTTGAATACAAACTGGTGCTGCATCTTTTTACAATAAAGAAAAAAAAACCTGAAAAATGTAGTATGACAATCATGCAAGAATAGGTGACATCTGAAAGGGGGCACATACTTTTTCTTAGCTTACTTAGGTTTACTTATCCCTGTTCCCTGATCATGTCTGTAGTAGATTATAATCCAGAGCTGCGCACAGAATTCTACAGGTTGCGATCACCTCCATGTATTCACTGCTTGTTCAGTGTCTGCACAGAGCTTAGGCCTCATGCACAGGACCATAGTTTTCATCCGTAATTACGGAAGCCGTAATATTGCGGACCAATTAATTTATATAGGCCACGGACAACTTTCCGTATATTTATGGATGTGTGTCCAGGCCGTAGAAATGATCCGCAAAGTATAGAACATGTCCTATTCCTCTCCGCAATTGCGGCACGACTCGCCCATAGAAGTCTATGGGCGCATGCAAAATTGCGAACGGCTATGCATGTGCATCATGTTGGGACATGTTGGTGACATCATTTGTAGCCTCCCTTTGTTTTTGCGGATCCATAAATACAGATGCACTACGGACTGTATTTGCGGACAGTGTCCCAGATATGCAGACGACTATGGATCTGTATTTGTGGACAGTAAAAAACACTACGTGTGCATGAGGCCTTACTCTGGTGATTTGCATTCTGGGAAGAAGCTGAAGGGGTTATCCCACGACAAACATTTATCACTTATTTACTGGATAGGTGATAAATATATGATCGCTGTGGACCCCACCGCTGGGACCACGAACTAATAATTAGAACGGGGATCCGAGCCACTGTTCCAGAGGAGTTAGAATGTAGCGTTGGACACACGTGCGCACTATTGCTCCTTTCGAAAGTTTGGGGAGTGACGGAGATTACAGAGTACAGCGTTCAACTATCTCAGTCAGTACCATACTATCTCAGGGTGGTAGTGTGCATGTATGGCCACCTCTCGATTCAAACTCCTCCGGGATGGGGGTTGGGACCCCGTTCTAGTGATCAGTTGGGGTCCAAGCAGTGAGATCCCCAGCGATCATACATTTATCATCTTTCCTTTAAGCTGGTATGGGGTATGTTTGATTTCAACATCGCCCATCCTTTGTTCCTGCGGTAGATAAGCCTCTGCCAGAGGTGCCATTCCTGTGGAAATAAACATGCACACTAGGTTGAGCCATATGTTCATGTTTATGGTGGAGTGATAGCTGTAGGGCAAACAAGCTTTTATCTGACCAATATCTAATCTGACGGGCCAGCTTTACTTCCTGAGACCCCCTAGTTATTGGTGCTCCTGAGCTACAGATTGGGAATGCTGCTCCATAGATTCTTGTATCTGTAAATTATGTCCTACCATTCTACAGTTAAAGAGGTATTCCCATCTTAAGCATTTATGGCATACCCACAGAATATACCATAAATACCTAATCAGTGTGAGTCACACCTCTGGGACCCTCATCTATTGGGAGAACTGAGGTGAGGTGGCCCCCTGATTTATGGTTGCCCTAGTCTCCATAGACTCCCTTTCTCCTAATAGGTGGGACCTGCACCTCATGAATTTATGGCATATCCTGTGTATATGTCATAAATGTTTAAGATGGGAATACTTCTTTAACACATTTTTAGTATACAGTTACATTAAGTATCATCTTGTTTTATCTTTACTTAAAACTGAGTAAGTATAAGTTTTAAGATACTTTGATTAGTTTAGATTTTCTGGTTTCTACTGATGAATATAATAATAATAAAAAAATAGAGCTGGCAATCATTCAATTTTCCAAAAAGGTTTTCTGTTTTCTTATCCATTTGTAAAACTATGATGTCATTGCACAACCAGTGGAAAATGAATGATACAATGTCACGTGAAATGGGCATGTGCGGGAAAGAAATCTGCTGCCTATCGTGGTTTTGCTTCATGGTCTGTTGGATTCGGTTTTTTTCTTTCTTATGAAAGCATTTCAAGTTTCCAAAAATATTGCCAATAAGATTCTGCATGAAACAAACAATATATATATATATATATATATATATATATATATATATATATATATACATATATCTACAGATATATAGATATTTATATATATCCATGGATATATCTGTCTATATATATATATATATATATATATATATATGTATGTATATATATATATATATATATATATATATATATATATATATAGTCAGACGACCAGCTGATCATTGTTGGTCCAGTTTTGAAAAACCACCAGCGATCAGTTCTCATCACTGGGGGAGGCTGCGGCTGGACTTACATTTCCCCTGCAGACTACATGCCAGTCATTTAAATAAGTGACCAACCATGTAATATATGGACGCCCGGGTCGGCCAGAGACGCTCTTTGTTAGCGTCTCTCCGCTCTGATTAATAGAGGCGGTGCTGAGCAGGGGGCCCGCATCTATGATGTCCATGTGCCCTAATAGAACCTAAGGTAAGGGGTTGTCCTGTTCAGACATCCCTTTAATAGCAAGTTGATACAGTTTGACTTTGTTTAGGAACCGAGTATGAAAAACTTCCATAGAACTTACTGGGAAGCAACCCAAACAGCGCCAATAGCTAGTTTGTTGGCACATTGGCTACTTGGCTCTTGTAATACAGATTGGTAAAACCAGAATAATATATCTGTATGTTTAAAGATAAAAGTAAATGAGGACAAGATTACAATGCTTAGTGTAAATGTATTCCTGGATAACAACAGTTTGATTTTGATGCTTTGCTGAAATATGTGATGCTGTATGTAATGATGATTGCAATCCTGAATATATACATTTCACAAAACCATCATAAATGTGCCCGATCATACAGATGTAGCAGTGCTGCCTGTGCTCTGTTTGGATTTTGGGATAAAGGTATAAACAAATCAGCCAGGAAACTGTGCCAACTAGGAACTCTATGGAGGGTACATGGCTGGTGCATAGTAAAGGTTTTGCACTGGACATGCAGGGTCCCTTTTCTTATGGTGGACCAGTTGTTATGTGATAACGTGACTTCAAATATTTCATATATTCTACCATTATACTAAGGCTATGTTCACATGCATTGGACGTATCAGAAAGCTGCACTACTTCTGGAGTGCAATATTCACCTAAAAATATAAAAACATTCAGGTTTTACTCTGGCTTTGCTTTAGATCGCTCCGATTGAAGGACACTGCACTGCAATTTCTCCAGCCTCAGATAGGCAAAGGTTTATATACAGTCACCCAGGATATATTATAACAAGCTATGGGGACTTTTACATATGGTCTCTGCACGCTATTATAGGAACTTCCAATAGAAAGAAGCCAGAATACTGGATTTAGTTCTTTTATAGTAATTTGGGTATTGGAAGAGGGACGCCATGTAATAGATGTATATTAGTGAACTGTTCATGATGCAGCTCCTTAATATAATAGATGGCTGCATAGGTGGAGCTTCACATTAATAGAAAATGGTATCGTATAAATAATGTAACCTGTGACAGATGGGAGATACAACAGCACATTCAATTCTAAGAGGAATTTTATGTAAGGAAGCTCCAATACAAAAATGTTTGAACTGTTCTGTAACGGGAAGAGTGTCCCCTCCGAAGAACAATCTCATGATTCAAATGGATCGTACTTAAATATTGGTTCCTTGCGTGAAACCATTAACAAAGTATTTGCGGCCTTTCCAGCAATCATCAATTTTCTACTATACACTAAGTGGTTTCCTGTATGCAGAAGTATCCTATGTAATGATAGGCCCTCCTGCCAGGGCTATAGCGAGGGGGGAGAGCGAGGCTGGGTGAGGGGCTGATAAGAAGCCGTCAGATCTGCGAGACAGAGAGTCCTGCGGGTGTGGTAAGAACTAAGGCCTCCTGCACGCGGCCGTGCATTACGGTCCGCATACTATCCATAATTGTGGAGCTGCAGTTGCGAATAGTATAGGACACATTCTATTCTATGGGCCAATGTACACGACCGTGGTTTCCAGGGCTACTTAGAGTCAATGAACATGTATGTGTACGGTCCGTGATTGCGGACGGCCCGCGGGTGACACTCAGCGGCTGCCCGTGCCTGTAGTCACAGCCGTGTGCATGAGGCCTAAATCTCTGTCCTGCCCACAGGAGAGCAGGTAATCGATTTCTACACCGCGTTCCTCATCCACCACCACCAAAAGGCTATTGGTGAGAAGACTAAGGCTGGATTCTCACGAGCACATTACGTCCGTAATGAACGGAACGTATTTCGAACGCAAGTCCCGCACCGAACACACTGCAGGGAGACGGGGTCCTAGCATCATAGTTATGTACGATGCTAGGAGTCCCTGCCTCGCTGCGGGACAACTGTCCCGTAATGTAATCATAATTTGAGTACGGGACAGTTGTCCGGCAGCGAGACAGGGACTCCTAGCGTCGTACATAACTATGATGCTAGGAGCCCGGCTCCCTGCAGTATGTTCGGTCCGGGACTTGCAGCCGAAATACGTTCCGTCTATTACGGACGTAATGTGCTCGTGTGAATCCAGCCTTAGACTTGTGATGGGGTGCATATTAGAATGTTAAAGGCAACCTGTCACCAGCATTTCACCTATTGAACTTTACTTCTCCCTCACTAGCTGCTGCTATAAAAAGTTCATTGCCGTTATCCCCTTTCCTAAACTCCTCCTCCGACTGTAAATAACGGTCAGCAAACGTTTCGCGCCTTTTATCGTAATAATCCGGTGTCCCTTTGTGTGCACACACCAAAGGAGGACATCAATGCACAAGCGCGGGATGTTGTGTGCTGGGGGAAGGCGAGGAGCTGTCAATAAAAAGTAAGAAGGTGAGGTAAACTCGGAAAGACTTGAGGAATAAAGATTTGACTCTTTTCAAAACGAAGATTTGACTCTTTTCAAATGAAGATCTGACTCTTTTCTGCTCATTAGCATACGGTGTGGGAACACTAAAAAGCTAAATACTAAAGCTACAGAGCCGACTAAGAATACAATTATAGGTTATATAGAAATGATTTTTCACCCGCTACCACCAGGTATAGTCGGTTTAATAGGTGAAATGCTGGTGACAGGTTCCCTTTAAACTTCAGCTCTTGGTTCACCCCATTCTTAAGTGTAGGTGTTCTTAAGGCTCAATGCACATGATGCGTATTACGTGCAGTTTTTCCGTGCGGATTTGCGTGCGGCAAATCCGCAGCGTAATACAGTACCAGCATAGTCAATGAGACTCCAGAAAATTTTATGTATACGCTGCAGTATTTTTCGGAACGGAAATTGACCTGCGGTGCGTAATTTAGAATCCACAGCATGTCAATTTATCTTGCGTTTCCGCTTGCGAATTGTATCTGCCTAGTGATGTGGAAAATCGCACCAAAACCCGCAGCATGAACACGCGCTATAAAACGCATCAAAACTTGAAAACCGCACCGAAAAATGCATTTGGGTGCGTATTTCACCTGCGTATTTTCTGCTTATTGCTGTGGTTTTGGGGCACATTTTCCGCAGCAAAATACGCAACGTGTGCATGTAGCCTTGGGGTAAAGCTTGTCTTCGGTTTGGAACTACTGTAAGGGGAATTACATTATCAGAAATATCCTAGGATGTTATTATAGGAATCATTTCCTTTAGTAGATATGGCGAGCCCAATGGGCTATAATTCTCTGCTGTCCAAGCTTCACTTTCCTGCATTAGGAGCTTAGGTACCTTTTTGGCTTCCTGCAGAGATGATGAAGAGTCTCCGGATATCACCTTACATACTTTTATTTTATGCCATTCTAACTAAGAGAACAAGGTTTCCCCATCTACAGAGAATTTTTGCATCTACGCAAGACGTGAGGAACTTGTTAATCAAATTTTTTTCATTTTTGGCAGTCGTGAAGAGAAGTCTGCCAGTGTTAAAGATGCAGAATAGTGGTTCAGAGTACAAGAAATTGCCATTCTTGGTCAGGGATGTACATTCTGCATGCTGTGATGTTACCGATCATGCACGATCAGGCACAAATATAGAAAATAGGACGACAATAAGAGAGGAAAGCAATGGAAACAATGTACTGGCTCAATAACATTTGTACAAGACGTCCATGCAAAGGAGGGGATGAAAAGAGAAGTTTTTTAAATATGCTTTTTATATATTTGTTTTCATCCAAAAAGTTGATATCTCACTAGTAATAATCCAAACGTAAACATAACATAAACGGAATTCTGGGATATTCTGGGCACAGCAGTAGTCACCTATAAAAAACAAAAAACGCCAATAGCTAAGGGCCTCACATAATAATGTTTTCACCAAATAGTTAGAGACAATACTAACCGGCAGCAAGCGGGGCTAGGAAAGCACTGATCATAATATGTACCTGGAGGTGTCCTTTAATTATATGTCAGATCTCGATGCTAAACTGTGGGAGCATGGAGAAAAATAGAAGAGGTTAAAGGGGTTTTCCAGGATTTTACATTGATGGCCTAGTCTTAATGTATGATCGGAGGGGATTCCACCCCAGACCCCAATTAATCAGCCAAAGAAAGGGGCAGCAGCGCTTGCTGGGGTCCCGCTGCTCCTTCAGTACAGAACTTGACACAGTGACATTCATACACATGTGGTTATGTCTGGTACTTCAGCTCAGCCCCACTAACATGAATGACTTGGACTGCACTACCACACACAGCCGCACACGTATGGAGATCGTCTTGTCAGGTACTGTGGCAATGAGCCTACAGCTCTCCAGAGAGTGCTGCTGACTTTTCCTTCTGCCGTTCGTGTGGGGCACTGATCACACATTGATGGCCTCTTCTAAAGTTAGATTATCAATGAAAAATCCCACAAAATCCCTTAAAATTGGTCGGCCGGTTTAGAAAACTAATTTTCAGATATACTATTAGGAAATTCTGAATAAATAGATGAGCGTCTCCTGTTCAGTATCCTCATCTATTAGCCATAGCAGAGAGTTAGAGGACCCAACCCTACATGTCCAAAAGGTCCCAACAACGGAACAACCAGCTTATCTCCATGTGTTATTCTAACACAATGGGGTTGTCAAATGTGGACAACCCCTTTAAGCTTTTTCTGCTTTGGCCCATGCTATGTACACTATAGAGAATAAGTATATTGTAGCTCTGTAGACTGGTCCGCTTTTTTATCTGTCCCCTTTTTCAATGCTTACAACACATAAACTGTGGGCAAAGCACAAAGGTGAGATTTATTATTTAGTATCTCTGTTTTTTCTAAGGCAACATTTTCAGGACCTTTGTGAGCCGCCTGAGTTGTAGTCACCCACAACATGTGTTTCTATGGCAGTAAGGCTTCATGCACACAGTTAAATTACGTGTGAACAGTTTTCCTCATGCTGATTTTCAACTTTGCTTGTGGTCTAGGAGAGCCACCTCCCTGCAAACATAAGTGCACATTCTGTTCCTTCTACAGCAATGAACTTTGGTGGTGGATTCTTACATTTTCACTCCCTGTGTACTGCATAATATTGTCATTGTGCATCTAATGCAGGCCGTTGAGGAAAGGTATTATGAAGCCGAAACTCCACTCTAACAACCGGGATTGAAGATAACTCCGATCCCGGTTGTTTTGACTTCTTAGATGCCGTGGTCGATAGTGACTGCAGCACCTAAGTGGCTTTACAGAAAAAGGGGATTCCTTCTGTAAGCCCATCGGCACCCATGCGATGCGATCATGGGGTGACGATAGTTTGCCATGGCTACCGGGGGCCTAACAAGTACTAGACAGGTCTGCCATGTACTAGAGCAGAGCTCATAGGCTACCTGTCTGTGTCAGGGTATGTTCACACGGCCTAGTTTCGGACGTTTTTTGGGACGTATATGCCCGAAAAATCGGAAGCCTCCAAACATCTGCCCATTGATTTCAATGAGAAAAATGGCGTTCTGTTCCGACAGGCCGTTTTTTTACGCGACCATTTTGGAAAATGGCCACGTAAAAAAACAGCCGCAAAAAAGAAGTGCAGGTCACTTCTTGGGACGTTTTTGGAGCCGTTTTTCATTGACTCTGGAAAACAGCTCCAAAAACGGCCGTAAAAAACGCTGCAAAAAACGCAGCGAAAATCGTGAGTGGCTTAAAAAACTTCTGAAAATCAGGAGCTGTTTTCCCTTGAAAACAGCTCCGTATTTTCAGACGTTTTTGACTCAGCGCGTGAACATACTCTAACGCCTCATTCACACGACAGGGTCCGAGTGTCGGCCGATAAAATCCGCAGTTTTGGCCGGTTTGCACCTGTTTTGCATCCGTTCCGATTCTGTTCCGGGCCGTGTTGCCGTTTTTAACGGCCGATTTTGACCCGTTTTGCATCCGTTTTTTTCCCTGTCCGTTTTAAAATCGGATGAATTTCATTTAGATTTGTTGCCACACACAGCCCTCTGTAGATAATGCCACACAGCACCCTGCAGGTAATGCCACCCAGCCCCCTGTTGGTAATGCCACCCAGCCCCCTGCAGGTAATGCCACCCATCCCCCTGCAGGTAAGGCCACCCATCCCCCTGCAGGTAATGCCACCCAGCCCCATGCAGGTAATGCCACCCTGCCCCCTGTAGGTAATGCCACCCTGCCCCTTGTAGGTAATGCCACCCAGCTCCCTGTATGTAATGCCACCAAGTCCCCTGTAGGTAATGTCACCAAGTCCCCTGTAGGTAATGCCACACAGCCCCCTGTAGATAATGCCACACAGCCCCCTGTTGGTAATTCCAACCAGCCCCCTGTTGGCAATGCCACCCTGCCCCCTGTAGGTAATGCCACACAGCCCCCTGTAGGTAATGCCACACAGCCCCCTGTTGGTAATTCCACCCAGCTTCCTGTTGGTAATTCCACCCAGCCCCCTGTTGGCAATGCCACCCAGCCCCCTGTTGGCAATGCCACCCTGCCCCCTGTTGGCAATGCCACCCTGCCCCCTGTAGGTAATGTCACCCAGTCCCCTGTAGGTAATGCCACACAGCCCTCTGTTGGTAATGCCACCCAGACCCCTGTTGGCAATGCCACCCTGCCCCCTGTAGGTAATGCCACCCTGCCCCCTGTAGGTAATGTCACCCAGTCCCCTGTAGGTAATGCCACACAGCCCTCTGTTGGTAATGCCACCCAGCCCCCTGTTGGCAATGCCACCCTGCCCCCTGTAGGTAATGCCACCCTGTCCCCTATAGGTAATGCCACCCTGCCCCTGTAGGTAATGTCACACAGCCCCCTGTAGGTTGCAAACACCCCCCCCCCCTCCTTCCAGGAGAAGTCACTGACTTCAATGTCCATATATGGACAGTTTAGTCACTGACTTCTCCTGGAGAGGAATCCCCGGCCACAGGGTCGGGGATTCCGCTTCTGAAGTGAGTGACGTCACTGTGTCCATATATGGACAGCGTCGTCACCCACTTCTCCTGTAGCGGAATCCCCGGCAAAGGTGTCGGGGATTCCGCTTCAGAAGTGAGTGACGTCGCTGTGTCCATATATGGACAGCGTAGTCACTCACTTCTCCTGTAGCGGAATCCCCGGCCACCGGGTCGGGGATTCCGCTTCAGAAGTGAGTGACGTCGCTGTGTCCATATATGGACAGCGTAGTCACTCACTTCTCCTGTAGCGGAATCCCCGGCCAAGGTGTCGGGGATTCCGCTTCAGAAGTGAGTGACGTAAGCTGTGTCCATATATGGACAGTGTAGTCACTCACTTCTCCTGTAGCGGAATCCCCAATCTCCGGCCGGGGATTGGAGATTCCGACTTCTACAGGGAGCGTAAAAAGAACCTCCTCCTCCTCACATGCACTCTGAGGAGGAGAAGGAGGAGAGAGAGCGCGAGCGACGGAATACATGGCCATCACTCGGGACACATTCCGGTGATGGCCATGTATTACGCGGCCCCATAGACTTCTATGCGAGCCGGGCGGCCGGGTAAACGGCTGAAAATAGGGCATGTCCCATTTTTTGACGGCCAGGTTTCAGTCAGTCGTGTGAATAGCCCCATTAGGGGTCTATTAATCCTAATGCAGCCGGGTGACGGCCGATTTATGAACGGCCGTCACCTGGCCGGGAAACCCTGTCGTGTGAATAAGGGCTAACACTGACAAAATACATTGCAATACAGAAGTATTGTATTAGAGAAGTGATCAGGAGATGAAATGTTCATGTCCTATAGAGGGGCAAAAAAAAGTTTAAAAAAATTATCAGAAGCCTGGTTGTAAGAAGCACGGGGCCCACCAGACGTCTAAAATCTTGTGGCAGGTACTCTATTCCCAAGGTTAGGAGAACTAAAGCTGGATCTTTTTTGATAGGAGTCCCCAATACAGAGGATCGAAGGTGAAACACATCCTCCCACAGTTTTAATATAATAGGGCATTTCCAAAAAATATGATGAAGAGAACCTATCTGGCCACATCCCCTCCAACATAAGGCTGACGTGTGGGGATAGATACTGGCTAGCTTGGAAGGTGTATAGTACCATCTCATCAACATTTTATGGTAGACTTCCAAGAGATTCATACATAAGGAGGCTTTCATAGTCCATTTGATTGCCTCAGCCCATTGTTCGCTAGTAAACGTCTGTCCCAAGTCCCGCTCCCACCCCAGAAAATAAGCCCGCTGGGTGATCTTCACGTCTCCGTTTAGGCAGTCATATATACGCTTTGTAAAATTCAGGCCCCCCTTGCTGGGGTTAGAAAAGTGATCACAAATAAATCGTGGTAAGGAGGCCGTAATAGTAGGAAAAGAAGCCAAGTAAGATGCAATCTGAACATATCGGAATAAGTCACTACATGGTACATGATATGTGGCAACAAGATCTGGGAATAATCTCAGACGGTCTCCATGATATAACTCTGAGATATGATGGATACCACACCCCACCCATGTCTGCACCTTCAGGCCTGGGATCAGCAGTTCAAGAACAGTTAAAGGTAAGGGAAAAGGTGCCCCCCTTTCAGTGGAAGAGGTGGCCGACAAAAGAGATAACCAGGCCTGTACAGAAACCTTTATTGTTGGAACCACTGGTAGGGGCAGAGATGGTTTTATAGCATAAGCTAATAGAACACTTCTAAGAGATGTATTGCCTGTAAGATTTTGCTAGATGGAGGTCCAGTTAGATAATGAGATCGGGGAAATCCAGGCACACAATTGCTTAACTATCAAGGCTTTATGGTAGGAGATAATATTTGGCATCCCCATTCCCCCTCTTCGCCCATTTACTATCAGAGTGGATGCAGCTATTCTCGGATGTCGGCCCTCCCAAATAAACGTTCTAAGTTGTTTTTGGATCTTCATAAGAATAGAGGATGGTATGGGAACAGATAGAGTACGCAGAAAATACAATATTTTAGGTAAAATAAACATTTTATAGCATACATTGCGACCCAACCAGGAAGGTTCATGCTTCGATATGCTTTTAAGATCTTCCTGAATAGTGGACAGCAAGGGTTCTAGGTTCAGCTTAGGCATCCAATTAAGAGGAAAACCAAGCTTGATCCCCAAATAAGGGACATAAGTATTCTCCCATTTGAAAGGGAACTCAGCTTGAATGGTTCTCTTCAAAGTATGGTTAATGAAAATCCCCAACACCTGGGATTTTGTGGTGTTGATCTTATAATATGAGACCAAACAAAATCGCGATATGACATTCATTATTTCTCGTAGAGTAGACAAAGGGTCCGTAACCATCAGGATGACATCATCTGCAAATGGGCCCAGTTTGTGTTGACGGAATCCTACAGGTATTCCCCTTATATTTATATTGGAGCGAATAGATTCCGTAAATTGTTCCATGACCAACGTGAACAGTAATGGTGAGAGTGGACACCCTTGTCTCGTTCCATTTGTTATATTAAAGGGCGTGGAGAGAGATCCATTTGACAAAACCCTAGCTGAGGGAGAAGTATAAAGGGCCTGAATAGCCTGTAATATAGGACCCCCAAAGCCAAATCTCCGCAAAGTAGCAAAAGCAAATCCCCAATGTATTCTGTCGAACGCTATCTCTGCATCCAGGGTAAGGAAGAGAGAAGGTGCCCGACTGCCACCCACCTTTGCCATCAGGTTGATGATGCGTCTGGTGCCATCAGAAGCCTGCCACCCCTTCGTGAACCCCACCTGGTCCGAATGTATCAACGTGGGTAGAATATCTATCAAGCGAGTGGCTAAAATTTTGGCATATATTTTCGTATCACAGTTAAGGAGGGATATCGGTCGAAAATTAGCTGGAGTGGTGTGGTGGGAGATTTTCCTGGTTTAGGAATAGTGACTATTGTGGCCTGTAACATTTCGCTAGGGAGGCTGCTGGTTTCTAAAACTCGATTGTATACCGCTGACAAATGTGGGGAGAGAATAGGAGTAAAAGTGCGGTAATACTCATTAGAGAAGCCAACAGGGCCCGGGGCTTTATCTAATTTCAGTACACCTATAGTCTTGGAAACCTCCATGTGAGTGATAGGAGCATTTAATAGGGACAATTGATCATGCGTTAGAGATGGTAGTTGCACCGAGCTTAAGAAGGCATTAATGTCTAATTCAGTGGGTTGAGGGACAGATGAGTCTTCGTTAAGATTATAGAGCTTAGAATAAAAGGAACCAAATTGGTTAACTATGTCCTGTGGATGTATAATCTTGGAGCCATTCTCCGTTGAGATCAAATTAGGGATGACAGATTTCAGTCTTCGCCCTTTAATTCTTTGGGACATTAGTTTGCTAGCTTTATTATAAGAGGTATAATATGTCATGCGGAGGGAAGTGACTTTTCTATCACAATCATCTAGTAATAAAGATTTAAGTTGACGCCTTAAGGACATAAGATCATCATGGACGGACACAGATTAAGTCTTCTGCTGTTGTACCTCAAGGGATCTTATCTGATCTTTTCTGTTTCTTATAGCGAGCTCCCTGCTGAATTAAAATTCCCCTTAACACTGCCTTGTGGGCATTCCACACTGAGTAAGGATTACTATTCTCTAAAGCATTAAATTGAAAGTATTCTTGTAGCTTAGATGCAATATTATCTCTATAAGTAGGTATTTTGAGGAGAAAATTATTAATGCACCATGGACCAATAGGACGAGTAGATTGGGAGAGTTCTATCTATAAATAAATGAGAGCATGATCGGACCAGGTTGTGTCCCCAATTTCTGACGATCTAACATGTTGTAACGTCTTCCTATCCACCAAGAAGAGGTCAATTCTAGAGAAGGTCTGGTGCCTTGGTGAGTAGAATGTATATTCTTTAGAGGAGGAATTCAAACATCGAAATGCATCATACAATGCTGTATTATGTAACCAGGGAGACATCGTAGAGAAAGATCTCCCGCTTTGGCATGTAGTGTCCCACTTAGCATCTGGAATAAGGTTAAAGTCTCCACAAATAATAAGTTGCCCATTTGCTATTTTTTGAAGTCTTCTCATTAGTTTGTTTAAGAAACGAATCTGTGAGGAGTTAGGGGCATAGATATTAACAATTGTTACCTGGACATTATTAAGGAGTCCCACCAATATAATGAATCGTCCCCCATCATCAATAATAGACTTAGTTAGGTGAAAGGATACAGAATTGCGAAAGGCAATGAATACCCCCGCCCTTTTTTTTAAAGCATTGGCCTGATAAATGAGAGGGTATTTGTGGTGTGAGAACCTAGGGCATGCTTGTTGAGAGAAATGCGTCTTCTGAATACAGAGTATGTCCAGCTGAGATGAGAGAGCATCCCTCCAAACTGATGATCTTTTAAATGGGGAGTTTAAACCTTTAGCATTTAGAGACATAAATTTAATCGCCATAGGTAATATGAAAGAAGAGCTGATGGTAGCTAAAAACAAGGGCCGGGAGCCCACAATGTACACCGCTATATACATACACCGCAAAGACACTGTTGGTATAGCCTGACGAGAAGATGGAAAAAAGGGTTAGTCAGTAAGAAAATCATAAGAAACAATATTAACAATATGCAAACCAACATAACTCCACCAATACACTTGGCGGACTGTTACCAAGAAAGAACGGGGTAGTAAAGTCTGTCTGAAGACCCCTATGACCTCGTTCAAGAAAACAGTATACACTACAGTTCAACGGTAAGCAGGCCCGCGCTGCCAATCTTGCGAGATTCGTGCTGGAGAAGTCTTGTCATTCTTAGGAGAGGGCTCCATTAAGGGAACTTGCCAGCGCCCCATCAGAGCCTCACCCTCAGCCACCGTCGCCACGACATGAAGCAAACCATTTTTGTGGATAAGCAGCTTGGACGGAAATCCCCATTTATAGGCTATATTATTCTTCCTCAGAGCTGTGGTCAGAGGAATAAATCGCCTTCTTGCTTGAAGTGTCGATTGAGACAAGTCCGCATATAAATGGATTTTCTCATACGGAGCTGGCAGTGTATCAGATCTTCTAGAAACCGACATGAGAGACTCCTTCGTTTGGAAAAAATGGATGCGCGCGATGACATCCCGAGGAATTTCAGGTGGGAGTGATTTCGGCTTAGGAAGCCTATGGGCTCTATCAATTGTAAGATCCAATTGCTGAGCAGATGGCAAAAGGGTTTTCATAAGTTGCTGGAGATAGGCAGTTAAAGCAGCTGGTTGAACAGATTGAGGGATGCCCCTGAATTTCACGTTGTTTCTCCTGTTGCGGTCCTCTATGTCAGCAAGTTTTGATGTAAGATTCGCAACTGCCCCTTCTAGGGTATGATGTGTATCCACCATATCATTGTGAGCCGTCGTGAGTTCCCCCATCTTGGTCTCAATGTGGTCAACTCTATGGCCTAGGTCATCCACAGTGGCTGCTAATTTAGTAGAAAAGCGCGCCAAATCTTTATGGAAGGAGCCTCTTAGGGCCATCATCATGGACTTAATAAAATGCTCTGAGGCCAACTGATCAGTAGAAGGAATCACCTCAATAGGATCCGGGTTCGTGGCTGAAATAGAATCATCTCCCTCCTGGGATAACTCCTCCAAATCTAGCCTAGGTTGCTGCCTCCTTTGACTGGCCGGAGGAGATGCGCAAGGTATCATGTCTGTTACAGGCGCCATTACTGTCGGGTGGGAGGCCCCTCTCAGGGAAAGAGCAGGCAGCAGAGTTGGTGTCACCGGCGGGTAAGTACACATCAGTTCATTGCACAGGAGATCTGACTCACCCCGTCCACCCGCTGGATCTGCGGCTCCGTCCCCTCTCGGAGAGGAAGCAGGGGAGGCGCCCTCCGAAGACGACGATCCGGCGCCATGTTTGTTGCTTCGTGAGGCGAAGAAGTCTGAGAGGCGTTTCGGACCTGTCGCAAGAGTCTTCTTGCGTGTCATCATGCTGTGGAGTTCTAGGAGTGTGTACCGGGAAGGCACAGGTGAGTGTATTTAGTCGTTTATGTTAGTCGCTTAGAGGTCAGAGGACGGAGCTCACAAAGATGCGACTGCTCCGCTCAGCATCCAGACCACGCCCCAAAGTTTTCATTGTTCAAAGAGTAGTAAAACTTAAAAAAATATGTGTATATATATATATATATATATATATATACAGTGAAGGAAAAAAGTATTTGATCCCTTGCTGATTTTGTAAGTTTGCCCACTGTCAAAGATATGAACAGTCTAGAATTTTTAGGCTAGGTTAATTTTACCAGTGAGAGATAGATTATATAAAAAAAAAAAAAAAAGAAAATCACATTGTCAAAATTATATATATTTATTTGCATTGTGCACAGAGAAATAAGTATTTGATCCCTTTGGCAAACAAGACTTAATACTTGGTGGCAAAACCCTTGTTGGCAAGCACAGCAGTCAGACGTTTTGTGTAGTTGATGATGAGGTTTGCACACATGTTAGATGGAATTTTGGCCCATTCCTCTTTGCAGATCATCTGTAAATCATTAAGATTTCGAGGCTGTCGCTTGGCAACTCGGATCTTCAGCTCCCTCCATAAGTTTTCGATGGGATTAAGGTCTGGAGACTGGCTAGGCCACTCCATGACCTTAATGTGCTTCTTTTTGAGCCACTCCTTTGTTGCCTTGGCTGTATGTTTCGGGTCATTGTCGTGCTGGAAGACCCAGCCACGAGCCATTTTTAATGTCCTGGTGGAGGGAAGGAGGTTGTCACTCAGGATTTGACGGTACATGGCTCCATCCATTCTCCCATTGATGCGGTGAAGTAGTCCTGTGCCCTTAGCAGAGAAACACAACCAAAACATAATGTTTCCACCTCCATGCTTGACAGTGGGGACGGTGTTCTTTGGGTCATAGGCAGCATTTCTCTTCCTCCAAACACGGCGAGTAGAGTTAATGCCAGAGAGATCAATTTTAGTCTCATCTGACCACAGCACCTTCTCCCAATCACTCTCAGAATCATCCAAATGTTCATTGGCAAACTTCAGACGGGCCTGTACATGTGCCTTCTTGAGCAGGGAGACCTTGCGGGCACTGCAGGATTTTAATCCATTACGGCGTAATGTGTTACCAATGGTTTTCTTGGTGACTGTGGTCCCAGCTGCCTTGAGATCATTAACAAGTTCCCCCCGTGTAGTTTTCGGCTGAGCTCTCACCTTCCTCAGGATCAAGGATACCCCACGAGGTGAGATTTTGCATGGAGCCCCAGATCGATGTCGATTGACAGTCATTTTGTATGTCTTCCATTTTCTTACTATTGCACCAACAGTTGTCTCCTTGTCACCCAGCATCTTACTTATGGTTTTGTAGCCCAATCCAGCCTTGTGCAGGTCTATGATCTTGTCCCTGACATCCTTAGAAAGCTCTTTGGTCTTGCCCATGTTGTAGAGGTTAGAGTCAGGCTGATTAATGGAGTCTGTGGACAGGAGTCTTTTATACAGGTGACCATATAAGACAGCTGTCTTTAATGCAGGCACCAAGTTGATTTGGAGCGTGTAACGGGTCTGGAGGAGGCTGAACTCTTAATGGTTGGTAGGGGATCAAATACTTATTTCTCTGTGCACAATGCAAATAAATATATATAATTTTGACTAAGTGATTTTCTTTTTTTTTTTATATATAATCTATCTCTCACTAGTAAAATTAACCTAGCCTAAAAATTCTAGACTGTTCATGTCTTTGACAGTGGGCAAACTTACAAAATCAGCAAGGGATCAAATACTTATTTCCTTCACTGTATATACTAGTATAGATATATATATATATATATATATATATATATATATACATATATAGCACACAAGAAAATGGTGACAGCACACTGCGAACACCAATGTCACCTAAACCGCTAAATATAAATAAATATGCATTACGGATAAATCTACTTACAATAGGGAGGTTCTTAGTGCACATTTTGATCAAATTGTGTGAGCCCACCTGCCACGACCAGGCGTCCTCCATAGGTGGGGACCTACTTTGCACATACACCCAGAACTGGGACTAAACCTACATACAGGGCCGCCATCAGGAATTTCTGGGCCCCATACAGCCAAGATGTCTGGGCCCCCCCCCTCCATTACCGGAAATTGTGGCACTCACGTTTGTACGTTATACGCATTAACTGATTTTGGTGCTGATGTCAATTACAGTGAAGGAAACCATGGAGCCGGCAGTGACCGGTTAATGCTCCGTATTTTGATCTATTTAGCTAAAACGTATCCGACAGTATGGCATACAGTGGGATACGTCGCCTGGGGAATGGCCCAGGGGAAACTCCTGAAGTCACTGCCCATGAACAGAGCTCGAGCCTTCTACTAGCGCTCTGCCCAGGGACTCTGGCACCTTTCCTGATCTCCATATACGTAAAGTGACGTCCGAAGCTTTGCAAAGCCTGAGTACACGGTCGGAGCGTCGGCAACATTCTGGCCAGGGATTCCGGCCCTGGAGAATCCCCTGACGTCACTTTACATATATGGACAGTGATGTCAGGAGCTTTCCCAGGGATAAAGTCCACGGGTAGAGCACTTGTGATGCTGCCTGGGGACTCCGGAATAACAAAGTCTACTACGCTACTCCATCCTTCAAAAAGAAGGTAAACCGACGTCCACCAGCCCGACGGAGGCTAAAAGGGAAGGGAGGGGGAAGCGCTTGTGAGGATTTAAGGAGCACTAATGCTCCGCTCTTACGTTGCCATTAAAGTTCAATGTGTTTTTCCACAGCAAAAATCGGAGGCTTTCCCTTTGATTCCTGGCGCAGATGCTACAAGCGTGTAGCAGATCCGCTCGAGAATAAGGCCCTGTTCACACAGAGTTTTTTTGCCACATTTTTTTCAGCGGAAACCGCGTCAAAAAACTTCCGAAATCGCCTCCTATTGATTTCAACGGGAGGCAAAGGAGTTTTTTTCCCACGAGAGAAAGAAGCGACATGCTCTTTCTTCAGGCATTTCCGTCTCTGACCTCCCATTGACATCAATGGGAGGCAGAGAAAGCCTGAAGGAATATCAAGGCAGATTTTTCTGCCTGCAAAAAGCTGTGTGAACAAGGCCTAAGTCCCAATGTCATTCAAAGTTGCTCATCCTCGGCTTTTCCATGTAATATAAGTCGCATGCTACTTATTACTGCGGCGGATTTCTTTTCATGGTGCGGACAAAAATACACAAGGAAAATGTTTCACAGCATGTGAACTGGGTTGCGGAAACCTCATATGCAAGTGATGCAGAATCATCGGCATGTCATCGGAATCCGTATCAATGTGTGAACGGGGCCTTAGGGGTAGTTAAAAAAACCTCTGTTAGGCCAAATGCACACGATACTTATTATGTGCAAATTTGTCGCGGGTATTTTCTTGCGGCAAATCCGCAGTGTAATACAGGACCAGCAAAGTAAATGGGATCAAGAAATCTCATTTCCATGTCGCATTTTCTGCACAAAAATTGACCTGCGGTGCGTATTTGAAAATATTCTACATGTCAATTTATCTTGCGTTTCCGCTTGCGAATTGTTTCTGACTAGTTTAAAAAATAATAAAAAAATCTGCAGCATAAAACCTGCACCTATTTCCGCATCAAAAAGTAAAAACCGCACCTAAAAACGTATCAAAAAAACGCACTAATACGTGCAGATATTACCTGCGGAATTACCTGCGGTTTTGATGCGGATTTTGTGCGGAAATTCCTCAATGTGTGCGTTACAGAATTTTCTGGGGATTTACAGCAAATTAACCCTTTACATTGTAAAGGATGAAATACGTTACAATTCTGCAACATTAGGGTATGTTCACACGGCTTATTTTCGGCAGTTTTTCTGGCCGTAAACGTCCTAAATATCAGAAGCAGAACGCCTCCAAACATCTGCCCATTGATTTCAATGAAACAAAAACGGCGTTGTGTTCCGATGGGCTGTTCTTTTTACAACGGCCGCGTAAAAAAACGGCCGCGAAAAAGAAGTGCAGGTCACTTCTTCTGAAGTGCTTCCGTGTGCCGTGCGCGATTTGCTCGCACCCAATGACTTCAATGGGTGCGTGCTGCGCGAAACACGGGCAAGTATAGGACATGTCGTGAGTTTTACACAAATCCCGCGCGTAGCACGGACGTATAACACGTTCATGTGAATAAGGCCTTATATTGTCATTTGTAGTGAATTTTCAGTGCGCAATCCGCACCAAAAATAGAAGGTAAGAAAGTGGCCTTATTCAGACGTCCATGTTCGGTTTGTGATATACAGAGCGTGTATCGGCCATATTTCCAGGACCGACCACAGTTCAGGGAGCCGGGTTTCTAGCATCACAGTTATCTATGATTATAGTCCCTCCCTTCCCGTGGGAATACTGTCCCCGGCCCCCGTACTGAAAGCATCATTACAGTATGGGACGGTATTCCCGCGGAGAGGCAAGGACTCCCAGCAACACTGATAACTATTATGCTAGGAGTCCGGCTCCATGAATTGTGGTCGGCCTGGGAAATACGGCTGATACACGCTCCGTATGTCACGGACCGAAAGCCGCCGTCTGAATAAGGCCTTAGTCTAGTTACACAGTGCGGTGAAATCCCGTTTTTGTGCCACAATTTTTGCAAAATCGCGGCAAAAACGTGATTTGACCGCACTGTGAGAATATAGCCTAACAGCACTTTTCATCTTTTGTATCCTTTTTTTATGCAATTTTCGTAATTGCGGCACAAATCACGCAGTTTTGCCGCGATTTTTACATAATCGTGGAAAAACTGCGCCATTTTTTCTGCGATTACGAAAATCGCGGCAAAAAAAACACTAGGAAAACGAAAAAAATACCAAAAAACATTTTAATCAACTTTATACATTCTACAAATGGGGTCAGGGGGATGGGAAGCAGGATGGATAGGGGAAAATACTCACCAGCCTGCAGGTCGGCAGTGTAGAGGAGCTGGGGGCGGGATCTCCACACGGAGCTTCAGCACATGCTGCATCTTCCCCGTCCAGTGAAGCTACAACAGGTATGCAGGGGGTGCCGCGAGTGTTGCTAGGGGGGTGCCGCGGGCGTTGCTGAGGGGTGCCGCGGGCGTTAGTAGGGGCGGGGCGCGAGCGTTGCGAGGGGGGGCCGTGAGCGTTGCGAGGGGGGGGGCAACAGTCTGAGGGGGGGCGGGCCCCTTTTCTTCATCCATGTGGCCGGGCCCCTGACGGGAGTACCAGTAATACCCGCCTGATGGCGGCCCTGCCTACATATATCTGTGGATGATATGAATCAGCATTAAACTAATTAATATATATATACATTTGGTATCGCCGTAATCATAATGAAAATTAACATGTCATTTATATAGCAGGATGAGTGACATTGAGAAATTACTGTTTTTTTTTCCGATTACACCCCAAAAAGTGAAACGTTTTTCATTACATTATATGTACCCCAAAATGGTGGCATTAAAAGAATATAACTCATGCCCTCACAAATACGGCTACCTCGATGAGAAATTCATGTTGGGTATCCAGGAACGGCAAGGTAAGCCCATTCTCGAGATCGGTGGGGGTCCCAGCGGTTAGACTCCCACCGATCAGATATTTATTACCTCTCCTGTGGATTGTTGATGCATATTGATTATTTGGGAAAACCACTAGGTTTTTGGGAAACCAAACTAGGCCACGTCCTTAAGGGGGTAAAGTGCGATGTCTGAGTGCCAATCTTTAGGACCACAGCTGCATTTGTATATATCTTCTCAATATACATTGGATGTAGCGATCTATGTGCTTATCCTTTCACTACAGATAAGTAAAGGAACATGTCTCCATTATAACATGCACGTTGTGGTGAAGTGAAGCTCATGGGAGACATTGCCGTTCCTTTTACATTCTTAGACAGACCCCCATAAGTAACCCCAGGAAGAACGCAGTTCCCTGACTTTAAATGTAACGTCAGACAGACTAGTTCCCTGTTCTAACACCCTCCCCCCATGTTTTTCTGGTGGATGTGACTTTCATTTGCTCACCACTTTTTTAGCCCTTGTGTATATTTTATGTTTGTACTTTATCCCCAATTATCTCTTCATTCCAGTTTGTTTCATTTCCTGTGAATCTCCCTCTGACTTCCACCCTGTGACCCCCACACCTGTCTCCTGCCTCCCTTACACTTTTTTTTCTCTCTGTCTCTTTGCTGTGTAGAAGGATTTCCCTCCTGCCGGTGACGTCGTTGGTTTGTGGTTTGCAAACCAGAGAAACAGTTCTAAGAATTTGGCCATGACTGGGTGATTACCAGAGGGAGGGGGGTGACTGAGAGAAGGGAGGAGCGCGGCGGGAGGGGGAACTGCAGAGGAAGGTGAGGAGAGACGTTCTTGTATTTATTCTGTACATAGGCCAGACGTCCCCAGTGTTTTCTAGTGTCAAGGAGCACCTGCTGGCATCAGTCTTTTCTGTGACGCCAAAAATATTAATAAAAAATGGCTAAAGAACTGAAAATAAACGACAGATGTTCTGGTAAATCTGGTTATTACTCAAATCTTGTAAAATTTGGAGCCGGGCTTTGTGACGGCTTGGTAAACAAATGTATAGGGGCACACTAGATGGGCATAGTTTATATTTGTGTATTCAAAAATATGCTTTATATATACTGTAGATAAACAACAAATCCTTTAATTTGACCACATGGTTCACAAAGGGACATTAAATATCTCGGAGAACCAGGGACGTAGCTTAGGAACCTGGGTGTTGGATGCCAATTTGCCTTGCCCAGGATATTTAGATAGCGGGCTAGGACAATGAACTGAATTTTTGCTCAAATAAAGCCGTGTAAACGATGCCATAAAATAAAATGCACTAAAATAAAAATAGAAGAGTAGATGTGTGACTTGGTGCATATAATGTATGTAAAATACTGACAAATGCCATGTGTGACCTCAATGTGACTCATGCACCCCCCCCCCCCCACCCTCGTACAAGTATGACCATATAAGAAGACTGTAGGACAGGTTAGACCGTGTGATCCCAATGAGGTCACGTTACGCCTTGATCTCCATGCAGGTTCAAATCAGGTGGGGGGGGTGCGAGCTCGGAGAAGCAAAGACACACTGAGACGTTTCTCAAGGCAAAAATACTTCTGACTTTATTTGCAGAGACACAGAGTTTATATAGTAAAAATATCATATAATTACGTGCAGACACGTATACATTCTTGTGGTTTCTTTCCTCATTATTCTTATCTCTACGTACATTATTCTTATTCCTTACATCTAGTTTTTAATCCGGTGTTCTACCCATATCTATCTTGGCTGTACGCCCAGAAACAAACCATCCTGCAAACAAACCCCCTAGTTCCTGGTAGTACCCTCATAACATAATGAATTCGCAATTTCCAGTTTCTGCAGAACATCTGCAGATTATTACATTCCATAACCTTTCAATAATACCCAAAATATAGACTCGTTTATCCTTCTACCTTGAAGTAGTACATACATTACACTTATATAATTGATTATAGGTTGTTCTATACCATCACATACCCAACATATATTCTAATACATGTTCTTCTCTTCAGCATTGCACTCATTGAGGTCCCAGATACATTATACATATATTTATTCCATAACAATCCCTCCTTTTGTGATTTTACCAACACCTAAATTCCAATGCTACTTCTATCTCCTGATAGCAAGGCTTCGATCCATTTCTTCACTTGATTCACACAGGTATGTAGGTGGGGTAATCTCACAACACTCTTTCATCATAATGTATAGGCCTCTGATTGAATGCTTCCCTTATTTTGCAAAATGTATAACAATTGAAACATGTAAGCAATATAAACAATATTATGAAACATATCAAGGGTTGGAATAACACATGCAGTATCTTAGTGGCAATGGGGGAAAATCCTGTAAATATGTCATACCAATGATGGGCACTGGCATCTTTTATTGCTGACGATAAATTTATTACTTCCTTAGCTGCTATTGTAGCCAATATTTTCACTTTACTTAGAGTTACATTATGGGCTGCTATCAATTTCTTTACGTCTTTAGACTTTTGTAACACTTGTTTTAACTCTTCCAGTGGCAAACTAAAATTTCCATAGGGCAAAGGTTCAGGTACCCATACAGTGGACATTATTTCTTCTAAAATAGGCAGGAACACTATAGTTTGGTTCCCCCAAGTCAAATGCGTCACATTGTATAGACATCCTGAAAATGGTCCTGTGAGATTAAACTGGCTAAGGTTCTGCTTGTCGTTAGTTATTAGACATACATGCTGTGGACCTACTTCAATATAAACCTGTAGGTTAGCTTCTGGGATTATAGTGAGTGCGCATACATTATCCTGGTGCTGCATTAGACAAGGTTCATATATCCCTGACTGTCGATTACATACATATCCATGCTCTGTTAATTGGCACAAATCTATATTCCTCGTCTTATTTTGAGAATCTATGTGTGTTCCTTTCATTTCCAGGATACAATATTGTCCTAATAATGTCACCGGATCAATCATTACCATTGGCATAACAATAAATTTGCATAATAGAGTAGGATTTTTCACATTAAATGCTATTAGTCTTCCTGCGCACCATCTAGGTGGACACTCAGTATACTCAGGCTGGAACAATAACCACGTATCATTTCTCTTTCCTATGGGCAGAATGTCTGTCCATTACCTAACATGACTCTTATATGTGGCTTAAAACTATCTCTTAAAATTGTTATCAAGAATACAAAATATATTCTATTTCTTATTTCGCTATTATTCATACATAATATCATGCCATCAGTTTCTTTTATTACAATCGTAGAGTTGAGCCTCTCCTTGTTGCATCTTTCATAAATCTTATTTATCATTTCGTTTCTATTTTTACTGGTTGTATATTTCTGTAGATACTGTAAATCTGGTTCATAACAACAAAACAACAGCCGTCTCTTCTTGTATGCTAATGTTGGCTGTTTTGTCTGTGAAGGTACACAGTCCCTCCATGTGGTCCTTTTTTCCAAGTCCCTTCGGTTGTAGTCACATTTGTAGTATAACACGGGGCATTGGCCTTACAGGTGTAGTTACCCTGCTTTCTATCCACTGTTGCATTCGCCCACCCTGTCCTGAACTGTTCCAGTGATTCTGTACTGATTACGTGTACAGGAGTAGCAGTTCTGCCTTTTTGTATAAGAGCACACGCAACAACCGCCGCAACAACCGCAAAGATCTTCATTCTTCTGGCTGAAGAACCTTTTTACAATGACTGGCGTGAATCCAGCTTGCCTTTCCTTCGAGCTTCACTGAGGTGCTTGTAACGAGTAAAACTTGAAAAGGACTTGAAACGGTCCGTCAAATCTTGGGTCTAGACTTTTCCTCACGTGTCTTTTGACAACGACCCAATCTCCTGGTTCTAGCTTATGCGTCCTTTCAACTGAATCAGGATCTGGAATGGAAGCAAAAACTTGTGCATGCACCTTGGTCAATTGTTTGTTCAACGTTGATACATAATCTGTTAGTCTACCATACTGCATTTGGAGCACCTGTGGAAAATAACATCCTAATCTGGGAGCCGACCCAAATAAGATCTCATATGGGCTGAGACCTGTTCTTTTTGTGGGCGTGTATCTTACTGAGAACAAGGCTAATGGTAGACACTCGGTCCATGGTTTCCCGGTTTCTACCATTGCTTTTTGGATTTTCAATTTGAGAGTCCCATTTAGTCTCTCAACCTTCCCACTGCTCTGTGGATGGTATGGTGTATGTAGGGCTTGACTTATGCCTAGAGCTGACAACACATGGTTCATGATTTCACCCGTAAAATGAGTTCCTCTGTCGCTCTCGATCATCTCTGGAACTCCATATCTGCACACCACCTCGTTGATCAGTTTCTTTGCTGTGGCTACGGCTGTAGCTTTGGTGACTGGAAAAGCTTCTGGCCATCCTGAAAAGAGATCAATACAAACAAGCACATACTCATAGGTACCGACTTTTGGTAGTTGAATATAGTCTATCTGCAGTCTCTGGAACGGATATATAGGTCTGGGTGTGTGCTTCTGTGGTACTTTTACAGTTCTTCCAATATTATGTGTTGCACAGATCATGCATCCTTGTGTAAAACTGCTGGCCATCACACTAAACCCTGGGGCATACCACACCTTGTTTACCAAGTCCATCATTGCCGTTTTTGACTGGTGTGTCTCTCCATGTGTTATTTGGGCCATCATTGGGAACATTGTCTTAGGCAGGCACAGTTTATTCTGGCACTGCCAGAGGCCATCTTTTCGTAGCGTTGCTCCTTGGGTCGTCCACTTGTCTTTTTCTTCTTTTGTTGCTTGTCCTTGAAGTTTTTGCAGTAGTTCCGGGCTTACAGCTGGTCTTGTTTCCTCTGGATCTTTTATCTGATATACGGCTGCTAACACGGGTAGCTTCTGTGCTGCTTGCTTTTGCGGCTTGGTCTGCCAAAGCATTTCCTTTTGTCTCTGGTGAACTCACCTTAGTGTGAGCTTTTAATGTTTACTACTGCTACTTCTGTGGGTAACATCAGGGTCGCCATCAAATATTTTACAAAGTCTGCATTCTTTACAGGTGTACCTGCAGAGGTCAAAAATTGTCTTGCCCTCCATATGGGGCCATAATCGTGTGCAATCCCAAATGCATATCGAGAGTCAGTGTATATATTTGCTGTCTGTTCCTTCTGCATGTTGGCATGCTGCTGCCAGGGCCTTAAGCTCCGCTTCTTGTGCTGAGCGGGACGCTGGTAAGGAGGCTGCTTCTAGGACTACATCTTCGGTGGTTACTGCATATCCTGTAAGAAAAGATCCTTCTACACAATACCTTGAACCATCCACAAAGAGTCTTAGGTCTGGGTTTTGGAGTGGGGTATCTTTCATATGTGCAAAGCCCACTGTTTCCTGGGCCATAAGGGCCATACAATCATGTTCATCAGTTTCAGGCAAAAATTGTGACCATACTTTACCTACGTCTTCTCCCCCTTGCTCCAAAGGCAGTAAGGTAGCTGGGTTCAATGTAGTACAGCGGTGTAAAGTAACCTGCTCAGGAAGAAGAAGAGCACAGGTTAATCTCAAATGTCTTGCAGTGGACAAATGCTTCGGTTGTACTTGAGTTAGAATAGCAGTAATATCATGTGGTGGAAATGCCAGGACCAAATCTGAGGCCTTGTTTAACATTGAATTTACAGCAATGATAGCTCTCACACATGATGGGGAACCTCGGGCCACAGGGTCTAGTCTAGCTGAATAATATGCTACCGGGCGCTGCTGTGGTCCATGACTTTGTGTGAGAACCGCAGTGTCATGTCCATTTTGTTCAGTACAGTACAAAGTATATGCTTGCGTAGAGGTACTCCATGGATTGGTGTCACAAGCCGCTACCAAACACAACTCCTCCTCATTCAGCTGATAATCCAGAATACTTTGAGAATCTCACTTTTATCAGGTTCTGTAAATACTTGATTAATACAAAAACAAATAAAAATAAAACATTCCCAAAAACTTTACATCAAATTAACAATGTCCAGACAAGTTTTGTTTTGCCTTCTCCCTCATCTAAATCCATAAAAACTCGTGTGAGTGACGTCACATCGCCTCCTGTGTAACTTTGCTGGAGGGGGATGGTCTCTTACACATAAACCAAAATTGTACCTGATCAGTTCCTTCACCCTTCCCCCCTTTGTGGACTCTGCGAGAGTGATGTAGCAGAGTTCAAAACTACATCTCAACATAACACTAATTTAACCCCCTGTAATGTACAACAGCCTGAAACAAAAATAACTTTTTCCTGACAAACATTTGATCTTTACAATAACATAACTCATGTGTGAAATCAAAAATAAAACAATTGTAGTTAGTTATTCAATAAAACAGAAAATATTATCTCTGATAACATTAATTACTGCAAACCAATAAACTGTATATAAAAAAATAGGGAACGGTGGGGGGCACATACATTTTCAAACCCCCGTGTCTCACCGTATCTGTAGTTTAATACATCTGAATTAACATCAAAACACATGAAATCTGATCACATCATAACACATAAATATCGTAACTTTTATAACCAACAGCGCTTGCGCAAAAGAGAAGAAATGTATTTCAGTTTGTACACATTACTGATATATATATATCTCAGCAGTGCATATTGAAATCCCTTGGTCTCATCAGCCCTGCAGACTGCACCCAGTCAGCCCCCCTCCTCCTCCTCCCAAACACAACACACTTTAGGGGGGAGGGAGGGGGGTCACAAACTCATTTCTCACAACTTCTCACAATCTTAACACTTTCAATGCCGGCAAAACAACATACGTATCTGCAATCATTTATCACACCATTGTATAAGAATTATCTACGTTAATGTTTAACAGTACAATCTGACGGCCACCATCTCTATATTATGATGACGTGTTGTTTCATCAGTGAACTAAAACTGGAACTTCTGTAAATAGAAAAGACACTACAAATGACAAAATTAACAAGGTGATTATTTCATACTGATTTGGTTGGGCCGGGCGTGGCCACATCAGGGGCAGGGGGGGGCAGCCTCTCCCCTTGGAAACAGTGCGCAGGGGGTTTCCCACCAACAATGAGGACACACTCAACATGAGGTACGGACGCCATTACCGGGCGTCTGCTGGTCCTGTTCTCTAATACATACAATACATTTCTTATTCCTAACTTCCTCTTCTGCAAATCCCTCTAAAGCACTTTTCATCAACTTTCTACCTTCCAACTTCCCTTTGTTCTCCAGAATACCTTTTGCCCAATCTGCGGCTTGGAGCCGCCCTCCTCTTTTTCCCTCTGCCAGTTTTCATGCCTTGATCAGGGCAAGCAACTCTGCACTCTGTGCAGAATGTATGCCAGGATCAAGGGTCTCATCATATAAGACAGAGGTGTCTGGTGGTTTGGCTGTGAAGGACTGCTTATACATTATTACATTTATCACTTTTCCTGATTCAATCTACAAAATGACACAAAGTCATACAAAATATCTATATCAGCATTTAATGTTGTGTCCATTTATTTCAAGAACAAGATTACATTTCTTATATCACCAGCAGCTGTTCTTCACCTCCACCTTCTCTTGTAACACTAGTTGATTCTAAATTATATCGTATGGGAATTTACTATAAGGTCATTTGCAACATTAAAACAACTACTTCTTCTGACACTTTTCTCAATGCTTCTGCTTTCCCCTGTAACTTTTTATCTTTCAACCATCCACGTTTTGTGTCACAACATTCATTCCATTTTTCTGCGTCTAACCGTCCATGGGATTCTAGACCACATGCTTTCATTAAATTTTTTTTTTTTTTTTTTTATTTATTTATTTATTCCCTGCGTTGCCTTTTTACCTTCTCTTTCTGCTACTACCTGTTTGGCGGTTTGTCCTTTGGGGTGCTCATCTCATACTCTTGTTACAGATTCTAGCTACTGACAGATGAATTCCATTCTCATCTATTTTAGACAGTTTCTAGTTTCCGTACTTACTCTTGTTACAGATTTTAGCTACTGATAGATGAATTCCATTCTCATCTATTTTAGACAGTTTCTAGCTTCCGTACTTACTCTTGTTACAGATTTTAGCTGACAGACGAATTCCATTCTCATCTGTTTTAGACAGTTTCTAATTTCCGTACTTAATAGGGACACCAGTTCCCCATTGTCTAGTTATAAGTGGTCGCCTATAGGCAGACCCTAAGTTATGTAGGGGGTAGTTTTCCTGATAGGTGAATTTCTGGATTTACGATCCCCTAGTAAGCTTACACCCTTTTAACAGGTGCTTGCTCACCCATATGCCATACCTCAAACTCTCGTTTGCCGTGACTGTTTCCCATAGCCCTGCTATGATGGAGGGGACTCTTACCCTTCTCTCTCAGTTTTTATCTTCACTAACAAACACTATGGCTATTGGCTGTTAGGGAAAGTCCCACACTACCTTTCTCACCTATTTTATACAGTTACTTATCCCCTCAAAACCCTTTTAAACCTTCTTCTACTCTGGCCAGAGAATTAAATTCCTTTTATAACTAGCTTACTTTCTTCTTATTCACTTTAAACACCACTCAAGGAGATATCCTCCACACCATAACAGTAATATGACAAATATTCCTGATCCAAATAATAAGGCAAACGTAAAATCAAGCTGTTCATTTGACATGCCGGATTATCGGATTGCAGAAAATTCTGGAATTTTGAGCTGAAAATCAGTGCATGATAATCCCCGCAAGTACCTCAATGCTGTACACACATTTTCGGCATTTTTCCGGATTATCAGATTGCACAAAATTTTCGATTTCCGGGCTTAAATTTAGCCTATCATAATCCCCGTAGTCACCTGAAGCATGTACACATGTTTCTGGTCATTTGCCGGATTATCGGAAGTTTTTTCCAAAAACAATTTCCTTATTCTAAAATGCATTTGTGACACAAAACTGGGTTTCTACAACATTCATACAAATACTGCCATGGAGATCAGGCACTTTATCCTGAGGGTCGGATTACATATAGACTTGACCAGATTTTTACACTAAAAATACCCTCATGTGGCCCCTCTATTCCTCAGGAGTACTACCGGGAAGGTGACCTACCAGACAGGAAGGTGCAGAGCAGAGTTTGTAAGAATTAAGTCTTCTTACCTTGCTGCAGCTGTGGTCTGCCCGTTCCTTAGTCTGGAGAGTCGCCACTCTAGTCCCGGGAGATCCCCTAGGTGGGGTGCCGTCCTTCTGGTCAAGTCCCTGTTTCGGGCGCCAATTTCTGTGATCCCAATGAGGTCACGTTACGCCTTGATCTCCATGCAGGTTCAAATCAGGTGGGGGGGGTGCGAGCTCGGAGAAGCAAAGACACACTGAGACGTTTCTCAAGGCAAAAATACTTCTGACTTTATTTGCAGAGACACAGAGTTTATATAGTAAAAATATCATATAATTACGTGCAGACACGTATACATTCTTGTGGTTTCTTTCCTCATTATTCTTATCTCTACGTACATTATTCTTATTCCTTACATCTAGTTTTTAATCCGGTGTTCTACCCATATCTATCTTGGCTGTACGCCCAGAAACAAACCATCCTGCAAACAAACCCCCTAGTTCCTGGTAGTACCCTCATAACATAATGAATTCGCAATTTCCAGTTTCTGCAGAACATCTGCAGATTATTACATTCCATAACCTTTCAATAATACCCAAAATATAGACTCGTTTATCCTTCTACCTTGAAGTAGTACATACATTACACTTATATAATTGATTATAGGTTGTTCTATACCATCACATACCCAACATATATTCTAATACATGTTCTTCTCTTCAGCATTGCACTCATTGAGGTCCCAGATACATTATACATATATTTATTCCATAACAACCGCTTCTTTCATCTTTGTGGTCTCCCACAATATTATGCTGCGCTTCCTTAAGTGTAACTCAATTTAGCCTCTGGATATTGAAGAATTCATGCAGGTACACATCACATCCGGGCTTCACTGTCTGCGTACATTAGGATTTACGAAGGTGTATAGAAGTTTCCTTAGGTTTTTATTATTGTGTATTTACGCTTTTAAGTTTTTATTACCCGCTCTAAAAGTATAAAGTCTCAAAGTCTTGGATATGTTTTGTACCATATTTATTGCAAATTTAATTGGATTGACATGTATTATAGGCTCACTTTTGTTCAACCCACTGGAATATTTTAGGAAATTGCCTAAATAGCAATGACCTAATATTGTATTATTGCAGTAGTGGTAGGAAACATTTCAAATTCTCTGCCGTTGCCTTGTCATTTCTTCAGCAGGCTGTTGGTTAGGGTGGACTGTAGTCTTTTAATGGAGTCCTGACTGAATTCCTTTGTAAAAATGGCTTGTGTCTGCTGAGAAATTCATAGGAAAATTGTGCAGAGTAGAACCCTCCTTTATTTATTGTTGTCTTTTACAATCATAACTTTTAAGGGGTTTTCTGGTTTAGAAACCCCATTTTCAAATATCTTATTTGGAAATTGAAGTTAATATAAGGAGTTTCCCTGTTTAGGACCTTAGCTAGAGCGAAGACAGTCTACAAAAATAGTCTCTCACGCCGGAGGACCCAGCACATCCATGTGTGACACAGACAGCCTATTGATTTCACTGTTAATTTGTAATGCTTTGTTTCCCCCTGCAGTGGAGCTGCAGGAGAATTGAACAGTTGTTTCCGATTTTCTCCAATAGTTTACAGCTAATTGCTTGGAGTCCCAGCAGCAGGATCATCTTATCATCGGGGGACCCTTCTAACAAAAAGGGATTATCCAAATTGGACAACCCTTTTAAGCAATTGTCTATATTTCTGGTCGGTTCTCTTTAAGTACAGCTCCACTTTACGTATGAGTATATCTTCTTTCCCTTTAATTGCTGATTAAAAGTATCTACCTTTCCTGTTTCCATTCCCTTTATCAGTTCATAATAACAGAGCTTATCTTATTGTACTGGTTGAAGCTCCGCTGTGAAAGTGCAGAGACATTTTGTATGGAAGCCAGGAAGTTTAATTTTCTATTATATTTTTATGTACAGAAATTCATCAGATCACAATGAAGTTACGAATCTGCAGCGTTGGGCAGTGCCCTTTTGTGTGACAAGATTTTATTGGTATCTATGTGATGTGCCTTGTTTACTAAGTGTCTTAGAGGATTAGTTTGTTTTTAGCAATTTCCACCATTCTACCAAACGTTCTTCTCAATGTTTTTTTGCAGGTATAAAATATCCACAGATATATTATTATACTGGCTTTGCACAATGAATATGATTGCCTAGTATACAATATTTAAAGGAAAAATCTAAGAATACCTATTCTAATACCTACTATGTAATGAAATCCAGCGCATTGCATATGATGGGAATTGTAGTACCCTAGAATCCTTAATAATCAAACTCAAGAACAATCATGTAATTCCCAACTATTCTTCATGTATATAGTGTATATTGCAGTTGTGCGGAGCAGCTTCCTTTTACCCAGTTCACTTCTGTGGACACTAAATGGTTAACCCTCAAGGCAGCACAATAAGGGAACTCCCTGTGTATCCGGGGAAGTCTCTGCCCTCCCTCCGTGTGTCCTGTATCTGACAGCTCAGACATTATATAACAGTTTAGTGCTAAAGGCTGTTGTTGGATTCTACTTCACATTGAATACAGCAGATGCAGTACACCAAGTTACATGTACACAGTGATGACCTGAGCATTGTGCATATTCATATTGCACATATGTTTTAAAGGTAAAGGGGGCCATATAGAACATGTGTCCCCCAAACGAAACATTGCACCCCTTCAAGGGGATCCTCTAGCAACACATATCTCCTAGCATGGTGGCATTTACCAGAAATGGTGACCTGTAGGGTCTCCGGTATGTTTAATAGTGTTCACATCTGTGATGTCTTTCTTTTCGTGTATGTTCTGTATGCGAGTATGAAAGCAGAAGTCACGGCTGTACAAACAGACCCAAGGAGACAGGCGGTACGGAAACTATTCTAATTATATAAACACGTGGAGAGGAGGGAGATCCCTGCCTGACTAGGAGAGAGCCGAGACATCCCTGCATAAGAGAGAGAACACATTGATGATAGATGTGGTTATGGTGGCTTATAGGCAGCCACGCTGTATTTAATCGCTTTTTTTTCTACAGTACGTTAGTTTTACTTCGCATAGTTACAAGGCTCCACAATAAACGATATTGGACCCCCTTCCTTGTTGATGTAGCGAGTTTGAGTACTTGGAAAATGCAGTTGTCATAGGCATCATTGATCCTGCTGCTAGTCTCGCCTGATCTTTGGCTAGGTGCCGTAGAGACATGAGCTACATATTAGCTCCAGTCAAGATTCTCTTGGTGAGAGGAATGGTTTCCAGTCCCAGAGTATCAATAGTCCTTACAATCTATGCACACTGTTCTCGGATCTCGCCACCAATAAGCATCCCATTTGAGTAAAGTCAGATCACTTGTAGGTCTCATGTACAAAGGCTCAGTGATGGATCCGTAATATGACGACCATAGTCTACTATGGGCCTGTACTGTACCATTGCCTGCCTCCAATTTTATATGGAGGCACACAGATTTTTTTAAGGGGTGGCAAAAAATCCTGGCATGCTCCATTGGGCACCGTATTACAGAGCTTTCCCCCCTAGAAGTATTGCCTCATAGACGCACCATACAGCATGTCATGTATCGTCTATGGATCCATAATAGTTTGTACCTCCTCTACACAAAACTGTAAATAAGATCTTATTGGACTAAATGGCATCTAGAATTTTTTGTTGTGAGATTATATGTGACATTCACCCGTCAGCTTCTTGCTTATTATAAAAATTTGGCAATCAGGATTGAGCCAATAACTGGTGACTCACATTGGGTCAGGTCTTTTTCTCATAAATTGCCAATTTCCTACATGCATAATAATAGGAGTTATATTTCCAGAACAACAAAGCACGACTTTTCATGTAGACAAATAATACTATGAGTATCATGATATAATACGCTCACATGAAAAATTAAGTTCATGCAAAGGCCACCGGTATTATGATAAGATTCCATTATTAAATTATTTTAAAACAATAGTAGGAACAAGGAACCAAATATATTCATTAGGCACAAGTTGGATACACGCAGGGTTAGTAATTTGCAGCCTACATTACTGTTTGTTTTTTGACAAACAATAAAAAAGAATAATTCTGCAGCATGAAATAAATGCAAACATAAACTCATCATCCATGTGCCAACCAGTGTCCACCAAAGAATGTCAACCACAAATGCCCTATAACAATACCAGTCAAAATACCCCCCAGACCAGTGCCTGATACAAATGCCAATCATGCAGTGCCAATCACAAATGTCCCGCACAGCCAAAGCCACAGAGTAAATGCTCCTCTTTTGGGAAATATTGTCATGAAGACTTATTTGTGTATATACTAAGCTAAACTTTACAGCCTAGCTACTCAAGTCTTCGAACAGTCTTATTTTTTCAGATTTTTGAGATTATAAATGTTTCTTCTAGTGTCTAACCAAAGTATTTTTTATCTTCCGCTAACTTCTAACTCTTCTATAATAGGTCCACCCTGGGTCCTGTGGTTATAATAGTACAGTATAATCCCAGCTTGTATTGGATCGCAAATATATGGATGCACTTACCCAAATGAGGGAAATGTGCTAATTGTTCTGGTCCTATAAGACTTTGGGGCAGACTATTGGAATTGTGAGGCTGTTTGGTTCCATATTATAGAACCTTTATTGTATTTATCTTAGTTACATTAAACCCCTTTCTAGCACAATGGTCATTATTGGATAAACCTGCAAAAAATTATAACACTGCAGTACTGGTCCATTCTCACCTTGTGTGGATAAGTTTGGAAAAGTAGACACGGAAGGATTTTAACAAGAAAACCTACAAATGACCTCATACAAAAACCAATGCAGTACAAAAGGGGCCCCTTAGTTACAAGTAGACAACCTATACGGAAACAAAATGGATCAAAAAAAGACCAAGAATAGAAAAATAGTAAATCTTTAATATATATATATATATATATATATATATATATATATATATATATATCAGTTAAGTACAATACATAGTAATACAAAAACTTAAAAAAAAGGACAATATACAGAAAGAAATATAGCAAGGGCAAGATGGAAAAATACCTAGTGGTATGCAGAACAACCACCTACAGTCACTGCTAAATCACTGTAACAAATGCAATAAGTGAAATATGGAAATAATATCAATTATAATGAATAAGCAATACTTCACAAGGTATACAGCTAAACTAAAAACTAACAACTAAAAAGTATAAAAAATGAGATATATGCATGTGTGATATACACAAAGGACCCCTATGTATGTAAATAGAGAATTATATACATAGACCTGCAATAGATAATAAAGGTGCAGAAAACAACCCAAAAGGTCCCTAATACACGGATCAGTCAAATATTGACCAGTAAGTCAGTCATGCATGATATTGCACCAAAGTGCTGGGGATATAAAAGATAGGGGCAGCAAAACATCTGTCAAAATAGCAGTGGAGCTGACATACCCTGAGACATGATAGAAAGTGATGGTGGCGATATAGGTCGGCAAGAGAACCTTGACGCGCATTTCGCCCAAAAGAGACCGGCTTAGTCAGGAGGCTAATTTACAATAAAAACCCCGGGGTTATAAAGGAAGAAGTGAATAATTAATGTCCCTCACCTGCGTTCCCATGCAAATTGATGCAAGACCCGCATGTTCCATACTGTTACATACCCAGAGCGCCGTGCGACGACGTCACAGAATGATGTGATGACGTCAGACAAGAGAAGACATGGACGTCAACGCTAGGCGGCACCTAGGGATGAAGCGCATACAGCACATGCATGGAATCGCGTCTGGTGAGACGCCTACTACTGGGGGAAAGAGGAATATGTAATATTAAATGATAACTAAATGTGTGCCGCTGTCAATATATATATATATATATATATATATATACATATATATATAAATTTATTATGCATAAGTAATAACCTAATGATATAAAATGCCGTAAGATACCAAAAACAAAATAGACTATACAGTATATAGACTGTATACAGCACATAAGATGCATAGATCGTAGTGCATAAGTGAACAAAAAATATAAGTAACACTATAAAGTGACTGTGTCTGTGTGTATATATATATACAGTCTATATACTGTATAGTCTATTTTGTTTTTGGTATCTTACGGCATTTTATATCATTAGGTTATTACTTATGCATAATAAATGTATATATATATATATATATATATATACATATATATATATATATATATATATATATATATATATATATATTGACAGCGGCACACATTTGGAATTGCGTTTTGAGTGCTGCTGCTTTTTAATTTGTATATATATATATATATATATATATATATTTATATATATACAAATTAAAAAGCAGCAGCACTCAAAACGCAATTCCAAGATGGTCTCAGGTGCAAGCAGGTAATCCCGATCCAGGGGATATAGATCAATATTGAAGAAAATCCCACAGCACTCCGTGTTAGTGAAAAAAAATGGTGGTTTATTAAGCCAGCACAAGCTGCAACGTTTCCATCCTGCTATAGGACCTTTATCAAGCATTGCTATAGCAGGACGGAAACGTTGCAGCTGAGTGCTGTGGGATTTTCTTCTATATATATATATATACATATATATATATATATATATGTATATATAGTGACCAATAAGGTTACAAAAAAAACATGCTGAAGGGTCACAAAAAAGACGTGCAAAATGAAATATATATAATCATAAAAATAAAAATGTGAATAAAATATAATATATACAATAAATATATGCCAATAAAACCATACGTGATAAATAATGATAATGCATCCAGATGGACTTTAAGGGTATGTGCACACACACTAATTACGTCCGTAATTGACGGACGTATTTCGGCCGCAAGTCCCGGACCGAACACAGTTCAAGGAGCCGGGCTCCTAGCATCATACTTATGTACGACGCTAGGAGTCCCTGCCTTGCTGCAGGACAACTGTCCCGTAGTATAATCATGTTTACAGTACGGGACAGTTGTCCTGCAGAGAGGCAGGGACTTCTAGCATCGTACATAACTATGATGCTAGGAGCCCGGCTCCCTGCACTGTGTTCGGTCCGGGACTTGCGACCGAAATACGTCCGTCAATTACGGACGTAATTAGTGTGTGTGCACATACCCTTAGGCCCAGTTCACACAGAGTTTTTGACATGTTTTTTGATGCGGATACCGCGCCAACAAAGTCTGAAAATGCCTCCTATTAATTTCAATGGGAGGTGGAGGCGTTTTTTTCCCGCGAGCGGAAAAAATTGCTCACAAAAGAAAGAAGCGACATGCCCTATCTTCGAGCGTTTACATCTCTGACCTCCCAGTGACAGGCAGAGAAAGCGTATTTCGCTGCGTTTTTGCCCGTGGCGCGAGCGAAAAACGCAGTAAAAAATGCGGCAAATGGCTTGCAGGCAGACCAAAATCTGCCTCAAAATTCCAAACTGAATTTTGAGGCAGAATTTTCTGCCTGCAAAAAACTCAGTGTGAACATAGCCTAAGACTCAGATGGAAATCACAACTCACATGGAGTTTAGGTGGACAGGGTGGACCATGGTGTCCCCCTAATCTCCATGTGAGTAGTGACATCCATCTGCGCTCCATCTTAGATGAAGTTGGATGGACGTGATATAGCTTAGATGGACATCGTGGCACTATTGGGCTTTTCTGTTCTTGTGTTGTATGCATAGATATAGCCTGTAACATCCTTTAGTTTGGCATAGCAAGAAAGACCATTCCATATTAAAAATTGTTGATCCATAAATATTACTTTAGTTAGTCCTAAAATAAACCTACTAATAAAGTTAGTAGCTATTCATTTCCATGATGCATCAATCTTATAGATTTCAGCAGTCATCAATCAAGGCTGAAATATTCTTAGAAATGAAGCCTATAGATACATATTATGGCTGAACTAGGAACGGGGCCTCCTGACATCCTCCTCATGATTTTTCTTTCTCACGCTTGTTGGTTTATGTTCCTCTCTGGTCTTTTTCAAACATGTGGCTCCCGATGTAAATTTCTTCAATGCGAATCTAACGCAAGTCATGGCACTAGTGATGAAAGATGTGTGGAATCCGGCTGGGCTTAGCGGCTCACGCTCTATTTTATATCCTTTGTTTTATGTGTTTAGGGCCTTCAATAGAACCAGGTTTGAGACCCCTGTCTATAGTTTAACTTTATCAGATCAATAACTGTAGTACATTGAGCTTTGTTAGCACTAAGTTCGTCATAGGTGAAGAACCTGATTATGTTACTCTTCCTGTCTTTAACTCTTTCATTCTCATTCATTCCGTACATGTATATAATTTATATTTCTATGTTACGTAATTCCTTTCAATTATACAGATGACAAAATTGTCCCACTTGTAGCATTATTTTAGCAACTGCATATTCAAAGACCTGCACTTCTTTTTCGCGGCCGCGTAAAAAAACGGCCCGTCGGAACAGAACTACTTTTTTCCCATTGAAATCAATGGGCAGATGTTTGGAGGCGTTCTGCTTCCGATTTTAGGCCGTGTGAACATACCCTTATTGTTATCAGGCTTTTCTTGAAACAGATCACTAAACACCTAAAAACATACAGACTTTAAATAGATAGGAAAGATCAAACTGCAGAAGGCTAAGTTGAAACACTTAGGGTATGTTCACAAGGGCTATTTTCGGCCGTTTTTCGGTCCATAATTGGACGAAAAACTGCCAAAAAATCGGAAGCAGAATGCCTCCAAACATCTGCCCATTGATTGCAATGGGAAAAACGGCATTCTGTTTCGACGTGTCGTTTTTTTACGTGGCCGTTTTGAAAAATGGTAGCGTAAAAAAAAGTAAGCGAAAAAGAAGGGCAGATCACTTCTTGGGCCATTTTTGGAGCCGTTTTTCATAGACTATTGAAGACAGCTCCAAAAATGTCCGTAAGAAACGCTGCGAAAAACGCGAGTGGCTTAAAAAACGTCTGAAAATCAGGAGCTGTTTTCCCTTGAAAACAGCTCCGTATTTTCAGCCGTTTTTGAGTTTGCGTGTGAACATACCCTTAGGTAACACAAACTCAAAAACGTCTGAAAATACGGATCTGTTTTCAAGGGAAAACAGCTCCTGATTTTCAGAAGTTTTTTATGCCACTCGCGATTTTCGCTGCGTTTTTACGGCCGAAAAACGGCCAAAAATAAGCCGTGTGAACATACCCTTAAAGAGTACTTTTCAGCAGTTTTGAGGTTTCAAAGCTTTTGGCAAGATGATATAGGGGAGCGGAAGGGCATTTTAAACGTACCTTTTTTCTCAGTCATACAAGTTGCATGACCAAGAAACTGACGATTGGCGGTGGGGTTTGCAGTGTGCAGTGCAGGAACACTTGCACATCAAGTCCCGCCTCAGTGGCACTTGCGATCGCCCCGCTGGTGGAATTAAACATCACTTTCTCGGTCATGCAACTTGCATGGCTGATAAAAAAGGTGAGTTTAAAATGCCATTTCGCTCCTTTATATCGCACTGTCAGACCTCAAAACTGCTAACAGGTTCCCTTTAGGGGGGATTCACACGAGCGTGTATTCGGTCCGTGCGGGCCGCGTGGTTTTCACGCGGCACGCATGGACCAATACAAGTCTATGGGGCAGTACAGACAGTCCGTGCTTTTTGCGCAGCGTTTGTCTGCTGCGCAAAAAGCGCGACAGGTTCAATAACTCTGCGTATTTCGCGCATCACGCACCCATTGAAGTCAATGGGTGCGTGAAAATCACGCGCACCACACGGAAGCACTTCCGTGGGACGAGCGTGATTCGCGCAACAGCAGTGAAAAGGATGAATGAAAACCGAAAAGCACCACGTGCTTTTCTGTTTCCGAACATCCAAACGGAGTGTCTTTGCGATGAGCGAAGCCAGACAAGCGTACCGAACTTCACCGGGTTCGGCCAAACTCGTTTTGGCCGATCCCGGCAAAAAAATTATTGGTACGCGACGTCAGGAGATAGTCACTGTCCATGGTGCTGAAAGAGTTAAACTGTTTCAGCACCATGGACAGTGACTTGCGATCCCAAAATACATTAACCTGTAAAAAAAAAACGAAGTTCTAACTTACCGATTACTCCTGTCTCCTTCCTGCAGTCCGACCTCCCGGGATGACACTTCAGTTCAAGTGACAGCTCCAGCCAATCACAGGCCAAGCACAGGCTGCAGCCAATCACAGGCTGCAGCGGTCACTTGGACTGCTGCGTCATCCAGGGAGGTGGGGCCCGATGTCAAGAGAGGCGCGTCACCAAGGACGCGTCACCAAGGCAACGGCCGGGAAGTTCTCGGTAAGTAGGAACTTTATCTTTTTTTTTTACAGGTTTTTCGCTGTTGTGTTCGGCATTCACTGTCGAGGGTGCTGAAAGATTTAGCTCTTTCAGCACCTTGGACAGTGACGGGCGTTGACAAGCCTCATCTCTATGATGCCGGCTGCGCGAAAATCACGCAGCCGCGCATCAGACACGCATGACACACGCAGCTGTCAAATGGTTTTTGCGCTCGCAAAACGCTGCGTTGTTTGCACGCGCAAAAACGCAACGTTCGTGTGAATCTGGCCTTAAGGTGGGCATACACCTTACATACTGTAGCTGTTGGCCAAATGTTCGTTCAGGAAAAATTTTCTTGTTCAGAAAGCATAAGATGAAGAATTCTGGACACAGTAGTTTATAATGTCAACTTCCTACTACTTGACCCTAGAAACCAGGAAACATTTGTGTTTAGGAGATTGTGGCCAATCCTTACTATGATGACTGAACTCCATAGTGTGAACAGTTTCTATTAAAATAAGAGGAAATAAACACCAGTTCTTAGGTTTTCTAATAAATTCTGATGACGTATATTACGATCAATTTCCCTTTTTCTTCACAAATATTAGAATTTAATTTCTGTACAACATGGAGCTGGCATGGACGAATGTAACACTTTGTTCTCCTCCATATTGTTGTACTCAACTTGCTTGTTTCATGGACTTTTTTTTTAATCATAGTATACTAGTCTATGGCAAACGTTACCTCACTTCAAGGCTTAAGTGACCCTGCACACCCATTAAGGGGGTTTTACACAGGACGATTATCGGGCAGACGAGCATTCATATAACGCTCGTTGACGATGATTCCCTGTGTAAATAGGGCAGCGATCAGCAGAACAACGAGCAAACACTCGATCATCTGCTGGTCGTATTGTTTTGAAAAGGTGAAATATTATCGTTGTCGGCAGCACGTCTCCCTGTGCATACAGGGAGACGCACTGCCGACATGATAATAATGTATGTATGGGGACGAGCCATCGGAGTAACGAGTGCTCGTCCCCATCCATAGCTCCGTGTGGCAGGAGCAAGCGAGCACCAATCAATGATGTCTTGTTGATCGGCGCTCGCTGCACCGGCCGCTTATTGGTGTAAAAGTGCCTCTCAGATCTCTGTAAAAATAAGTTGGGCCTGTATCTTTTCACCGTGCACATAAAATACTGAACTGTTTTTGCCCATAAGGTCACCATGGGCATTTTGTGTTGGGTTAGTAAACGGCGAGCAATGTTAAATAGAGTATTACTTATTAATAATATGTCTTCTCAATGTACAGAAAGTACATGGTTCGCTAAGATTTCTCTTGCCTATCGGTCAGGGGAGCGTTGGTCTTTATAAAACAGAAGCTTCCTGGGGTATATAGTCTCATTGTTATCCTGATACCATGACACCATGGCTTTATTAGTGCTCACTGGTGTCTTTTTTGGGCACAGAAATTTTGAGGAAGAATTACCAAAAATGATATTAGGAAACCATATATCTGATGATTATATCAAACAATGTTTTACACATACATTTCTCGTAATCACTTGAAAGAGTTTTTCAGATCAGCGTCCTTTCAGGTTGTAGCGTGTTCATCTGGGATTCCATTGCCAAGTAACACAAAAATATTACTCATTTCCATTCCTCTGATGTTCTGTTATTATATATTAACTGTTAGGCCTCCTTTACACACAGAATTTTTCTGGCGTTTTTGAGGTTCTATAGAGAAGCCTATGGGGAAAATGGCTGAAAAAATACCACCATACCCAGAGTGTGCTGCGTATGGAAAAAAATGCCACTGATCATAAAATTTACTCAAAAATGGCACAAACCAAAACGCAGTTGTGTGCAGTGCAATTGATATTTTACTATAGACTTTAATGTAACATCTGGCCGCACTTAATATTGCATGAAAAATGCAGCAAAAACGGCATTAAAAATGCCACAAAAAATGCACAAAAACTAAGCAAAATGCTGTGTGTGAATCCTGCCTTAAAATAGGAATAAGAGGTAAACAGTATAGGTGGAGTTAAAGTTAATGACCTCCCCCCAAATACCAAAATTGAATTCTAAACAGATCCAATGTTCCATGCTGCTTTCTCAATATTTCTGTACTTATTTTTTTTTTTCTAAAAGAAGAGTTCTAAATTCCCTGCAGAGACATAGGGATAAATTATACAATTCTGGCCTGTTCACACAGAATTTTTTGTCACGGTTTTTGACGTGGAAACCGTGCCAAAAAATGGCCGAAATCTCCTCCCATTGATTTAATTGGGAGGCGGAGGCGGAAAAAAAGGAGTGTTATGCCCTTGCTTTCATTCTTTGGTGACGTCCAGCGATCTAGGAATTACAGTTTTGGTTGTAACCCTTTAAATTCCGCATATACTGTTACTTTCATTGTCTTTGAGAAATTGCCCATTTTACTGGTGACATATACATAGCTGTAGAAGACCAATATAATGGAGGTTTTGGATCCTTGGTTCTACAAATTAAATCTAATTATTCAATCATTGCATTTTTTTAGACCAAATCATGGAAGACTTTCTTCACTATGGTGCATTGGTCCCTCCGTCGGCAGAATTCCTGGGTGCAGCTGGCTGGTCATGAAGGTACAAAGATCCAAAATTGAGACTAGATGCCTCTGTGATGTTGACAGTGTCAGTAGATCATTGACAAGCACATTATTGTTTACATTTTAGGCCTTGTTCACACAGTGCAGATTTGCTGCAGATTTTGCATGCATTTTTTATGCCAAAAGCAGAATTGGTTCCAGGAGAGGAGACCGTTTAGGGCCTTCCTTTATATATTTCTTCTCGTTTGGTTCTGTTCCTGGTTTTGGCTTAAAAAATACTGGCAAAATCTCCAGCAAATCTGCACTGTGTAAACAAGGCATTTTTACGTAATGCTCTTTGTAATGACAGTGTTGATTTAGTGCAGAGGGAACAACTTTGCGTAGCAGCTAGGTTTGTTTCACATTATATATTCACCGTATATTCCAGAAGAAGCTTCAGAATTTTTTAATCCCTGGTTTTACATATTTATTTTAAAATTATAATGCATTTGCAAACTCCTGTATGCTAAAACATGATCTGTGTTACTACGACACTGGCTGTTGTTAGGGCAACACTAAGGCCCCATGCACACGAACATTCTTTTGCGGCCGCAATTCCCCCGAAAATCCACGGCACAATTGTGGCCCCATTCATTTCTATGGGCCGGTTCGTGCATGGCCCAGGAGCCTGGACCGCAGAAAGAACGGACATGTCTTATTATGGCTGTGTTCTGCGGTCCAGGCTCATAGAAAATAATGGACCCGGCCATATGCATGGCCCGCGATTTGCGGGCAGCTCGCGGGTGACACTCCGCGGCCGGCCGACCCGAATATCACGGGCGTGCACATGGCCTTAGGGTATGTTCACATTCTAAACAAAACACGGCTGTAAAATACGGAGCTGTTTTCAAGGGAAAACAGCCTTTGATTTTCAGCTGTTTTTTAAACCACAAACGTTTTTTGAGGTGTTTTTTGCGGCCGTTTTTGGAGCTGTTTTTCTATTGACCCAATGAAAAACGGCTCCAAAAACAGCTCAAGAAGTGACATACACTTCTTTTTCCGGGGCGTTTTATGCGCTGTTTTTTCAAACGGCCGTGTAAAAAAAAGCCCTGTTGGAATGAAACGCAGTTTTTGCCATTGAAATCAATGGGCAGATGTTTGGAGGCGTTCAGCTTCCGTATTTTCAGCCGTTTTTTGGGGTGTTTACTGCCCAAAAATGGTTGAAAATAAGCCCTGTGAACTGTGCCCTAACAGCAGGCTTATTAAACAGACAGCCATGGGGTCCTTTCTAGGTCACAAGGGCTGATGGCACAGGGGTCCCCCAGTCCACACACTGATAACCTGTTGACCACGATCAAAGAGGGGAGCCCCCTTTGATCATGCCATTGTCACTCTTAATTCCTCCGATCCTGGCAATTAGAGCAGGAGCTTGGCTGTCATTAGAGAGGCGAGCACCTCCTCTAGGACAGCATTGGACACCTGTGCAGGACTTTTTCTACAGTACCATAAAAACGTGGCACTGAAGAATAAGGGTATGTTCACACGAGGGCGTCCGTTACGGCTGAAATTACGGGGATGTTTCAGCCTGAAAACATCCCTGTAATTTCAGCCGTACCGGCATGTGCAGGCGCTTGAACGCCGCGTCAATTACGGGCGTAATTAGCGCTGCTATTCATTGGAGTCAATGAATAACGGCTCCAATTACGGCCAAAGAAGTGACAGGTCACTTCTTTGACGCGGGCGTCTATTTACGCGCCGTCATTTGACAGTGGCGCCTAAATTTACGCCTCGTGTGAACAGACAAACGTCTGCCCATTGCTTTCAATGGGCAGATGTTTGTCAGCGCTATTGAGGCGCTATTTTCAGACGTAATTCGGGGCAAAAACGCCCGAATTACGTCCGTAAATAGGCCGTGTGAACATACCCTAAGGCCCATTAACTCCCACCATAAAAAGGCGCATTGGCGTTCGTTAATGCGTCAAGGGTACTAAAATTTCACAGTCAGAAAAGACTTTTAGATTGTAAAGTATAAGTTCCCTTTTGAAGACCAATTTAAACTTTACATCTAGACATACACTAAATGGCCACTTTATTAGAGACACCGGCCTTTTCACCATTGGAGCTTCCCAGTATGAAAATTAGACACCTGACCCTGGAATGCAGCTTGAAATCAGTGAGACAGTTTTCTGTGGATCAGTTTCAGTGTGAATCCACATTAGAATGGGAAAATCGAGTGATCTGATCGACTTTGAACGAAGCATGGTCATCGGTGCTAGACTAGCCGGGGCCAGTATTTCAAAAACTGCCAACCTTGTGGAGTTTTCTCATGAAATCGTTTTGAGAGTAGTTTGAGAATGGTGTGATCCAGGGAAAAACATCCGGTGAAAGGGGATCCTGTGGACATTAAACAACTCGTCGACAATAAGGGGTCTGAGGAGGATGTCATGAATCGTTCTGACGAACAGACGGCGCACAATCAAGAAAATTGCAGCTGAATACAAGGAGATAGAAAGGCAAGAGAAAAAAAGAGCGCAAAAATTGGATCACTGAGCGGTGGAGAAACATTGCCTGGTCAGATGAATCCAGATTTCTGTTGCAACATGCTGATGGGAGGGTCGGAATTTGGCGCAAGCAGCATAAATCGATTAACTCTTTCTGTCAGGTGTGAACAGTTCATGCTGGGGGAGTTATGGTGTGGGGAATGTTTTCTTGACACACCCTGGGTTTGAATGTAGGGCTTACCTAAGCATTGCGGCCAACCAAGTTCATCCCTTTATGACAGCTGTTGACCCTATGGCAGAAGGACATTTTAGCGGCAACTGCGAGAAACTTTCCGCGCCAATATTCCTGCAGAACGATTTCAATACCTAGTGGAATCTATGCCATGATGAATTTTTGCAGCTCTGAAAGCCAGAAGAGGTGCAACTCACTACTAGATGGGTGTCTCTATTAGGGTATGTTCACACGGCCTATTTACGGACGTAATTCTGGCGTTTTTTCGGGCGTTTTGAAAGCAATGGGCAGACGTTTGTCTGTTCACACGAGGCGTATATTTACGCGCCGCTGTCAAATGACGGCGCGTAAATAGACGCCCGCGTCAAAGAAATGACCTGTCACTTCTTTGGCCGTAATTAGAGCCGTTATTCATTGACTCCAATGAATAGCAGCGCCAATTACGCCCGTAATTGATGCGGCGTTCAAGCGCCTGCACATGCCGTTACGGCTGAAACTACGGGGATGTTTTCAGGCTGAAACATCCCCGTAATTTCAGCCGTTACGGACGCCCTCGTGTGAACATACCCTTAGGGTATGTTCACACGGCCTATTTACGGACGTAAATCGGGCGTTTTTGCCCCGAATTACGCCCGAAAATAGCGCCTCAATAGCGCTGACAAACATCTGCCCATTGAAAGCAATGGGCAGACGTTTGTCTGTTCACACGAGGCGTATATTTACGCGCCGCTGTCAAATGACGGCGCGTAAATAGACGCCCGCGTCAAAGAATTGACCTGTCACTTCTTTGGCCGTATTTGGAGCCGTTATTCATTGACTCCAATGAATAGCAGCGCCAATTACGGCCGTAATTGACGCGGCGTTCAAGCGCCTGCACATGCCGTTACGGCTGAAATTACGGGGATGTTTTCAGGCTGAAACATCCCCGTAATTTCAGCCGTAACGGACGCCCTCGTGTGAACATACCCTTATAGTGGCTATTCAGTGTATATATGTAACACTATGAATGGGTCGATAAATAGACTCCAAGCATATATAGGTTACAGGCTAGGTAAAGTTTAACAGGCCAACTTCCCCCCATAATGTATCGGATAGACTGCTCCGAAATATAGAACCATACCGAAGAAAAAATAGAGCATATAGGGGTTTTCTGTGGGCGACACAGCACGGACGTGTATTGATATCCCTTACTCCCCTCTGAAATGGGTAAGACTGCTCTGCTATAACTACTCACTACTCTCATTACTGATCCTCCCGGTGTGACTCTCTCTTGACTTGATATTACCTTTATGCCTATATAACTGAGAGGACACTGTGGATGATCAGTATACAATCCACATGGATATAATATACTATAACTATTCCCGTGGGTAGTGTATACTGGTTTGCGGTATATACCTTTTCGTTTGTGTTACATACAATCGTTCCGTGCTGAATGTCGTACCATAGTACTAGTACTAGAGTCTTTGAATGATGTGTTTTTAAATGTATGTTATTTTGTATTAATAAAACTGATATATTCTTATATACTCCTGACTATATGCTCTATTTTTTCTTCGGTATGGTACTATGAATGGGTCGCCTGACTTATCTTGTACTGATCTTGAGTAACAATATGTCTTCCAGCCTAGAGTTTCCTTCAGAATTCTGCGGGCTGCTGAGCACACAGTCACTGTCTACACAGATCTTGCATGGGAGATTTGCGGTCTAGGATTATTATTATTTTTGCACAGTAATATCTAGAAAATGCAGTGCAGCAGAAAACATTGCATTGCAATCTCTAGTTACTACTTAACTTAGGTAGCATATTAGGGCCTGTTCACATCAGCGTTAGGGTTGTGGGTTCCGCTAGACCTTTCCATTGGAGGAACCCATCAACGGAAAGGCAAGTGTTAACCATAGCTTCCGTTTGCATTACCATTGATTTCAATGGTAATACTTCCATTGCAAATGGTTTCCGTTTCTTTCCATTCCGTAATGTTTCCGTTTGTTTGATGGAAATAATACCGTAATCGACTGCGCTATTGTTTCTGCCAAAAAAACGGAAACTCCATTTGCAACGGAAGCATTACCATTGAAATCAAATGCAAACAGAAGCTATGGTTTCCATTTGCCTTTCCGTTGATGGGTTCCTCCGACGGAAAAGTCTAGCGGAACCCATCAACGGAACCCTGACACTGATGTGAACTGGTCCTTATACCGACCGGTTTAAATAGCAGTGCTTTTCTCTCTCATACTGCCTCACCCTTTATCTTGTATTAATCTTGAGTTACACTCCGTATTATTGTCCAATCACATCAGGAGCTGCAATCTGAAATCTGCTAGTTGCACAGCTGACACTATGCGGACAGAAATACTCCTATGAGTTTTTTTCTCCAATGCAATGTTCTCTACTGCACTGCATTCAGGTTTTTTTTCTATACAATATAATTGTACAATGTATGGAGTAAATGTTACACTTCCTAAAGAGTAAATCACTAGAGCAAGCTCTATTTAGACACCGAAGGGGTGTACAGACACTGAGGAGATTTGACCTCTGAGGAAACTGATCTAGAAGACTTGCTGCAAATCAGGATCAGTACAAGATAAGCAAAGCATTTATAATGTTACACATATATGGCTAAAGTTTAAAATCGTCACCAAAGGGAACCTACATTTTATCATCTAAAAGCCTTAGTCCTCTCCAACTGTAACATTTTAATACTAGACCGTAAACAAAAGGGAAGATTGCTCCCCCGCCTCTTCCCAGCTATTCACAGTTGAATCACAACAGCCGCGTAGAAACCTGTATACAGCAGCGGTTGTCAGTCACTTGGACAGTCGCGGGAGGAGCAGTCGCGGGAGGAGGCGGGGTTAGTTCTTGTCACATGAATATACAGTAGGCATGAGTCTAGTGTATTCATAATACTGGGTTATTTTTTTGTGTGCCATTTGTCATAGTGCCCCTTTTGGACCTCTACTTATAATATGCTGCCTTTATAATAGGACAGCATATAAAGCTGACAGATCTGCGTTAAAAATTTATATAATGTTTTATGTGGATTATATTTGTAGATCATATTTAAACTATAACCGTAGATTCAAAGGGGAACCTCTGCACTGACATTTCTGGCTTCACAGCTGAACTTGCAATACCGACTTGAAATCCTTTAGTCTTGGCAGTTAAAACATTTTAAAGTTTCTATAAATCAATATCCTTTTCAAGAGTCAGGGTGGGAGAAGGAGGTGAGCCAAGTGTCAAGTGCGCTATGACAAAAGTAGTTGCTGAGCTCACGACTTCACTAGAGAAATATTTAGGACAGATCGGTAAACATGAACTAAGTTCATTCCATACTAATTCCTGTATTCACTCTCCAAGGTAACTTCAAAGCAAGCGAGAGAGGCCACATCCTTAAGAAATTTAGTCCTGTAGAAAACGCATGCCTTGTGGCCCTTATGGAAGATGTACTCCGGCCATATGTTCCAACCTACTATGGACTAGTGGAGAGGGAAGAGCAGACTTATATCAAGATGGAAGACTTGCTTATGGGCCTTGAAGCACCCAGTATCATGGATTGCAAAATTGGAGTTCGGTAAAATATTTTTTTTTTACTTCTCTAATTCTTGTTTGTACACAGGGCCGGTTCTAAAGACAATGGGGCCATGGGCAAAGTAGGGTTCCTGCCTGCCATTTTTAGACAGGAATTGTATGGCGGTATAAGTAAGTTGCTTTACCAGAAAAACTAAGTAATGTTCGCATTAGTGTCTACATGATACTGCATATACAACACATAATACTAGTGCCAAACAGGGGCGTAACTAGGAAAGACAGGGCCCCATAGCAAACTTTTGACTGGGGCCCCCCCCTCCCCTGGGTGTCACACAACCCCCCCTTGTAGATAGTGCCTTTTTTACAGCCCCCCTGTAGATAACGCCATACAGCCCCCCTGTAGAAAACGCCATACAGCCCCCTCTGTAGATAGCGCCATACAGCCCCCTCTGTAGATAGCGCCATACAGCCCCCTCTGTAGATAGCGCCATACAGCCCCCTCTGTAGATAGCGCCATACAGCCCCCTCTGTAGATAGCGCCATACAGCCCCCCCTGTAGATAACATCATACAGCCCCCTCTGGAGAGAAGGCCATGCATCCCCCTGTAGAGAACGCCATACATCCCCCTGTAGATAAGGCCATACAGCCCCCCCTGTAGATAACGCCATACAGCCCCCTCTGTAGATAACGCCATACAGACCCCCTGTAGATAACGCCATACAGAGTCCCCCCTGTAGTTAACGCCATACAGCCCCCTCTGTAGATATCTACAGAGGGGGCTGTATGGCGTTATCTACAGAGGGTGCTGTATGGCGTTATCTACAGGGGGGCTGTATGGCGTTATCTACAGGGGCTCTGTATGGCGTTATCTACAGGGGCTCTGTATGGCGTTATCTACAGGGGGTCTGTATGGCGTTATCTACAGAGGAGGCTGTATGGCGTTATCTACAGAGGAGGCTGTATGGCGTTATCTACAGAGGGGGCTGTATGGCGTTATCTACAGAGGGGGCTGTATGGCGTTATCTACAGAGGGGGCTGTATGGCGTTATCTACAGAGGGGTCTGTATGGCATTCTCTACAGGGAGGGCTGTATAGCGTTCTCTACAGGGAGGGCTGTATGGCGTTCTCTACAGGGAGGGCTGTATGGCGTTAGCGCCATACAGCCCTCCCTGTAGAGAACGCCATACAGACCCCCCTGTAGAGAACGGCATACAAACCCCCTGTAGGGAACGCCATACAGCCCCCCCCTGTAGGGAACGCCATACAGCCCCCCCTGTAGGGAACGCCATACAGCACCCCCCCCTGTAGGGAATGCCATACAGCCCCCCCCTGTAGGGAACGCCATACAGCCCCCCCCTGTAGGGAACGCCATACAGCCCCCCCTGTAGGGAACGCCATACAGCCCCCCTGTAGGGAACGCCATACAGCCCCTCCCCCCTGTAGGGAACGCCATACAGCCCCTCCCCCTGTAGGGAACGCCATACAGCCCCTCCCCCCTGTAGGGAACGCCATACAGCGTCCCCCTCCCAAAAAAATGCGACCTACAGCGTGTCCTACAAAATACATGTATCCCCTATCCACAGGATAGGGGATACATGTGTGATCGCTGGCAGCGATAGGGAGAACGGGGGACCGAAAGTCCCCCGAAGTTCTCCATGTCTAACCTCTGACTTCTGGCGTCTGCGCAGCTCACTAAAAATGAAAGGCGCGCTGGTCACGCATGCGCACAAGCGCGACCGGCGCTCCATTCATTTCTACGGAGCTGCCGACACAGACACCGGAAGTCCGAGGTTTGTGATGGAGAACTATCAATGCCAGCGATCACACATGTATCCCCTATCCTGTGGATAGGGGATACATGTCTTTTGCTTAATGGCAGAGCGGGGAGATACTTCCCTGCTCTGCCGTAGTGGTGTTCAGTGGCGTCCCGCTTTAGCAGCCATAGCGGCTGCTAGCGGAGCCTCCAGACATGGGCCCCCTCATGCCGCGGGCCCCGTAGCAGTCGCTACGGCTGCTACGGCGGTAGTTACACCACTGGTGCCAAACTAGTACTGGCATTTGCAGTCCACATAGCACCAGCATATAGTGCCCAAATATGTTTTTGGCTTCCACTCTGTTTTTTCCTGGGTGTCCATTCCTTGGGGCCCCCGAAAGGAAACTGGGGTCTTGGTCAATTGCCCAATTTGCCACCTTCTAAAACCGGTCCTGTATGTAGTAATAATAACCTTCCCCATTCCTGGTTGTTTTATTGCCTAGCACTGATAGAATGAGTTGAAGCTTGAAGCCCAACTAATGCTAATGTTTCTATTGGAAAATAAAATTGTCTTGCTGTAGGACATACCTCGAAGAGGAGTTGGCCAAAGCCCTCCTTAAACCGACACCACGCAAAGACATGTATAACAAAATGGTGGCACTGGAACCTGAAGCTCCTACGCCAGAAGAACACAAGCAGCAAGCTGTTACAAAGCCTCGGTACATGCAGTGGAGGGAGAGTGTGAGCTCCACAGCATTGCTGGGATTCCGTATTGAGGGTGTTACGGTGAGTCACAGAACATAATATATGACGACTTCTAGGAACCTGCAACTTACATAAGAATAATCAAAATACCAAGATCTAAAAGAAAAGACTAAACACCCTAATGGCACTTGACCTTCCTGTCACACAGCATTGACAGTATTTCCTTTTCACTCAACACTTAATAGAACTTTACCTCAGTAGCAAAAAGCAATTATGTAATTTCTGTCTGTGTCATTCTTACGTCCAGACACAATAGTACCTACATTTACAAACGTGTGGAGACAGGGAATGTTATCTGTACGGGATGCAGGTAAAAACCTTTTCTGAGGTTACCTGCCAGTGTTAAAGGGGTTGTATGAGATTAGAATAAAAATGGCTGCATCTCTCTATTCCGCATCTGTTTACAGGGTCCATTCCTAAAAAGCCTAATCTCCCAAATTTACAGCCTCCTTAATAGCATACGTTATGCCACACCATACGCTCCTATATAAGAAAGTGGGAGACGTGGTTAGGCAGGGTACTGCTTTGTGTCCTCTGGAGTGTGATTTGGCCCAGAGCTCTGTCCCTATGCTCACTATACAGTATAAGGAAAATCAATATAAAAGTTTCGGGTAAGTTCTCACAGGTCGGATTTGCTGTGGAAAATTCTGCAGCAATTCGACCCAGAATCAACTGGAATTCAGGCCAAAAGTCTGCACTAATTCATGCTGATTTAGTTGGATTTGATGTTGTGGACAAGAGGAGGTAAACAAATATAAAAATACCATACTCACCTCCCCTGGCGCTCCGCTGCTCCCCCGGCTGGTCTCATTGGTTGCAGTGGTCACATAGGATAAAATGTGCTGCCGGTTTCCTGGAATGACGAAGACCATACGCTAAGTAGGAACTCGTGGCTTCGGGAGCACCACAGGAGGTGAGTATTGTATTTTTTTATTTTAAAGTAGAAAAAGTTTTTCTTTGTTTTGTTTTTTTAGTTGCAATTTTTTCTGCAGAAATGCAGCTGTTCCTGGAACAAATGTGCAAGCATTTAAAAATCCCATCGCAGGTCAATTTCTGCGTGGAAATTTTCCACAGCATGTGGAGGACATTTGTTAAAATCTTATCCAGTGTGCTGCTAGCGTAATATGCTGTGGATTTTCCACCCGCAAATCCGCGGCAATTCCACTACGTGTGAACATAGCTTTAGCTTGGTACAATACACCAGAACTTCTTCACAAACTTAATGACTCCATACCAGACACTTGCTGGGGCTGCCATTCCTATGTTAGAACTCTCCAGCACATTTTCTGGAAATGTCCTTTAATAACATAGTACTGGTCTGCTCTGAGATCCGATCCCTGTTTTCTGATCTATTTGGTGCGGTTATTCTGCGAGACACCTTAACTAAATTGTTGAATGTACAACCTGCCTAACGGCACATTCAGACGTGGTGGACTTGCTGTGGAATTGCGCTGCGGACAGTCCGCAGTGGAATTCTCCAGCGGCCGTTACATTTGTTTCAATAAATTTTTAGGCAAGTTAGTTCAGACGTTGCGGAAAAAAACGCTGCGGACCATAGGCTGCGGTGCAGAATTTTCAGTCCGCACATGCACGGTCTGTTGCGGAGAAGAAGCGGAATTTCACTGCGGATTTCAGCCTTTGCAAAGCAAAAACTGAAATCTGTGGCAAGTCCGCTGTGTTTTATGCAACGTCTGAATTACCTGTCAAATATGCAAATGTTGGTGCAGATTCGTTGCGTAATTGCCCCAAATCTGCACCAACATTTGCAGCGGAAAAATTCTGCCACGTCTGAATGTGCCCTTATAGCGTTCTGGAAATGTACAACCTCACCCACCCTGACAGATGTCTACACTCGTATTAAGGATGTTCACTCCATGGAATATCACACTGCAACCATTCAAAACACCATGGAAAGTTCCAAACCATATGGGCTCTCTCGCTATAAGGGTATGTGCACACACACTAATTACGTCCGTAATTGACGGACGTATTTCGGCTGCAAGTCCCGGACCGACCACAGTGCAGGGAGCCGGGCTCCTAGCATCATAGTTATGTACGATGCTAGGAGTCCCTGCATCTCTGCAGGACAACTGTCCCGTACTGTAATCATGTTTTCAGTACGGGACAGCAGTTCCACGGAGCGGCAGGGACTCCTAGCATCGTACATAAGTATGATGCTAGGAGCCCGGCTCCCTGCACTGTGTTCGGTCCGGTACTTGCGGCCGAAATACGTCCGTCAATTACGGACGTAATTAGTGTGTGTGCACATACCCTTACCGCTCAGTTATAAAAGATGCCTGTGTTTATTTCCCTGACTGTGCGGGCACATTCCCTCGTCTTGTCTTACCCACAACCCCATATCTCCTACGCAGTACTTATGACTGACCGCTTGGGCTTATTGTACTGGCTGCTTATGTTGTACTGGCTGCATATGCTCCTTTAATATCCTGGGAATTGTACCTTCCCTGTTGTCTTTTTAACAAAAGCAGTTTAAAAGAATAAGGGTATGTGCACACGACCATTTTTAAGGCGTAATGGAGGCGTTTTACGCCTCGAATTACGTCTGAAAAGACGGCTCCAATACGTCGGCAAACATCTGCCCATTGCTTGCAATGGGTCTTACGATGATCTGTGCCGACGACCTGTCATTTTACGCGTCGCTGTCAAAAGACGGCGCGTAAAATTACGGCTGCGTCAAAGAAGTGCAGGACACTTCTTGGGACGTAATTGGAGCCGTTTTTCATTGATTCCAATGAAGAACAGCTCCAATTACGTCCGTAAAAGACGCTGTGAAAAACGCGAGTACATGCAATTACGTCTGAAATTCAGGAGCTGTTTTCTCCTGAAAACAGCTCCGTAATTTCAGACGTAATTGGCGTTGCCGTGTGAACATACCCTAAAAATGGCTGCTATCTTGCAGAAACAGCACCACTCTTGTCCATAGGCTGCCTGTAATATAGCAGTTCACCCTTATTCACTTGGGGCTTAACTGCAATACCACATACAGCCTGTGCACAAGCGTGGTGATGTTTTTTGGGGAAAAAAAAGCAGCCATTTTTATTCTAACCTCATACCACACCTTTTTTCTTCTAGGTTGAAGCTGGGCCTGTTAAAAAAAACTTCAAGAAAATGAAGAGTAGAGATAAGATAATGGAAACGTTTGTCATTTTTACCAAGGGGCGGAAGGACATCCTGGTACGAGCTTTTCTTACTGCTTCTTTAAGTTTTATCCTGAGGGATCCCAATGGCTCTGCAGGGATCGTGTTTTTCCTGTTCTACAGACCTTGCTTGTAGGTAGATGTCTAACCAGTTGTAGCTTTTTTTTTTTTTAGTGCAGTTACCATGTGGCTTGTTACTTAATTTCTGTTCTTCGCCATATGGACCCCCTTGCTGCCCCAATTATTATTTAGCCAACACTTCTCTGTCATCGTAGCTTTGTGCCTGCAGCTTTCATGCTGTTCTTGTCTTGACCCGACGGTCATACTGTAGCTTAAAAAAAACTGAGTACGTAGGGAATGCAACCAGATGGGTCTTACTTCCAGAGAAGTGTGTGACAAAATAGAAGAATGACATCTGAAAGACTACAGCAACATTAGTCCTATATTATCTAGCTTCTCGAGAAATTCAGCACATTGTAGCATGGCACCAGCACATTAACAGAAGTATATACTACACCACAAGCAATAAAGGACTCCAAACCATATCTACAACCAACAGTCAAGCATGGCGGAGGATCAGTGCACATTTTAGCATAGAAATGCATACATAGCAAGCGTCTTGATATGTTAGTTGGCAGCATAGTAGACTTGGTGCTTGTGTCCGTGCAGCAGTGTCACCTTGTGTTGTAAAACGGGATATGCATAATCTTATGATTTCAGGCGGCTTACCTGGATCGGTTGGAGAACATGCAGGCTGCACTTCAAAACTCTCAGTTCTTCCACACTCATGAGGTTAGTGGAGACCATATGTACAGGTGTATTATGGGATGGTAACCAGGTGCACAGTCATGGAGAAGGTTCGAGCACATAGATATATTATAGTTATAGGGCTGTCAGAGCAATTATGTAATAACCAATATACATCTTGTATTACTATTTCTTTTAAAAGTCAATGATATGTGTCTGAAGTGAGGGCAAATACATTTCCTCTATGGCTGGTTGGGGTTGAGAGATAAAATGGCTTCTAACGTGAGTCTTGAAATGAATGGATGTTGTACTTAATTTTTTTTAATGTTCTACTTATTTTTTTTTAAACCCAGTTCATGGCTGTGGACTGTAGTGAACATGTCACACCTAGCTAATACTCAACCATCTGTATTTCTTTGCCTGAATGGCCTATTGCCATTGTGTCCTTTTCAGGTCTGTGAGACATCATGTTGAATACTCAGGCTGTTTTTCTGTAAGCACCATAACCAATATTTATAAAGCCGTAAACTACGCCCAAAAAGATGCAAACAGTGAGGTGCCACAAACTAGTGTAAAATTTACAACAAATTTGGAAAGTGACAAGAAAACAGAGTGATCTTCAAGGGGACGTAGTTTTGGCCACATTTTTAACAGCATGTCTATCCAATACTTACCAGCTTTTGTGTCATTGCCTTTACTTAACGGGGTATTCCTATCTCATACATTCATGGCATATCCGCAGGATATGCCATAGATGTAGGTCCCAGCTCTGAAACCCACACCTATATCACGAATGGGGATTTTCGGACCCTGCAGGTGAGGCAGCCGCTGGCCATCGCATCGAGGCGGAGTCAGTGGAGAGATGGCTGGGCATTACAAAAACAGCAGAGCTCGCTGTGCTTGGCTGTTTTCATAACTCCCATAGAAGTGAAAGGTAGGTACTAAAAGAGCCGAGCACGGCGAGCTCAGCTGTTTTTGTAATTTCTGGACTTCTCTCCACTGATTCTTCTCCAGGATGCAGCGACCGTGTCACAAGGTGAGTCAAGGGAGCCCCATTCAGAAGATAGATATAGGTCTAACCTCTGTGACCCACACACGATTAGATATTCATGACTTATCCAGTTTATATGCCATAAATGTCTAAGACGCAAATGCCCCTTTAAGTTGGCCATACAGTAGGGCTTTTTAGAGGGAAGTTTTCTGAATGACATGTCGTACATGGTTGGTCTGTGAAGGTTATTGTTCTGGGTGACAACGCCAAATTGACTATTGATCTCTGCCTTGATGTGTGACCTGATCTGGGCTTCTAGTGATGGGATACAGATTTGTTGTTTGGCATAAACGACTTTACAAGACTGCACCCGATAATGAGCATAAAAATCCAACTTGGCAGATCAACTATTCCACAGATGTCTGCCTTCGCTCGGCATCTGTCACACTCATTCGTGGTCATGAAGAGATATCGACAGTTAGTAGAAAATGGTCTAAATTGTTATTTCTGGCTGACCAAAATCTCTAGTGTATGGTCAGCTTTAGTAAGTTCCATTCTGCTAGCCCTGGTTTTGGAGAACTGGACAAGGGTTTATTTACAAATGGAACGAATCTCATGGTTGACAATGTTCTAAAATTCTTTACTAAAAATTGCACTGACCTGACGATACCCCAGAAATAAACATTTATGCCAACATTAAAATATATAAATGTTTCTCCAGGAATCCTGCCAACCTCAATATACCCAAAGGCATTTCCAAGAACCATGCCAGCATGAAAACTTTTTGTTCACACAGTGTTTTTTGCAGGCAGAAGAATCTGCCTCAAAATTCCTTCAGGAATTTCGAGGCAGATTTTAACCTGCATGCACTCTATGCCACGTTTTTTGCAGCGTTTTTTTTGGCCGTGGCCATTGAGCTCTGCGGGCAAAAAACACAGCAAAACAGCTTCCTCTACCTCCCATTGATGTCAATGGGCTGTCAGAGACAGAAACGCCTATAGAAAGAGCAGGACACTTCTTTTTCCCCGTGAGCATTGTTATTTCGCTTGCGGGAAAAAAACACACCTCCGTCTCCCATTGAAATCAATGGGAGGCAATTTCGGCAGTTTTTTGGCGCGGTTTCCAATACTGTATCCGCATCAAAAACAGCGCAAAAAAACCCTGTGTGAACTAGGCCTAAGGCATTCCCTTTCACTGTGAATTTCAATGCACAGTTCGGTCCAGAATTATTTGTGACGGTGACACAATATTCATGATTTGGGCTCTGCATGCCACCACATTGGATTTGAAATGAAACAACTGAGATGCAATTGAAGTGTAGACTTTCAGGTTTAATTCAAGGGGTTGAACAAAAATATCCTGTGAAACGTTTAGGAATTGCAACCATTTTTCGACACAGCATCATTTCAGGGGCTCAAAAGTAATTGGACAAATTAACATTACCATAAATAAAATGTTGTTTTTTTTTAATACTTTGTAGAGAATCCTTTGCAGGCAATGACTGCCTGAAGTCTAGAACTCCAGAGTTGCTTTCGCAGTATGTTTTTGGGTCATTGTCCATCTGTACTGTGAAGCGACGTCCAATCAACCTTGCTGCATTTGGTTGAATCTGAGCAGAAAGTATATCCCTGAACACCTCAGAATTCATCCGGCTGCTTCTGTCTTCAGTCACATCATCAATAAACACTAGTGACCCAGTACCTTTGGCAGCCATGCATGCCCAGGCCATCACACTGCCTCCACCATGTTTTACAGAGGAAGTGGTGTGCTTTGGATCATGAGCCGTTTCAAGCATTCTCCATACTTTCTTCCTCCCATCATTGTGGTACAGGTTGATCTTAGTTTCATGCTGTTCCAGAACTGGGCTGACTTCTTTATATGTTGTTTGGCAAAGTCTAATCTGGCCTTTCTATGTTTGAGGCTGATTAATGGTTTGCACCTTGTGGTGAACCCTCTGTATTTGCTCTCATGAAGTCTTCTCTTTATGGTAGACTTAGATACTGATACACCTACTTCCAGGAGAGTGTTCTTCACTTGGGTCGATTTTGTGAAGGGGTTTTTCTTCACCATGGAAAGGATTCTGCGATCATCCACCACTGTTGAATTCCATGGACGTCAAGGCCTTTTGGAGCTCCTTTTTTTTCAAGAATGTACCAAACTATGGATTTGGCCACTCCTAATATTTGTTCTCTCTCTCTGATCGATTTCTTAATTTTTTTCAGCCTAACGATGGTCTGTTTCACTTGCATTGAGATCTCCTTTGACTTCATGTTGTGGGTTCACAGCAACAGCTTTCAACTGCAAATGCCACATCTGGAATCAACTCCAGACCTTTTACCTGCTTAAAGTGTAGCTAAACGTTTGACAAACTTCTGATGTGATGGAGACGTGTCAGAAGTTTGGATTGGGGGTCCGAGCACGGAGACCCCCACCAATCTCTAGAACGAAGCAGTTGAGGTGCATAGCCCATGCAGCCCATTAAATAGCTTCTGAGATAATTGACCAATTACTTTTGGTCCCTTGAAAAACAGGCAGCTACGTATTAAAGAGCTGTAATTCCTAAACCCTTCGTCAAATTAGGATGTGAATACCCTCAAATTAAAGCAGGGAGTCTGCACTTTAAGACCATATTGATTATATAACTATATATTGAATATATTTTGGTAAACAGCTAAAATGCCAAAACTTGTCACTGTCCAAATAATTCTGGACCTAAATTGTATATATCATGTTAGATCCTATGAACTTTAGTGAAAAAGTGGATGAAAAAAAAAAGTGCCAGATAACCTCAACATACAGTAGAATAATTTGCCAGCTTTACCAAACATGACATTCACTCTGTGTAAGCACTCAAGCTCACTGCTGTCTTGTGAATCCATTATACGACACGTGTACACACATTATGGCTTTTCTAATGGAGTCATAACTTGTGAGCAAAAAATAAACAAAAAAAATGTGTGGCATTATCCATCGCATGCCATATTATGAAACTATTCTCCCCTAGAAGCATAAAACAGATGCCGCGTTAAATGGGTATTACCAGAATCTACCGTTTTTTTATCGCTGGGGAAACGCATAGGAGATTTAAGCTACATACATATGGAGCAATGAGTTAGCTCTATCCACCTATATTTACTTCTACTCAGCGTCCGGTTCCGGAGATAACGGGGTCGTTCTTTTTAGAACGGTAGCCCAATACGTTATCAACAGAATAGTGTTTTAAGATATGAAGAAGGATACTTAGCACCATTGTGCGATCTCAATTTACACCGGCTCTGGATACTAGATTACGGAAAAAAACCTTGGTGACTCAGTTATGAATAAAGTTAGACCTATTTTATAATATTCTAGGGATAAGTTCCGGTGATAACGGGGTCGTTCTTCTAAGAACGGTAGCCCAGTCACATTATCGACAGTTAGGGAAAGCAGAATTCAGCTATAGAGAGTGATAATAGGCACCACTGTGTGATCCCCTATACATACTCGATGTCCGGGTTGTAACAAGCAAGGTGGGAATAGCTAGAGCTCAGTGATATGTTTGTGTTTTGTATGTTTATCGTATAATTAGTACAAGTACTAGAATACCCATATTTTAATATTAAAAGCTATGTTTTAGACTATTATTTGTCCTCTCTAGAACTTTAATATGGAATGGGAACAGCTCATTAAAGAGGCTGTCTCTGATGAGACACCCCCTGCTTAATGGGTCTGGTAATTTTTAGCATAAATTTATTACCGGTTTACATTTGATAATGATTATTGTCATTCTTCCTCTTAGGTGATTGGCAGCTCACTACTTTTCGTACATGACAGACGTGGCTTCTCCAATGTATGGATGATAGATTTTGGTAAGACAACTCCAGCACCATCACACATTAATCTCCGGCATGATGTGCCCTGGCAGCCGGGGACCCATGAAGATGGCTACCTGCTAGGACTGAAGAACCTTATTGCCAGTATCCAAGATACCATGCGTATAGTAGAAGAGACTGCAGAAGAGGCAACAGGGTGTCCAATACAGGAGGCAGAGAAGGACACAGTTAGTGAAAAGACTTTACTGAAAAGGGAGATAGAAGGAAATACTACAAATGGGGAAAACAAGGAGCTTTAAATGAGATAGGTGGCATACATCTGTACTGCTTGGTAACACAGACCTATGAATTCATGTATGGGATTTTCTTCACTAAAATTTCTAGAACAGAACCAGTCACTGTTGGGTGGTCGGGTTACTGCAATGTACCCATGTGAATGTTGCTCATGTTGAAGCAGAATCGGAGTAGTGGAATATAATGTATTAAATACTGATAGACAATAAGGAATGAGTTGATCTTCTATGAAGATACGAGGCCACTGGAAAACCAAGCGCCACAAACACTGACCTGCTGCTCTTCAAGATGACCTGTCAGAGAGAAAAGAACAGGATCTCGAGACTGTTACTCGGATGCTCAGCCATACTAGCACAATGCGGACAGAAGGATTCAGGGATCAAGGTCCCCCTGTAGCGGGTGGGGCAGGACAATCTTTATACTATATAGTGTTCAGTTTCATTCCATAATATGGCGAAACACTGTTCTTCCATTAATAACATGACGTGATTTGTGAAAGCTAGTATAATATTGTGCAGAGTGAAAAAATACTTGTAACCGGATTATGAACAATATCACAGTGTGAGAGAACTTTTTGTTTCCTTCTTTTTAAATATGCCACTTTCTAAATAAAAGTGTATCCACAGACCAGCCGTGATATCACACAGTACAAAAATGCCTTGACAACTGCTTTACCTTGTTTACAGGTCACTATATTTTTACAGATTTTATTTATATATATATATATTATTTATACTTATTTGGCCTCACAATCAGAAGAAAGCATTAAGATAAGAGATGTAAAAAGCAACATTCCAGATGGATGGAGGCCGCAGAGTCCCTTCATGTGACATGATAGTCCTGCATTGTGCACCATCTATCTCCAGTTAAATGGGTCAGTAAAATCAAATATGATGAATACAAGTTTCTTTGCTTGCAATGTTAATGCACAACTTCGGTCCAAAGAACATGGGTCTACGTGTCAAGGCCACCATTGCAATTAAGAGTTTAAAGTATTTTACCTATTAAAGTCACTCCATGATTTGTAGAATACAGCAAAGAAGGGTTTATGGATACAGGAGGATAATACAGGAGCGGAAAAGTTTACAGAAAATACAGGCCATAAAAATATTCAACAGAAGGCTTATGGGTAATAATCAAGTACTGTAGGGAGTGGCTTTAGTTGTCCAAGTGTGGTCATGCAGTGACGTTAACAGCTCGATACGCAGACCCGGCAAACTCCAAAGTCTTCACATATTGCAGCATTCCTTTGGCACTTTAATCGCAGAAAGGTTTCCATGTCAGTCCTGCCCCTCATCTGCCTTCCACTTCAGAGAGTCCGCTTTGTGGGCATCAGGTCTTATTTGATTTCTCATTCCTCCTAGGAGATTTGATGTTGCCTCAGTGGCTACTATGAATGGCTTTACTACAGTGGGTGGAATTTGTCGCAGGACTCCACCAACAGCGCCGGTCAGACCCTTCTGTTCATGGCCACGTGATGCTACTTCACGTATAGTCTGAGCTGTGTCAATTACACCCTATAAAATGAAGTGAGAGAAAGCAGTGTTACAGTAACTCCATATTGCTACATGTATCAAACTTATAAGCCACCAATAAAATAACTCACCTCTCGTACAGTGTCGTAGGCCTTCGCCACCCCCTCTCGTAGATCTGCAGGCTGTTGCCCTCTCCTCAGCCTACGTGGCTGTCTAACATCAAGTGAGCAACGTGAGACAGGTGGCGTTGGTGAAAGAATGTCATACACAGTCTCTGCCGTGGCCTAAAATTGGGAAGGTTATACACAATGTATGTTGAATGCATTCACCTTAACCATATAAGCCATAAATACATTATGCCTCATTACCTGTATTGCTTGAACTAGCCGGTTACTGAGCTCTAGTGCCGCTGAAGCTGTGGAGGTGCCAAAAGATGCTGCTCCTCTCTGCAAGCCACGAATAATACGACCATCCTTCCTGTATTGTTCAATGGGCAGCCAGAAAAGGTCTCGCACACCATGAACTTAAACAGCAAGTAGACAGTAACCGTTATTAGTATATTAACATAAATACTATATTAATATTAGTAGGTTTCAATATGGCTGCCATGTTTAGAACACTACTTACAGAATAATGATGATAAATATTGAGCTCACATAGAAACTTTACATTGCAACCAGTGCCATCGACGGCTTTGACTGGTGATATTATGGATGTGTATGGTAATACATACCGTATAGTTTCCCATAATAACCATTAGATTGCTTTAGAGGCTATGTCCAACTTCGTAACCACATTTGCAACAGAAAAATGGAGAAACTTTGAAAATGGTCTGGATTAAAAATTTACAACCATTTTGTGTCTACAGCTACTATGAAGACCTTTGTCTTTCCATGGAGACTACAAACAAACCCTGATACTTCTAATCCTGCAGTAATACTATCTTCCATCTGTCCTCTACTTTTTATAATGTACATTTCGGTATGCCAGCAAGAAGTAGGGGACAGAAGGAAAATTGTGTGGCTGCAAAATCATCGTGCTGGGCAAGAATTATAGAATGCTTTACCTCCCTCAGAGGTGTGAGTACTATAGCCATATAACAAACAAGACAAGGACAGATGAACATAAAGCTGCAAGCCCCTGCATATACCACACCATGGTGAGCAAGCACATATTACTTACACAGCTGTACAACAGAATGCATGGGGCCTACCCCTCCTAGGATCCCTGGCAGCTGATTTTTGCGGATGTCTGTCAGCCACTCATTGAGGGCATAAGAGAAAACCTTATCTGCCCCAAGCAACCTGTGGGTATAAGCAGAAAGAGGTCACTATCGTGTACTTGCTCTAAACAGTTTCAGATCATTATGAACCATAATCCTAGAATATATTTTGAGGGGATCATTATTAACCCGCCAACTCAGTCAGTCTTTATTCTGAGTGTTGATGAGACTGATGGGCAGTGGGACAGTGTTGTAGCACCATCATATTGATAATACAACTTCTTTGGCCGCCATTATAGAGGGAGTTAATGTCATAAAACGGCAAATCTAAAATTGGAAAAGAAAAACCCAAAACCCTACTAAATTTGCACTTTTTTTTTTTAAAACTACTATGACAAATATGAATATAGACGTCTATATCTTGAAGACATTGTTATATTACAGGCAAGGTCCCAACTGGCATTACAATGTGCATGACCCAGCCTGAACTTCTGAATTGGAACCACAGGAAAGAAAACATTTCCTGAATGTTTCCTTGAGATCTAAAAAAGATGATCAGATAGGAGGGTTTCCCCCAGTACAAGGGCAGATCTAATAACAACGTGTTTATAAACCATTTACTCTTCTTTGTTTTAAGCATTCTACTATCATCTTTACTATAAAGACATCCTAATCCGTCTTACTATTACCCCTCATGTACGCAGACACACAGAGTCCTTATGGTTTCATACTATGGAGCTGCAAGGACTCCATGTAATGCCAAATAAATAGAATTTTCCCTAGAAGTGAAGTTTCTAGGGGAGAATATCTCTGCAATACGGCATCTGATGAAACATGGCACGATTAGTCAGATTCATACAGATATGAATTCGGAGGCATATGGAGGTACAGTAGGGCCCCGCAGACTTTTATGGGTGCGGTATTATGGCTCAGAGGTTGTACAATGCCGTAATATAGCCACGTGCACGAGGGCAATGGCCAGGGATATATCTCTTATTCTTTCAGCAGTTTCAGTTAGTGCAACAAATCTGTAATATGTAACATTGTGCAACTTTGTCGCAATAACAGAGACTTATTTTTTTAACCCATAAAGGAAAAAAAGAAAAGTCACCAGTAACCATCACATGGTAGTCGCATAATGTGATTCCCGTATTTCCAAGAAGTAAAATTTGCTGTGTGAAATTATTGCCTGGAGCTGCAGGAAAGTTTCATTTGTATGGAATAAAAGTGTAAAGTAAAGTATCTTAATGGGCTGAAAAAATACAGATAATTATTATACACACGGTTGCCATGAATAGGAAAAAGGTCTTTATTTAAAGTGAATATCTACTTTTGTGAAGCTTCAGGAGATCATACTGTGAATAGCTCCTAGAAGTCATTAGAGTGTTGTTATCATCACAAAAAGTGATGGCATATCGCTCTGAGGATCAGTGGTGGTCTCGTCAGTCGGACCCCTACCTATCGCAGTGATTGCATATCCTAGCTAAATGCCATTAGGAGTGATAACAATAGCCTTTCATTGCAGTAGGACTACTTAAAAAATGTCAGACTGATCTCCCAAGGATTGGTCATTTACATTTTCCCACATTATAAGCACTTCTTTACTATGCTCAGGACACGGTATAGAGGTGAGTGATCAGCCAATAATTGTTTCCCTTGGGCCTCGCTCACATCTGTGTTGGACGCTCCGTTAGGGGCCTCCATCGCAGATCTGGCCGAAAATACCGGAAACAATAGTGTAGCATGCTGCGCTATTGTTCCTGGTAAAACTACACCCCAACAGAACCCATTAAAGCCAATGAGTGTCGTCTCCCGCTGGTGGCGTCCGTCATACAACAGAACCAGCGCTTCTGGGATTTCCACTGTCTTGCTCCTCTGACGGACAGACGCACGTGTGAGCCCAGCCTTACAGCAGCAGGACTAAAAGGAGCTTTCAACACAAATGCAAATGTATTCTCCAAGTTTTTTTCAATTGCCAATATTTTTTTCCTTGTTTTTGCAAAAGATGCTCAACAGTGACGGTCAACAGCGTATCACATGCAGTTATAACCTACATTCTGAGGATAATCTGATTAACGCATTTACCCATGTCTGCAGTACAGTCTCTTCAGTTTCAGTTCAGAGCAGTTTAACTGGGCCAGTCCTATTAATATTCCAGCAAATGTACCCTGCAATGAAAGAAAGAACTGATTGAGCCAATATCAAACAGAAGCTTATACATTAAGTATAATAAACAGTGCATTTCCTCTCCACATTACTCTGCAATTTATATGTGACATATCCGATAAAGTTTAGAAACAGACTCAGCTGCCCCTAATATGGATACAAAAACCTATACGTTGTAAAATTTAGCCAATATCAGATTACAAATGACTTGCTGAGTAGGTTCTCTGCTTTTTTTAAGAACATGTATATCTGAAATAGAGGACTAGTTAAATGCATATATAGTACAGATAAAGCGGACCATACATTGTGACTTTCGGTATGACTTGTCTTTTTTTGCTGGTCTGTGAAGTTTGTCGTTTTCCACAGAGATCGTCTTCGGTCAGCATCAGTCACGCTAGTTCGTGTCAACTAAAGCTGCCGACATGCGGCAGAAAATGGTCTAAATTCCCTCTCTAATTTGTGGCCTTCCATTCATTCATGGAAGGCGGTCTAATGTACTATGCTGTATATTACTGTAGGAGCACTGGCACTTTGTACTAAACACATATCCATGTTACATATCCATGTTTATAATTCGCTTATGTTTATGATATCAAGACATTACCGTGTTGTTTACATATATTATGTAATGGCTGTTTGCACATCATTACCCGTTTAGAAGATGATAAAACCAATATGAGTAAATAAAGAATGATAAAAACTAAATAAATAAAAAGAAAATGGCCTAAGTTGCCCTTTTCGGCCATACAATATTTTTAGTGTCTCTAAATAAAAAGAAGATAAGTCTGTTTATAGTTCACCACTTACCACCTGCTCCGTGGTAACATGTTTGCCTTGGTAATCCAAAAAGATTGGCACCTCTGATGTAAAGCGAAATTCTCTGAAAAAAACAGAAAGACAGATGACTATGTGCAATTTGTAATGGAGATGCAATGTGAAGAGGTTTGTCTGTTCAGGTAACCCTATTTTTATTGCTAGGTCACCTGACGGTTAACTGATTGGTGCCCCCTGCGATCAGCTGTTACCATCAATGAAACCTTGATGCATTACACTGCATCCCACTGTAGTCAATAAAATATCCATTTATTTCAATGGATGTGACAGGTCCTGCAGAACCATGCACATGACCGTAAAAATCATCCGCAATTATGATCCGCAATTACGGACCCATTTACTTCCATTGTCCATGGACACCTTCCCGTTTATTTACGGGAAGGTGTCCACGCCGTAGAAGTGTACCGCAAAAGATAGGACATGTCCTATCTTTCGCTTTTTATGGTCCGTGCTCCTATACCTTGTACGGGAGCACGGGCCGAAAATGCGGGCATCTGCCCGCAATCACGGGCCGTGATTACGGGCCACGACTGTGTGCATGAGGCCTAACAGACTCTCTTTGAAAATGCTCTCTGCTCTGGTTGTCCCCCTTCCATATTTCTACGTACTATTACATCCAAATTATGGTGTTCTTACTGCAATGGGACATAATAGTGCGCAGATACAGAAGCTGGGCCTGCGTGATCAGCAGTGTGTGCCGGCTGTAATCTACAGCGGACATCCTGCTGCTACAGTCGAGATTGGAGATTATTCTGATCCCGACCCTTTATCCCCTTAGATGCCGAGGTCAATAGCGACTGCGGCATTTAAATTGCTAGACTCTGTTAGCCTTATTGGCGCCCGAGCCGTTGGGTTGACATGGGAACTGGGTGCCTATCAAAGACCCCCAGGCCTGCCATGACTATATGCCTGTCAATTTATCACTAAGAGGCAATAATGCTTCGGTATACTGAGTATACAAAAGCATTAGGGAAGCGATGAAATGATTGCATAGTCCCCTATTAAGATTAAAAAAAATTAACCCCTCAATGGCCAGCCTATTTGGGCTTAAATGACAGCTACATTTGATCATTTTTCCCTCTGCATTTCAGAAGCCATATAATTTTTTATTATTTGATTGGCGTGGCTGTATGAGGCCTTGTTTTATGCAGGAGAAATGGTATTCTTTTTCGGCACTATGTGGGTTCCATCTAAATTACTATGTAATTTAAAAAAAAATTGTGGCGCAAATATAGAAAGAGTATTATTTTTTGTTACTCACCTTTAAATCTTTTTCTCGCTTTTTTTGGGGGACACAGGAGTAAAGGCTGCTCCAAAAGTGTAAGCTCCTCCTGCACAGGCTATACTGCTCCTGCCGTCACTGAGCTAATAATTTGTTTGCACACAAGCAGTAGGAGCAACTAGGGGAAGCCAACAGAAGGTAAGCAGTAAACCCAGAAAATCACTGTTAATGGGTCAGAACCGTGAACATGAGGAACCCACCCAGTTAAAGTACTAGGTGGCCGATACAACCAGGAACGAAATACTAAGTGCAAGCTCTGTCCCCCAATGAACTCCGCAAAAAAGGATTATACAGGTGAGTAATAAAGAATCATCTTTTCTCGCTCGTGTCATTGGGGGAAACCAAAGATTGTGGGACATTCTAAAGCAGTCCCTGGGTAAGGGAAAGAGCACAATCGTTCTGTAATCCACCACTGCATACAGAACCCTTGCGATTGGAAAAACACCCGAGGATGTCAGACCGGCAAAGGGAGACTGTTTGAGATGGATACATTCAAGAGCATTCTCTAAGATGGGATGTACACACTTCCGCAAGGAGGACAGAAACTGGACATTGTACGGCAGGAAGAACTGCCCACTCAGATATCAGATGGAAGGGAAACCACCTACTGACTACCAAGAGAAAACCGGAGAAGATGACTGCATGGCTCAAGAACCAGGAGACAATAAAGGAAGCCGGATGGGCAGCCCTAGTGCGCATCAGGGAGGAAACAAAGGCCAAATCCCAGATTCAATCCCTACCAGAGAAGGGCTAATTTCTGGAAAAGGAAAGAAAAAACGGAGGATGGAGTCGCTCCTTGCATTAGAAGATTTTTAGGCCCCAAGGTAAGTCTAAAAGGCTGATGGGAGGCTGAACCCTAGGAAAGCGGGTCATGCCAGGAGAAAGATATGGTGAGCATACCAAGCCTGACGAGACTGGTCCAGTGTCACCAGGATTGTTGACCCGCCTGAAGAACCTTTGGAAAGGAAGCAGAATCGGTAGAAGTACATAAGGATGACACGATACCAAGGAATGACCAGAGCGTCCACTCCATAAGCCAGTGGATCAAGGAACTACTCGACTGGGACCAGACATCTTCTGCTGGGGAAATCCACTATCCAGTAGACCGCTGCAGGGATGCAGGCTGCAGATAAAAGCCGAAGTGTGGCTCTCAGCCACATAAGGATTACAGCCAATTCTGGCAACACTGCTGAGCTACGAATCACCCTGATCGTTCAAGAAGGCAACAGCGGTGACGTTGTCAAACTGGGTAGGATCGGCACAAGCAAGGGAGTTCAGCAGAGAAAATCAAGGGAGGGAATAGTTGGAGAAGAGTGTCCCTAATACCTAGGGCACAACGCACCACCAGGGGTAAGGAAGCGAGGCTGGAGTTCCACTAAATGTAGGGAACGGCTTCCATGGGTGAAGGATCCTGGCAAAACTGTAGTAAATGCTTTGGCCAGAAATGATATCTGCCTGGATGGAGAAAGGGAGGAACAAGTGTCCAGGATAATTTGAAGACTGTTCTTGGTTTCAGAACGGAAGTGGGCCTCCACCAGGATGTTGTCCAGGTATGGTATGACCGAAAACCTCCAGGAATGCAGAACTTGCAGACCAGCACCTTTGTTAGGAAATGAGGAGCAGCCGCCAGGCCAAAGGGAAGCCTAAGAAAGCACTGGTGGGCTGAGCATATTGAGATTGGAGTTCTGCTGTCCACCGTGGAACGAAGCTTAATCAACTTGCTCAGTGACTTCATCTGAAAGTGATGGCCCTGATAAAATGATTTAGGTACTCAGATCAAAAAAGGGAAGACCAGACCCATCCTTTTGGGGGCCATGAAAAGGCTGAAGAAAAAATGCCCATAAAAACTTTTCTCCTGAGGAACTGGAATGATTATGCCCTAGAGGAGGAAGTAGTCCACAGCACAATGGCTAGGAAGAATAGACCAAAGAAGCAGTTTTGAACCTGTAAACAAGCTCCATTTTGCAGCCTGAACAGTCTTACCAAACAGAGCGTTAGACCGACGCAGCACGTGAAGAGAAGTTGCGCTGGGGGCGTTGCGGCTTTTAGACAATATCCCCTGGCAAGTCCAAACAGGTAGTGACTGCCATGGGTGTGGTAAAAATCTTAGCCAGCTGAGAGACCAGCCAGTCTACCCTAGACAAAGCTGGTCGCTTGGTCAGGAGGTCTTCACATCCGGACGTTTTAAGGGGAGAGAACGCCTGTATGGGTGCTCCTACACACTTTGAAAGGACCGTTAAAGTCCAAATGATTAAGAAAAACTCACCACTGGAGTAGAGTGGAGGGGTCAGGGGACTCAATGAAGAGCAGCTTCTGGACTACAGGGAAAGGACTGTCTATCATGAGAGACATTTTTGAAACTCTGTTTAACATTTAGATCCGATCCGGAATTGGAGACCTTCCCTGCAATAAGTACTCGCCCAGATTAGAGAAGGCTTAAGAGCAATGCTCCGTTGGAGGTAGAGGAAGCTGACCGTGGAGAGCAGAAGGGGGAGTCAGACCTGTCCCTTCTATGTGAGGAAGGCCCTCCAACTGAGGATCAATAGGCACCATTTTGGAAAGGGATTGGTCAGTTAGTCGGGTATTGAGAGACCTAGAAGGGTCTGCCACTGCCGGAGACAAGAATCAAATTCTGACCGGTGCAGAAAGTGCAAAGCGCGAGGGGTAGCAGGGCCATGGATGGCCTTTTCGGAGCCTGGCATGCAGGGCAAAGGGGTCAAGACTGACTGCATTGGGAATTAGAGTTGCACCTAGTGTAATAAAATGGAAACATGGCGGGCTGTCTCACCGCTAGGTTCCAACATCTAAAGTAGTAAACACGATAACAAACGAGTATAGACGGCAATAACACAAGTATTCCACCAATGGAAGAGGGAAATGTAACTACTTGATGCTTGCAACAACTGCGCCGCCATGTCAGAAACAGCGACAAGCTGAAAACGGTAAACTGCATAACATAATTACTCTGCCTATAGAAGGAGGTAATGTGGTTGCCTGGTGATCGCAATAACGCGTAGCCATGTCAGTTATAGTGTAGCAGTTACAAAATTCCTACACCTGTTGAAGGGGCTACCTGATGTTCAGAACAACTACACAGCCATGCCAGTTACAGCAACAAGCTCAAGAGGGTAAACTGTATAACACAATTACTCCACCTATGGAAGAGGGTACTGTGGATGCTTGGTGCTTGGAACAACTGGGCAGCCATGCCAGTTACAATGACAAGCTGTAGAGAGTAAACTGTAACACAATTACTCCACTTATAGCAGGGGGTAATATGGCTACCTTATGCTCGCAAAAACCCTCAAAGTTATGTCAGTCACAGGGTACAGCAATAACATGATTACTTCGCCTAAAGATGTGAGTAATGTGGCTGGCTGATGCTTGCAATAACTGCATATTCATGTCAGTTAGAGGGGTAATGTGGCTGCGTGATGCTCGCATTAGCTGTGTAGCCATGTCAGTTACAGGGTATAGCGATGATACAGTTATTCTGCTTATAGAATGGGGTAATATGGTTGCCACATGGTCGCAATAATTGCATTACAATATCAGCTACCCTATCCACCGCCTATAGTACCGTTTCCCGACTCAAGCACCAAGAGGAGAAGGAGGAGGACACACTAAAACCGCATTGTATGGAAATAGGAGAAGGTTGTGGAAGAAATTCTACCCAATCACTCAGAATAGTGCGGCCTAGTAGGCCGATATAAGACCTGGGCCTTAATTAGTGCATCTTAGGGAAGGTGGAAGAGCCAGCCCAAAGGAGAAAGGGGGTCGTGAAGTGAAAAAAACGCAGCAGTGGGAGGTGCAGGAAAGAAAGTGGGAAAAAGAGGGTGCTACAGCATAGGACCCAGCTAGAATTGGGGCAAGGGGTCCCAGTCTAAAAAGAGGAGAATGCCTGGGGAGAAGCCAGTGGAAAAAACCCGTAGTAGATTAGGGACCCACAGTTGATCTAGTGGAGTGTAGCGAAGGAGGGGAGGGGGGTAAAGGATAATATATTCACCTAATCCTGATTATACTCACCCCGTCCTCTTGCTTCTCTTCTCTTTCAGCTCTCAGGTGCAAACCGGCAGGGTCAGCGCTTCAGTGTGCCTCTATCTGGTAAGAGGGAGCACTGGGTGACCCTCCGGCTGGTGGGCAACAGAGGAGCTCTGGAACGCTTCTCCCATTTGTCTTCTTTGTCAGGGTTATAATGGCGTGGTAGAACTGCACCATACGCCTTGCCCTTGGTGGGGATAACAGGGAGAAAGGGTCAACCCTGTTTTCCAACCTAGAGAAAAGGGAGAAAAAATACTGAAATAAGAGAGGCAGTGTCTGCCTCTCATGGACACAAAGCTAAAACTAGCTCAGTAGGAGGGGAATAGCCTGAGCAGGAGCTAACACCTTTGACATGGTGTCGCCTTCTAGTTGCAGCAGCACAATATTCACCGTCTTCTGGGTCCCCCCAACGACATGAGCGAGCAAAGGCTATTTTCGGCATGTGCCAAATACACTAGCGTTTCTTCTGAAGCGCTTTTTTAAAACACCAGCATTTTTGACGCGTTTTGTGAGCACTTTTTGCACATTTTTTGGAGCGCAATTAGGTCTGCCATTGACTATGGGACGATTTGGCGTGTTTCTGGTGCGTTTTACGCACCAATGAATTTATCTGATGCTTCTTTTACATGATGCGTTTTTTTTTTTAAATACGCTTGCGTAAAAAAATGCGTATGTACTATCCGTGTGCGTTCCCATTGATTTGAATGGGAAGCTTAATAAAGCATTTTTTTAAGCGTATTTCGGCGCCTAAAACGTGCCAAAATACAGGCTTTTATACTGTTCACGATGAACACTGAATAACCGGTTTAATACATTTTACATATTTTATGTAATGTATGAGCAAGAAGGTGTATTTTATACTAAGTAATTGAATTTTTTATCTCTTTAAAGTAGGGGTGGGGAACCTTTTTTCTGCCAAGGACCATTTGGATATTCATAACATCATTCGCAGGCCATTCAAAATTATCAACTTAAAAATTAGCCTGCTATATACGGTCAAACATTTCATTAACTCACCCCTAATGTGATGTCTGGAACGGCTTCTCTTTGGTGAGGCATGTGATGTTCGCCAGTATTGATGATGATGCTACTGCGTCGGTCAGTCTGGAGAGCAGTCGACTCTTTGCAATGGTAAGTTTTGAAAAGAACTTGCAGCAGTAAGTTGTTCTGACTTACTTACAGGGGTTTTCCCATCAGGGACATTTATGACATATCCACAGGATATGGCAACAAAGAAGCAACACAGGCAGCACATCCAAAAAACAAGAAACTTTCATTCACCCATGCGACGTTTCAGCTCCTCAGCGCCTTTCTCAATCATTTTCATTTGTATAGGTATCCACTGGATATGTCATAAATATCAGATAGATGGTGGTCTCACCTCTGGGACCCGCACATCTCTTTAGAACGGGGCCCCCTAAACCCCGTTATAACTCTGTGTTCTGGCTGATTTCCGACCATGAAGAAGAAAACTGCTGTGACGGCAGTGGACCAGTCCAGTCACCTGACCTCACATCACTGATGTGAGGTAAGATGACTGGACTGTGCCAGCCCGTGAGTAGACAAGTCCGGTCACCTGACCTCACGTCAGGCACGCACCGACCGTACTCAGACCGCCCCTATACTTGGCGCCGTCCGCCCTCCTCCTGCTCCTAAATGTGAGTAAGTAGGGCAGATAGAGCCAAGTTGCGAACGACGCGGCGGCAGCGCGGTCTGAGTGAGGTCGGGCCAGACCTATTGAACTCGCGGGCCTTATACGGCCCGCTGGCAGGACGTTCCCCACCCCTGCACTAAGGGATTAATATTTTACATGTTCATTTTAAAATTAGAATGTATTATCACACTCCTGTAGTATGATCTGTGTCACTTCATGTGCCCTAACAGTAGACTTCGTGAACAGACAGACCTGAGGTCCTTTCTCGTTCCTCTGATATTGGCTGTAGGGATTATTCTACCGCGCCATAAAAACACAACTCTGTAGAATACGACCTATTAACGCCCTCAATCAAAAGGCGTATTGGCGGTTACGTTTATTTAAAAAGTGTTTAAAATAAAAAATATTTTATTGTGAAAAAGTTCTTTAAAAAAAGATAATTCAAAAATACTATACATATTTGGTATTGGTGCATTGGTAACAACCTGTATAATAAAGTTAACACCTCATTTATACCGCACGGTGAACAACGTAAAAAAAAACATTGCAGAAATTTTGTTTTAAAGATCCCTGAACATTTACAGAGAACCCTCAGACAGTGAAAGGGAAATACAAGCTGCTTGAAGGTGAGGTAAATGTTAGTTGCCCTTTTAAGATATATTACAAAGTTTGATATATTCGCATGTACTACGGATTTATGCAAAAATAATTATAATGATACGTACAGTTTAGTGTTTACCTACGAACTAAATCCCTAGTACTGTCCATTCTGTTGCATTGGTTTTACCTGAAGTAAATCGGTTGATCAGATGCTGAGCTGAGAGATGATGTGTCTTCCTCATTTGAATCCAAGGAATTCTGCAGTCCTACGTCACTATCTGAGGCACTCTGTTTCCGAAGGCTTTCCATGCGAGAAGCTGGGCATGGAAGAAATCTTAGTAAAAGTGTAACTTGTAATCTTATTTTACTTGAAAACTAGTGCAAGGAGTACTTACCATCTGAACCAAGTTCCATAGCAACCACAGGTTGAATACCAGAGGCCAAACTGGTGAAAAAGTCCTTCAGGAAGAAGAGAGCATCCTGGAGAAATATATAGTCGAGAAGGACACTCAATACAAATCGACAGGGAAACTGATGCACGGTAATCTACAAAAATAGAACCGGATATCATACCAACCTGATCAATGTTTAGGCGAAGTGGCATTAAGGACATTCGAAGGCAACACTCAGGCCCCCCTAAACCAGCTTCAGGACGAACATGGAGCGCTTTTATAGTAAGCTTAAGGACAAATGAAAGCAGGGTAGTGTTGTTAAGTATAAATAGACATTTCAACAGTAGATTTTTCTTCTTTAACATAGAATCTATTCATTTCCAATACATACTGGAAGAGGGCTTAGACTCTAAAAGGGCTTTAATACATGTTTCAGTCTTGCTCTGGACTTAGACACATGGCACCATAAAAAGAACATCAAACGCAACTGGGTAGATTTAGGGCATGTTTATTCTCATTAAAGAGTGAACATAAATGATCATAAGCCAAGCATTGCTGAATATGTTCCTTAGTATTAATGTGACTTATATGCATTCAAATCTCAATTGCTTCCGATCTATGAAAGATGGGTACCAGCATATTACTGCAATGAGAGCCTGGCACTACATTCTCTATATGGCATTAAACTGTATACACTGGGTTCCTCACAATACAGTAGCTGTTATTTTAATGAAAAATATAATTTTTATACTCACTGTGAAATCTATTCTAAAACTCATTGGGGACACAGCATTATGGGTACATGCTCCTGCTACTAGGATGCGACACTAGGAAGGAAAGTCTTAGCTCTGCCCAGGCAGGCTATACTCTTCCCACAGACACTGGCTGATTCACAGTTTGGGGTAAAAAAACCACAAATATGTCCAAGGTACCAAGAGTAAACATAAGTAAATAGTGAGAACGACAGGTCCTGAGTCTGGAATAAAAGATAAGAGGGTAAGATCTGTGTCCCCAGAGGAATCAAGTGGGCGCAGAAGCCCAGGTACCAGCTTTGCAAACCAGAGCAACTGAAGGTTGATGATGCCTGACTGCCCAAGAGCCACCAACAGCCCTTGTAGATTGTGTGGTAATCCAAGGAGGAACTTTATTCCTAGAAAGATAGGTTTCCAAAGTCACAGACCAGATCCAACACTCAATGGTGGCCCCGGATGCTGCCAATCTATTGCGTGGCTATTCAGAAAAAAAAAAAAAAAAAAAAAAGAAGAGTTGGATTGCTGAAAGGCATTGTAAAAGCCTGCTCCCTCAGATAAGAAAAGACAAAAAGAAGGGAGAATGAACTCTTCATCAACATGGAAGGCAGAGACTACCTTTAGTAGGAATGATGGAACAGGTCAGAACCATATTATCCATTTGGATGACCATGAATAAATTACTTGAAGGACAAAGCAGCAAGTTCAGAAACCTGCCTGATGAAGATGACAGCCACCAGAATAGCTACATTCCAGGAAAGGAGATGCAGAAAAAGGTCTCTCAAAAGGTTTGAAAGGAGCCACCTGAAGAGCCTCGAGGACCAAATTATAACTCCAAAGCTCAATGGGATGCCTTAAAGGGGGGAGACCCCAGGCTCTCAGAACCTCGGCTTTAATCAGCCATTCTAGCAAGATTTTCCTCAATTTCAGAAGGCTGATTTGTAGGGATGTCTCCTCCTGTGACCAAGTTCCCTAAACCATGTGGAGACCAAAAACTGCACTCCATCTGTACATACCGGCATCTGTTAAGACCACCAGGGACTTGAGAGGAGTAAAAGACCGATTCATCGTTATGGCCAGTGAGGTCTTCCACTTTCGCTACTGATGGACCCAAGAGGGCAGGAGAATCAACTTGTCCAGCGAGCCTGAGACATGGAGATTATGTCTTAAATGTCGATGGAAGAGAGAAATTCTACCTGTTGCAGCGAGTAGACAATGACCTTAAAGAGGCTCTGTCACCAGATTTTGAAGCCCCTATCTGCTATTGCAGCAGATAGGCGCTGCAATGTAGATTACAGTAACGTTTTTATTTTTAAAAAACGAGCATTTTTGGCCAAGTTATGACCATTTTTGTAGTTATGCAAATGAGGCTTGCAAAAGTCCAAGTGGGTGTGTTTAAAAGTAAAAGTCCAAGTGGGCGTGTATTATGTGCGTACATCGGGGCGTTTTTAATACTTTTACTAGCTGGGCGCTCTGAAGAGAAGTATCATCCACTTCTCTTCAGAACGCCCAGCTTCTGACAGTGCAGATCTGTGACGTCACTCACAGGTCCTGCATCGTGTCGGCCACATCGGCACCAGAGGCTACAGTTGATTCTGCAGCAGCATCAGCGTTTGCAGGTAAGATCGACTTACCTGCAAACGCTGATGCTGCTGCAGAATCAACTGTAGCCTCTGGTGCCGATGTGGCCGACACGATGCAGGACCTGTGAGTGACGTCACAGATCTGCACTGTCAGAAGCTGGGCGTTCTGAAGAGAAGTGGATGATACTTCTCTTCAGAGCACCCAGCTAGTAAAAGTATTAAAAACGCCCCGATGTACGCACATAATACACGCCCACTTGGACTTTTACTTTTAAACACACCCACTTGGACTTTTGCAAGCCTCATTTGCATAACTACAAAAATGGTCATAACTTGGCCAAAAATGCTCGTTTTTTAAAAATAAAAACGTTACTGTAATCTACATTGCAGCGCCTATCTGCTGCAATAGCAGATAGGGGTTGCAAAATCTGGTGACAGAGCCTCTTTAAGTATTCCATGTGAAACCTCAGAATGTGAACGCAGCGGTACAACCTTCTCAAGTCCAGGATTGGACAAAGTGATCCATCCTTCTTGGGAACTGTAATGAGATTCGAATAGAACCCCTGAGACCAATTCCTGCAAAAGAATTGGGACAATAACCTTACGCAGGAGAAGAGAACGAACAGCCTAGGAAAAAGAACCTCCGGAGTGTGAGGCGGGGTAGAGAGAAAGAACCTTCCAGGTGGAAGCTTTAAAAACTATCTTGTATCCAGTAAACACCAACTCCTGAACCCAGGCATCACCCACATGAGTGAGCCATGTCTTCTAAATGGAAAGTCTGTACGTCTGACGTCATTGGTATGGTTCGTCTTCATGTCTGGTCTGAAAGAAAATAATCTTCGAGAGTAAACGTTGGTAAAGGAGCGAAAATGGCGAGACCGGTGAGAAGGCTGCGTATGGCCAGGGCGGTTCGGAGGCTGAAGAGAGCTCTGGGGGAGGGAGAATAGGTAAAAACCTACTCACCCTCTGGAGTCCTCCACTCTATGCAGGGTCACTAAATGCAGAGAAAACAAGTAAGGTGACTGGCAGAGAGGGAAATTCAGTACAGACTACTGTGAACAGGCGGACAACCCACCTGTAGCTAAGGAGAGAAAAATAACTAAATAAAACTAAAATAAAAAAATAGCTGCAGACCTGAGTATCAGGTCATATCTGCCTCCTATGACATTAGATCAAAAACTTAGCCACTATCTGTGAGAAGAGTGTAGCCTACCTGGGCGGAGCTAAGACACTTTCAAACCTAGTGTCGCCTCCTAGTGGCAGGAGCATACCCTTATGTGCTGTGTCCTGCAATGATTAACAAGACAATACAGTTTTCACTGAATATCTCCTCTAGTGTAAAAGGTACCACCGTCTTCCAATACAGGACTTTCTCAAATATTGATATAATTATGAACATTAAACAATGTCATCTCATTAATAAAAAGCTCTGACCCTTTAAGAATGGAGACCACTTCAGCTGAAATTGTCTCTCCACGTGACACTTCGTGCTTCTGGTCATTTAACATAACAGGGCTGTTACTTTTGATCGGATACCCCAAAAACAAGTTATTTTCAAGGTGCTCTGTACATTATATGTCATTGACACTGCAGGCACTAAACAACTAGTGCTGCATGTTACTGGGCTGTACAGCGAGGTTGACAAAAGAACGTTCTCCTCTCTGCCCTGACTGAGTGCTCAGTGCAGCTTCAAGAGGCTCTGTCACCACATTATAAGTGGCCTATCTCCTACATAAGGAGATCGGCGCTGTAATGTAGGTTACAGTAATGCTTTTTATTTAAAAAAATGATCTGTTTTCACCACTTTATTAGCGATTTTAGATTTATGCTAATGAGTTGCTTAATTCCCAAGTGGGCGTGTTTTTACTTTAGACCAAGTGGGCGTTGTACAGAGGAGTGTATGACGCTGACCAATCAGCGTCATGCACTCCTCTCCATTCATTTACTCAGCGCATAGGGATACTGCTAGATCCTTATGTGTTGTCTTATACTAACACATTAATGATACTGAAGTGTTTAGACAGTGAATAGACATTCCATGGGATGTCTATTCACAATCTCTGCACTTCGTTACGGTTTCTGTGGTAGTTACAGCAGAGGAAACGTAATCTCGCGAGATTACACTGTAGATGACAGGTTACAACGAGATTACGCTTCCTCTGCTGTAACTACCACAGACAGAGTAACGAAGTGCACAGATTGTGAATAGACATCCCGTGGAATGTCTATTCACTGTCTAAACACTTCAGTATCGTTAATGAGTTAGTATAAGACAGCACATAGCGATCTAAATGAATGAATGGATCTAAATGAATGGAGAGGAGTTTATGACGCGGAGAGGAGTGCATGACGCGGATTGGTCAGCGTCATACACTCCTCTGTACAACGCCCACTTGGTTTAAAGTAAAAACACGCCCACTTGGGCATTAGGCAACTCATTAGCATAAATCTAAAATCGCTAATAAAGTGGTGAAAACAGATCGTTTTTTTAAATAAAAAGCATTACTGTCACCTACATTATAGCGCCGATCTCCTTATGTAGGAGATAGGACACTTATAATGTGGTGACAGAGCCTCTTTCAGTCAGAAATGAGTCATGTCAAAGAAGGGGAGCGCTGTTAAGTCAACTTCTCCTGTACAGCCCAGTAACATGCAGCAGAATATGTTATTACCTGTAGTGTTAATGACAATGGCATACAGAGAACCTTGGAAACTTACATTTGGGGACCAAAGTGAAAAATTGACTGGCCTGTGAATACCCTCAAATTAAAGCGGAGAGTCTGAACTTTAAGCCCATATTGATTATATAACTGTATTGATTATATAACTATATTCAATATGTTTTGGTAAACAGCTAAAATACCAAAACTTGTGTCACTGTCCAAATAATTCTGGACCTAACTGTACTAAGTATGTCAATTTGCCTGGAGTTTTATCTTAAATGTCCTCCTGCCAGCCTTGCACAGATATTATTTAGCCACTGTTTCAGCCTTGCCTTACCATATTTGAGTGAGCTCTCCTTGGCATCTTTTCACTGGTGTATAAGTACAAAAACTTGTTGATATGAGAAGACGTCAGACGGTCTCTAATCTCCAGTTCTTGGACTATAAACACTTGACGAGCAAGGGGAACTTCTGCCACCTCATCTACTTGGAGCTTTGCTGCCCCAGGCTCAGAAGATGCTGGATATGACTCATGCTGGAAGCTCACCTATAAAATGATGCGTAAACATCAGATCGTAACCGTGGTTGATGTGCGTGCATTTTATAAAAAAAATGTCAAAGACAAATGTTTCATTCATGGCTGAGTGGAGCCAGGTCATTATCAGTTTACAGAAATTGTCTAGTGACTACCACAGTAGGTCAATACAGGCGAAATAAGATTATTCCAAAGCAAGCAATCACTAGAATGTATTAAAGGTTACGTACACCTTTGAAACAGTTTTTGTTTTTTTGTTTTTTATAAAAATATCTATCAGTGTGTTTGGTGTAACTTTCTAAATACTTTTTATTAAAAATAATTTTAACTTTTTGAGATACAGCTGCTTTGTGTCCTGTATACAGAGAAGCTGTATCTAGCATGGAAACCTGTATCTGTCAGGTCAGTGGCACAGACGGGTTCAGTGTCAGCGGGTCCTGCATGTCAGATTCATTTGTTATTGATCACATCTAAGTTATGAACTTAGATGTGATCGGTAATAGCGCAATCCTGCTTGTCAGACCTGCTGACCTGACAGATACAGGTTTCAGTGCTAGATACAGCTGCTCTGTATACAGGATACAAAGCAGCTGCATCTCAAAAAGTAAAAATAATTTTTAATAAAAAGTATTTAGAAAGTTGTAACAATCACACTGAAACATTTTTATAAAAAAATGAAAAGCGATTTTAAAGAAGTACATAACTTTTAAATAACAAATACCTTAAACCATAAGAAGGCTACAACCAACAAAACGATAAAAAAAATAAAAATAAAGGCTAACTTTGGTCAACTGGATCTCCATTAAAATGTCGTGGATCCGGCCATTCCCCCCTTGTGTTCGCCAAGTGTTTTGGGGACGGTTTGTCACAGAGGAACGGGATGGAGAACCACGGGCACTTGGCATACTTGCTCTTGTCCTGTTAACAAAGCAAAACTGTCATACATGCAAAAAAGTACTGTAATATCCATGGAATTTTTATAAAATATTCAAACAAGAAATATGGCTAATTCTCATCTAGAGCTGTATTTGTAAGGGCTCATTTACGTGAGCGTGAATCTCGTCCGTGTTATGTGAATTGAAAGAACACACAGCTCACGGCTCCATTGATTTCAATGGGGCTATTCACACATGCTTGGGTTTCACTCTATATTGGTGCCTTTTCACGCACCTAGCCGCCCATTGAAGTCAATGGATGCGTGAAAACCATGGACAGCACACGGATGCACCTCCGTGTGCTGTCCGTGTGTTACACATCAATTACATTGCAAAAAAAACAAGAAGTGCTTGCAAGTGCGTGAAAAAGATGCAACTCGCAAAGCACACTGATGCAAAACGCAACAGACACGGACAAATTTACACGCATGTAAAATCTGTCATGGTCGTGTGAATTTAGCCTAATTGTGCGGGATGCACATTATCTGGTATTCCCTGCTTGTTCAGTATCTGCATAGAGTGAATTGTAGTCCAGGCATCCTGCAGCAATCTGATGTAGGAAAGCATTTCATTATAGGAGCTCAGCTAAACGAACAGGTACGTCTCTCCAGAATGTTGACTGATTTTAGCAGTAACCAGCATTATTACGTATCCAGCTCTGGTCTATACCAGTCTGTAACTGTAAATAAGATAAGTAATGCAAAATTTGTAAACCTTATATGTAAATTATAGCTATAGATTAACTATAAAATGATGTACAAACATGAGTATAGAGCGGCGCCCACGGAGTGAACTCACTCAACATTTAGCGGATATCGGCTTTATGATACATCCGACACCTCACCACAATGGCACAATAACAAGCCCCCACTCCGCTTAAATCAATGAAAAAAATAAAAAAGCTATGGTTCTGGCGAAAACATTTTTTTTTCACTTTGACAATAAATATTCTTCTATGTAAAAGTAGTAAAACATAAAAAAAAAAAAACTATATACAATTTGGTATCGTCGTAATCATACTGACCCACAGAATAAAGTTAGCGTGTCGTTTCTACCGCATGGTGAACGCAGTAAAAACGAAACCTAAAAAACAATGGAGGAATTGCTGTTTTTTTCCATTCTAGTATAACAACATCACAGTATAATAATTGGCCAACAAAGCAGAGATCTGGCAATCCATAACTGGGTCAAGTTGTATATGGATTAGAGTGACGGTGGCCTGGCGGTGTCAGAAGATGATTGCGCACATGTAGAGGTTATATGTTGTCATCTACTGACCATATCTAACAACATGCCTGTAATGTCTGTGGCTGCGGGCTGTCAGCTCCAACCTCCCCTTGACAGCCGCAGCCACGAGTCGGCAAGCGCTGGCCCCAGCCGCCTCCTCTGGAGACGCCAGCGCTCGCGTCCACTCACCTCTGCCGAATCCCGTAGGATGCGCGCACACACTCGTGCCCGCTCTTAAAGGGGCAGTGCGCGCACCGGACCTCATGGATGAACGTTGACCCGTGAGTACCCTGGACTATAAGAGGGGTCCAGCCCCCTAGTTCTATGCCTGGACGTTGTTGTATTCCCTAGTTTGTCTATGTGATGGCCTCCTAGTGTGTTTCCTGTTCCAGTCCCTGTACCTATACCTGTTTCCAGTTCCTGTTCCTAGCAATCCATACCTTCCGGTCTAGCACTGTGCTGTGCCAAAGTCGTGCCGTTCTGCATCCACGTTTTACCCTGCTTCACCTCGCCTGACGTCCGCCTGCTTCCTAAGTCCCAGCCGAGCCTGCCCTGCTGCTGTTTGAGCTGCCACAGGTACCTATAGAACTATAAACTCTCACCTGCTCCCTGTTGGCCAGCTGCCGCCAAGGCGGTACGGCCCAGTGGGTGCACAAACCCTTCGTGACAATACCTTTTACAATCAAATATTACTGGACTGCAAAAGCAACTATGTAAAAGCACCAGATTCAGCCCTGCGTACAAAGCTATTGCTCTCACCTTGGTGACTGTGCCCTTGCAGAGTTTGGCCGACTGCTGCCAAAATCTTTTCCTCCATATAAGTGCCATACAACTGAGATTTCTCTTAGGACTATTCGTGTCTCTGGCACAGGAAATTTAGCTGGAGGCTTCAGTAAGTCGGTGCTGCCAAGTGGCCGAGAAAAGTGTCCATCCTTTACCAAAATTGGGCTATCCACTAGTTTCCTCACAACAGGTTCTCCATCTTTTGGCTGGGGAAATATAAAAGAGAGATATGCAACTGACAGAATAAAAATTATGTGTCTATAAATATCCTATAAAACACAAAAAAGAAATCAAGGAATTTCCAACTGCTTCATGAAAAATGGGGATTGATACTCACTGGCACACCAATCCCAGGGGCATCAAGAATACAGAAATCATCTGTGTCTGTCAGCTCACTGTCTCCACTGGTATCTGACCCTCCAAGACTCTCTTGTGATAAATGTGAATCGGGAGGTGGAGGTGATGGGTGGATTGTCACAATTTTATTCGCAGAGGAAACTTCTTCAGGAAAAAGGTAAACAGACACGGGGGAATTCTGACGAAGAAATGGCTCTCCTGTATTTAAAGATAAAATGAGTGTTGAACTGATGTATGTCAGTATTTGGCAGGAGCACCCTACTGAGGCTGGGAAGAAGTCCTGGAATATAAAGTCCAAAGTGCCAACTCCAAATATGAAAAAATAAAAATTATTTTGTTATATTCAGACAAGGTTCTTTCATTTTATAGGCAATGAAGCAATCTTAACATTATTAAAGGGTGCATACCAACTAGGGAGAATTGTCTTCAGCCAACAGTTACAATCCCTCATTAACATACATGTTCAGTTCAGTCAAACACGTGTGTTATTTTAATGAGGAAAGGAGAGGCAGGGTGAAACAACTGCCAGACCCTACAGGCGCTGCTTATCTCCTAAAACATTAACCCCTTAAGGATGCAGCCTAGTTTGGGCCTTAAGGCTCAGAGCCCATTTTTCAAATCTGACATATTTCACTTTATGTAGTAATAACGTCGGAATGCTTAAACCTATCCAAGCGATTCTGAGATTGTTTTCTCGTGACACATTGGGCTTCATGTTCGTGGTAAAATTTGGTCGAAAGATTGCAAAATTTAGAGGAATTTTTGAAAAAATAGAATTTTTCAGAATTTAAATGCATCTGCTTGTAAAACAGACCACCCAAAATAGTTACTAGTTCACATTTGCCATATGTCTACTTTAGATTGGCATCGTTTTTTGAATATTCTTTTATTTTTCTTGGACGTTACAAGGCTTAGAACATAAACAGCAATTTCTCATATTTTGAAGAAAATGTCAAAAGCCTTTTTTTTAGGTACCTCTTCAGCTCTGAAGTGGCTTTGAGGGGCCTATGTATTAGAAACCCTGATAAAACACCCGATTTTAAAAACTAGACCCCTCAAAGTATTCAAAACAGCATTTAGAAAGTTTTTTTTAACCCTTCAGGCATTTCACAGGAATCAAAGTAAAGCAAAGTGGAGGTGAAATTTGCAAATGTCATTTCTCTTGCTGAATTTCAATTGTATTCAATTTTTTTTCTGTAACACAGAAGGTTTTACCAGAGAAACACCACTAAATATGTATTGTCCAGATTCTGCAGTTTTTAGAAATGTCCTACATGTGGTTCTACTGCGCTCGTGAAATAAAACACAAGCCCTAGAAGCAAGGAAGCACCTAGTGAATTTTGAGGCCTCTTTTTTATCAGAATATATTTTAGGCAGCATGCCAGGTTTGAAAAGGTGTTGAGGTGCCAAAACAGTAGGAATCCCCCAATAGTGACCCCATTTTGGAAACTACACCCCTCAAGGAATTCAAATATGGTTGTTGTTACAATTATGACCGCACAGTTTTTTCACAGCACCTATTTGAACTGGGCTGTGAAATGAAAAATTTCATTTTTTCCAATAAGATGTCATTTTTTATCAAAATTTCTTATTTTCACAGGGAACAAAATACCCCACTTTGTTGCCCAATTTCTCCTGAGTGCAGCAATACCCCATTTGTGGCGATAAACTGCCGTTTGGGCCCATGGGAGGGCTCAGATGAAAGGAGCGCTATTTGTTCTTTGGAGTCCAGATTTTGCTGGTTTGGTTTTCGGGTGCCATGTCGCATTTGCAGAGCCCCAGAGGTATCAAAGCAATGGAAACCCACCAGAAGTGACCCCATTTTGGAAACTACACCCCTCAAGGAATTCATTTATGGGTGTTGTGACCATTTTGACCCCATAGTTTTTTCACAGAACTTATTTGAATTGGGTTGGGAATTAAAACAAAATTAATTTTTTCCAATAATATGTAGTTTTGGCTGAAAATTTCTTATTTTCACAAGAAATAAAATACCCCATTTTGTTGCCCAATTTGTCCTGAGTGCGGCAATACCCCATTTGTGGTGATAAACTGCCGTTTGGGCCCATGGGAGGGCTCAGAAGGAAAGGACCACCATTTGGCCTACTGGGGATTTTCTGGTGCGAAGTCATGTATGCAGAAGCCCCTGAGGTACCAGTACAGTTGAAACCCGCAAGAAGTGACCCCGTTTTAAAAACTACACCCTTAAGGCATTCATCTAGAGGTGTAGTGAGCATTTTGACCGGAGACATACACCCCATAAACTATAATTTGGGTTCTCCTGGGTACAGCAATACCCTACATGTGGCTGTTATCAGCTGCCTGGGCACACAGCAGTGCCCAGAGGGGAAAGACCAGGGGGGATAAGCTGTGCGGAGTGCATCAGGGTAAGTAAAATTGGGGGTAAATTATAAACCAAGGGATGTTTGATAAATTTTAAAACACTCTTTCATACAGAGCTCTGGTTTTTCGGGACACGTGTCACATTGATATATTGTGTCCTCCCTTATCCCCTTCTTTTAGCAGACTTTGCACCTCTTTTGACTTTTTCCCTTCTTGCCAGTTTGGGGAACTTCTCCTGGAAAGTGTTGCCCTGGTACGATGCGTGTGGCCTCGCTTCCAGAAGTACTGGGTGCCCGCCCCCCCCTTCTTGGTCCCTAAATATTAGGTTCTTGATAACCACCTCTTGAAATTCCAGGAAAGTTCCCCTCTGGCCTGTACATTGACGTAGCACATACGCATTGTACAATGCCATCTGTATGATGTGCCCGGCCAGCTTCTTATACCACACCGCATGGCGCTGTAGGGCTTCAGGACTTGATAAGACAAGTCCACGCCTCCCATGTACCTATTGTAGTCCAGGATGCAGTCTGGTTTGGGGGTCTCTGTACTGGTACCTCGTACTGGTACATGGGTACTGGTGTGGCCATGTATTGTTGTCAATACAAGGACATCTCTCTTGTCCTTGTACTTGACACACAATATGTTGCTGCTAGATTGTGCCCTGCTCTCACCCCTTCTGAGTGTTTGCCCAAGCAGAGTCTTAGGGAGGCCTCTCAGATTTCTTCTAGCAGTGCCGCATGCCGCAGGACTGGAAGCGAGGCAGTTGAAGAGCGAGACTCTGGTATAAAAATGATTCAAGTAGAGGTGGTAACCCTGGTCCAGCAGTGGGTGCACCAAATCCCACACAATTTTTGCATTAACTCCCAGTAAGGGGGGGCATTCTGGGGGCTGAATACTGCTGTCCTTCCCTTCATATATCCTAAATTTGTAGGTATACCCTGATGCACTCTCGCACAGCTTATACATCTTTACGCCATACCTTGCCCTCTTACCCGGCAGGTACTGGCGGAATTGAAGCCTCAATTTAAAATGTACCAAGGACTCATCAATAGAAATACACTTCTTGGGGTGTATGCTTGGGAAAACCGGGCACTGAAACGGTCTGATAGGGGTCTCCGTTTATACAAACGGTCAAAACTGGGGTAATCTCGGGGTGGGCACGGCTCATTATCAGTATAATGTAAGAAGCGAAGTATTGCCTAATTTATTTATTTTTTTAGGTTCCAGTTCAGTTCTGAAGTTGCTTTGAAGGGCCCATATATTAGAGACCCCTATCAAATACCCCATTTTAGAAACTAGACCCCTCAAAGTATTCACAACAGCATTTAGAAAGTTTATGAACCCTTTAGGTGTTTCACGGGAATTTAGAGCAAAGTAGAGGTGAAGTTTCCATATTGGTTTTTTTTTGTCAGAAAATCCTTTTTATACCATTTTTTTTTATAACACAGAAGGTTTTACCAGAGAAATGCAACTTAATACTTATTGCCCAGATTCTGCAGTTTAGAGAAATATCCCACATGTGGCCCTAGTGCGGTAATGGACTGAAGCACCGGCCTCCGAAGCAAAGGAGCACCTAGTGGATTTTGAGGCCTCTTTTTTATTAGGCACCATGTCCGGTTTGAAGAGGTCTTGTGGTGCCAAAACAGTGGAAACCCCCCAAAAGTGACCCCATTTTCGAAACTAGACACCTTGAGGAATCCATTGTAGTTTTCTTGGGGTGCATGCGGCTTTTTGATCAGTTTTTATTCTATTTTTAGGTGGCGTGGTGACTAAAAAACAGCAATTGTACTATTGTTTTTTTATTCTATTTTTTTTACAGCGTTCACCGTGCGCTATAAATAACATATTCACTTTATTCTGCGGGGCGATACGATTATGGCGATACAATATGTTTATAGTTTTTTTATGTCTTATGGCGTTTGCACAATAAAATATGTTTTGTAAAAAATCATTCACTTTTTGTGTTACCTTATTCTAAGCGCCAGAACTTTTTTGTTTTTCCATCAATAAAGCCGTGCGAGGACTTATTTTTTGCGTAACTAACTGTAGTTTCGATCAGCACCATTTTTCGGTACATGCGACTTTTTGATCTCTTTTTATTCCATTTTTTGGGAGGTGAAGTGACCAAACAATTGTGATTGTGGTTCGGTTTATTATTTTCTTTTACGGTGTTCACCGTGCGGGATAAATAACGAAATAATTTTGTAGTTCAGGCCGTTACTGACGCGGCAATACCAATTATGTATAGTTTATTTGTTTGTTTATATATTTTTATTCATAATAAAGGACTGATAAGGTAAAAAGGGGGATTTTTACTTTTAATACTTTTAAAACTTTTATACATTTTTTTTAACTTTTTTTTAACTTTATTACTTTGTCCCACTAGCGGACTTGAGGGCAGGAGGCCCTGATCGCAATTCTAATACACTGCACTACATGCGTAGTGCAGTGTATTAGAACTGTCAGCTACTCACTGACAGCAAGCATAGTGGGTCCTGACTTTTTCAGGACCCACTAGGCTTCCGTCGATGGCATAGCTGAACGCCATTGTTTGGTGTCCGGTTGCCATAGTCACCATCGCCGGCCGCTATCGTGTAGCAGGCCGGCGATGGCAGCTTAACCCCTAAAAAGCTGCGATCTCTATTGAACGCGGCTTTTAAGGGGTTAATCAGCGGGGACACAGCGATCGGTCCCCGCTGTAGGAGCTGTGACAGCTGCTGTACGAGACAGCAGCTGTCACAGCTCCTGTATGTGTCGGGAGAACGGCCGAAACGGCCGTTACTCCCGAGACTTACTATTAGTTCATGGAGCGCGAACGATACAGCTACCATGACCTAATAGTACGTCCACGAGCGGGAAGGGGTTAAACGATTGGACTAGGTTCAAACCACCTAATCCAATCTTTGTTTCCTTATATCTACTGTTTAGACAACAGATTATCAACAGGATCGACATGCAATAATGTAAAAATCGTCAGCTTTAAAGGGTTATTCCCAAATTGACCCTAATTTTTTTTTATTATTTAATACGTTACATATTTATAAATAATAATTTCCCCTAAAAATTATTTTTGTCAAGTATTATTTTTATTTCATCAATTTCAATCTAAAATGTTCTTCTTTATTTTACTAAATATGTGTGTTTCTATCACTCTTCACCAGCAAGTGCCATGCTGCTTGGTGTATGTGCATGCTCTGAGCCATTATACAGCATCGCTATGAAGAGGGGAGAAAGCGCAGTGTGTGGCGTCTGATAAGAGGTATGACTCTGCGCATACCTGAAGACGTCTAAAAGAACTAATGTGAAGAGCGGAGGAAGGACGAAGTGCCGGCAAGACAGTGCGCACACGTCACTAATGCGCGCTCATGCTATAGAAGAGAGTGGAGAAAAGGGAGAAGTGCGCAGGTACGACAGAATGAAGGAAACGGCAGTGGTGGTCGTTTCCATAGAAATAAATAGCAGCTGATGCAGCCGGTGCCAGTGCTGTTAATATATCAGTTGATATACTGAATTGGATGAATGTAGATATGATGCAAGCTAAATAAAATAAAATAACTGTGCACAAGGCCCCGGGACCAGATGGGTTACACCCTAGAGTTCTTAAAGAGCTTAGTTCAGTTATTTCTTTCCCCCTGTTCATAATATTCAGAGATTCTCTAGTGACTGGTATAGTGTCAAGGGACTGGCGCAGGGCAAATGTGGTGCCTATTTCCAAAAAGGGCTTTAGGTCTTCCCCGGGTAATTATAGACCAGTAAGCTTAACATCCATTGTGGGGAAAATGTTTGAGGGGCTATTGAGGGACTATATACAGAATTACGTGACAATAAATAGTATTATAAGTGACAGCCAGCATGGTTTTACAAAGGACAGAAGCTGTCAAACCCACCTGATTTGTTTTTATGAAGAGATGACCAGAAGCCAAGACAGAGGGGCCGCTGTGGATATAGTGTTTTTTGACTTTGCAAAGGCATTTGACACTGTCCCTCATAGACGTCTAATGGGTAAATTAAGGACTATAGGTTTAGAAAGCATAGTTTGCAATTGGATTGAGAATTGGCTCAAGGACCGTATCCAGAGATTTGTAGTCAATGATTCCTACTCTGAATGGTTCCAGGTTATAAGTGGTGTACCCCAGGGTTCAGGGCTGGGACCACTATTATTCAACTTATTTATTAATGATATAGAGGATGGGATTAATAGCACTATTTCTATTTTTGCAGATGACGCCAAGCTATGTAATATAGTTCAGTCTATGGAATATGTTCGTAAATTGCAAGCGGATTTGAACACACTAAAGCCTCATGCACACGAACGTAAAAACGCCCGTAATTACGAGCTCTAATTACGGGCCGTAATTACGGGGCCATAGACCTCTATTGGCCACGGGTACCTCCCCGTATGCTTACGGGAAGGTGCCCGTGCCGTTGAAAAATATAGAACATGTCCTATTTCAGCCCGTAATAATGGCACTGGCAGGCCCATAGAAGTCTATGGGGCTCCTGTAATTACGGGTGACTACGTGTGTGCACCCGTAATTACGGGAGCGTTGCTAGGCGACGTCAGGGGATAGTCACTGTCCAGGGTGCTGAAAGAGTTAACTGATCGGCAGTAACTCTTTCAGCACCCGGGACAGTGACTACCGCTGGAGTTAATAGTATTAAAAGTTAACTTACCCAGAACTCTTCTTTTTCTTCTTCTTCCTCCAGTCCGGCCTCCCGGGATGACGTTTCTTCCCATGTGATCGCTGCAGCCAATCACAGGCTGCAGCGGTCACATGGACTGCCGCGTCATCCAGGGAGGTCAGACTGGATGTCAGAAGAGGGACGCGTCACCAAGACAACGGCCAGGGTACGTATGAACTTTTTTTTAATTTCAAACGCTGCGAAAACTTTGCCCGAAAGGGCTGCCCCTTCTCTCTATCCTGATAGAGAGAAGGGGCTGCCGATTAGTGCAGAGAAAACGGGTCCGTAAATACGGGTGGAATACTGGTGATACCGGACCTGTATTTACGGACCCGTTTTCTCTAAACTAATCGGGTCCGTAAATACTGGTGGACTACGGGTCGAATATGTGTGACCAAGGACCCGTATTTACGCCAGTATTTAGGGACAGGAAAAAATACGTTCGTGTGCATGGGGCCTAACTATGTAACTAAACTAACGACTTGTGCTTCAGCGGAGGGCATATCTTACAAACGCTGCACTACAGAAAACAGAAGGTATTTAGAAAGATATTTATTTTTACATTTCTAGGGCTTGTAACATTGAACTTTATGCTGGGAATAACCCTTTAAATTTATAGACCTATCAAATGCCAGTTTCCCCATTCATATCAGTGTGTGAGAGTCACTGCAACACCATACGCACCGGTTTCTGAGTGATCTTTGCTGCTCCTTCCTGTGTCTATAAGGGCGTCAGTCAGGTCTCCCTGGTTAATTTGAGCAGTCTCTGCAGGAAAACATGGCGGTAGCAAAGAAGGCCCCTCTGTAGGCTGGAAGAAAATTTTTTTATTAATAACACACTTTTTACAAGCCTGCTTCATTCACTACAAAACTTTTAAAAAACTTTTCTACGCTATTCAATACCCTAATGGGCAACAACCTTACTGCCTCTCTTCAGATTTTGTCGGTGATATCTGGTCCTTTCTCCTCAACCAGGTGGGGACTTTTTGCGTCACTTCTTGACTGCGGCTAGTCCTTCTTTGTAACTGGAAGTCAACAGTAACTACTCCTTAAGTGAATGGGTCACAGAAGTCAATGACCTCATGCGTATAAAAAATATGGTTGCGGACGACACTGACCGAACGGACGAATTTATCTGCTCTTGGACTAGATGGACGCAATTTAGAGACAGTACTGATATGGCAAGATGGCTGGACACCCCCTCACCTTTAAGTTCCTAATTCGGAACTCTGTTTTGCCCCTTTGGGCTTAGCCTCAATTTCCTTTATACCCTTCATTATTACCATTGATGATCTTATGTCCTTTTACGATTGTACGGCTATGTCCCATGTTGATTTGTTAGACATGACTTGGAACCCACAGATTGTGAATGCTTTTTTCTCTTCCGTATTTCTTAAAAACATTAAAAATAAAGGTCAAAAAGTTAAGAATGTATTTCCAAGCTATGTCAATAAACACGCACCATTTCCCTTAAATTTTTTCATAGACCGCAGATAATGAGACATAAGGGATCTACCTAATGGACAGATCTCTTGTAAAGTGAGGTTGTTCAGCTTGCTAATAGCAGACTACTCCACTTAGATTAGCAGAGGAATCACTACCATTGCCAAACTGGTTTAACATAAGAAATTCCTTTGAAAAAGGGAGGAACTGAAAACTCAGGAATGTGAAAACAAATAAAAAAATTCCACGTACTTTTAGGGATGTCTTTCTTACACATCTGGAGTGAGTATATAAGAACACAATGGATATACTACATCATACGTACGGCTTTACACCAGGTGCAAAATATTACAAAAATAAACCCTATGACAAACAAAACATACGAATGGGCTTTATACTTTCAGATTGGTAAAAAATGTTAATAACGTATGACTGGACTACTATTGCAGCAACATTAAGACAACGTTTAAAGAGCATTTCAGCTTCCACAGGGATTGCCATCCAGCCTTCAACATGACGATTGACAAGAAGTCCAGAAAAAAAACATCCGCCCCTGTGATCATTTGTATCACTGCAAATCTGCTGTGCCTTAGGTTACATTCACATGAACGTGGCCAAACTCGGACATTAAAAATCGGAAGATTTTCACGTCCAAGGTGCACACGTGCGGGACCCGTTATCACGCACCTTGCATAAATGAGAGAGTCTATGGAGGGATGAATGAAGCGCCAAAAATAGGACATGTCCTATTTTTTCACGGACCCTTCGCACGCTCCATTGAAATAACGGTTATTTGAACGGCCCCATTGAAATACATGAGTACGTGTGACGGCCGTTGTTTTAACCGCCGTCACACGGATGTGATACACGGTCGTCTGAATGAGCCCTTAAACATAAATTGTATTCGTATACATTAAAAAGTATAAAAAAAAGTGTTTCTGGATTGAAAATAGGTTCACATCACAGAGTAAATGATAGTGTCAGGTAATATTCTAAGCAGAAGCTGAGATACAGGTGTAAAGGGAAGGCCGCAGGACACTCACCCTATGGTCTGTTTCACACGTCAGTATTTTGGTCAGCATATGTAAGCCAAAACCAGGAGTGGGTCTATAACATGCAAATCTTTACATTATAGTTTTCTCTGTTTATGCTCAGTTATTGGTTTTGGCTTCCAAATACTGATGCAAAATACTAACGTGTGAATGAGGCCTAAAATTATACGGAGACTGTCAATCATAAGATGCCCATGCACAAGAACCTGAAGTACGTTATACCAACCTTATCCAGCCCAACAGATTATTAGTAGTTATGAGGTTCACCATAGGACTGAATTTCTTAAGCTGGCAGTAAACATAGCACAAAAGCTGGTCATACTGTACATCCGCGTTTTTACTTGTCCGCAAAAACATATTTAGATCCTTTTCTGCTATTGGTCAACCCCATTTTGTGGCACGATAGATGCAAATGTCTGGCAAAAAGTCACTCTAACATGTTGGATATTTTTGGTCACTGCTCGGTGTAGTCTGAAATCTGCCATAACAGATTGGAACCTTTATGCACATGACACCATTGCCAGCACTTTTTCAATATTAATTTGCTCCACAGACCTATGTTTTGGCATTGTCATGAATTGTATTGTCGGCCACAATCTAACCAGATCAAAGGGGCGGGCTGCCCTGTTCAATAACAAGCTATGTGGGCCATAGTACGTGAATAACCAGTAATCGGTTTCTATTTGGACTCACACATCACTAACAGAGTATTATTATTTGCGGTTTTATTTAGCAGTTTTTGGATAATTTTTTTCTGCAGACTATCAAAACATATATGCTATATGGGATTAATATACCATGATAAATAGGACACAATATACACAAGCATACGGTATAACATACACAGTGCTAGCACTGAAATTGGTGAGTCCCTTATGGGCGCTTAAAAAAAATATGGTAAACGGAGGTGATAAGGACACAGACAAATATTATACACACCGATGTAGCTTGGATGTATACACAAGTAAATGTAGCTTCCTATGCTAGGGACCTCATTTGATTGCTCATTTTATTTTTTGCATATACATGTGAAGCAGAGATGAATTTGTTATTTAAAGGGAACCGGTCATATCAAAAATCCACTTTAAATGTTTGCTTTTACTCAAACTTTTATTCATATACAATAATTTGGGGGGAAATACTTTCAGTCCATAACGGGCATCCTGATGTGCTGATCCATGCCCTACCCAAAACTTGCCCAAAGGAGGAGTGGAATCGTGAAATTCTTATGCCCTAGTAGGAAAGATATTTACAGATCTGTAAACAGTGTTTTATTTTTCTTCCGAAGTCCAACAACGTTTTAATAAAGAAGAAGCCTCAGGAGAACATGAAATCTTACTGAAGGACTGTTATTTAACATTTATGGTGGTAAGAATGTAATGTTGGCTACTGCAAGAGGCCATGCTCCTTGTGTCAATCTAGCGGACGAGATTGCTGCTACTCCTCTTTCTCAAGATTTCACAGAGGTAAAGACGGGAAAAACAACATTTGGCAAAGTAAAAGAATTTTAAACGGAGACAGGTGTTCGAGATTTTATTAGCATGACATAAGTACAAGCCACTAATCATTCCCAACGGAGATTGTATTGTATGACCTCACCAGCAGCTAGTAATCATTGTCACTGGGGAGTGGATTTCTTTTATCCATCACCACTTGAAATAACTGTTGAATCAACCCACAAATCAACGGAGAACCCAAACCCCCCCAAAAAAGGCAGAAGCTCCATATATTGTACCCTAAACATGATGTCACAACTGCGTATGTTATGGACTGAAGATAAGGACACTTTAATGTCCATTACTGCTTTCTACATGAAGCTTTCCTATCAGAACAAAGGTAACGCAAAACGTATGATCTGTCTTTCCCTCCTATTTTGTTTATATTCTGACAGTATTATTTCTTGTGCTATCTTTCTCATGCTTCCTACTGTCTGAGTGGGATTGGCTTAAAACAAGCCTGTGTAGCATGAAGATGCAGTGTATTATATTGAAGTGGGGACCACTTAATGGCTATCTACACGACCATGTTACGTCCGTAATGTACGGAACGTATTTCGGCCGGAAGACCCGGACCGAACACAGTGCAGGGAGCCGGGCTCCCAGCATCATAGTGATGTACGACGCTAGGAGTCCCTGCCTCGCTGCAGTACAGCTGTCCCGTACTGTAATCATGATTACAGTACGGGACAGTAGTTCCACGCAGAGGCAGGGAATCCTAGCGTCGTACATCACTATGATGCTAGGAGCCCGGCTCCCTGCACTGTGTTCGGTCCGTGTCCTCCGGCCGAAATACGTTCCGTACATTACAGACGTAACATGGTCGTGTGAACCCAGCCTTAAAGAGATTTTTTTTTTCACTAAATCAATGTTTCATGTGCATTAAACAACTTTTAAATTGACTTTTATTAAAAAATTTAGCTTTTAGGTTTCCTGTATACATTCCGTCAAAGCAGCTTACGTGAGCTCAGCTGAACCAATGGCTTGGCTGAAAGCTGGTCCTGCACATCCCTGACACACAGGAACAAGCTAATAATGATCACATCTAAGTTCACTTCTGATTGTCTTCTGTGTTTTTTCATTCTTGTTCCTCCGTTGCTTTTTCCTTGATCAATGAGCAAACTAGGCAGATCTTCACCTTACCACTAGTGATTAACGTTTTATACTAGGAAACTACATTTCCCAGCAGAGCCCCAGCTTCTCCCGACTCCTCCCTGTGCACGGCCAACGTTGGCCACTCATCTTACATCCTCTCCCAGCGGCAAATGGCAGCAGCGCACACCGTACCATAGCCATGGTACAACACCCCATTATATTTGTTTTCTCAATAAAAATATGCAAAATAAAGCCTCATCACCCAATAAAAATGTCGAAAAATTCATATATATCTATAAGAAAACATGATCTGCATGTGTACATTTATATAAAGTACTTTGCAGCATTTCCCCACAACTACCTAAAACTTTTGCAAAGTAAGAATGCTTTCAAATATAGAAGTGTTATTAGTTTTTTATTAATCAATTAACAAAATACAAAGTGAATTAACAAGAGAAATCTAAATCAAATCAATATTTGGTGTGACCACCCTTTACCTTCAAAACAGCATCAATTCTTCTAGGTGTGCTTGCACACAGTTTTTGAAGGAACTCGGCAGGGAGGTTGTTCCAAACATGTTGGAGAACTAACTACAAACCTTCTTTGGCTGTAGGCTTCCTCAAATCTTTCTGTCTATTCATGCAATCCCGGAACAGACTCAATGATGTTGAGATCAGGGGGGCCATATCATCACTTCCAGGGCTCCTTGTCCTTCAAGATGGTTCTAAATGACATTGGCTGTATGTTTGGGGTCGTTGTTCTGCTGCAGAATAAATTTGGGGCCAATCAGACGCACAGGGCCGGCCTTAGGGGTGTGCGAGCGCACAGGGCACTGCCCCCTCCAAGCATGTAGGGGGCGCCACTGGGCTCTGCCTCTACTCTGTGCTGTTCTTAGTTACACACACGGACTACGACCCGAGGAACAAGAGAAGAGGAGGTAGCTCGCCCACAGCCCGTCCTGCACAAAGCCTGTGATCCCGTCAGCGTGGAGAGATGGGAAGTGTCTGTGTGTCTCTGTGTGTATATACAGTATGTGTGTGTGTGTGTGTGTGTGTGTGTGTATATATAGTTTGTGTGTCTGCGTGTATATAGTGTGTCTGTGTGTATACAGTATGTGTGTCTGCGTGTATACAGTATGTGTGTCTCTGTGTATACAGTATGCGTGTCTACATTATGTGTCACTGCGTGTATACAGTATGTGTCACTGTATGTATATTTTACAGTGTGTGTATACAGTGCGTCTCTATGTTTGTATATGTTAGTGTGTGTGTGTGTCTCTGCATGTACTTATGCATCTTTGTAGAAGTGTTTGTTCATAAAACAAAGATATCTGTGCTGCCTCCTATATATCCTGCTGCTCCCTATATATCCTGCTGCCCCCTATATACTCTGCTGCCCCTTATAAACCCTGCTGCCCTTTATAAACCCTGCTGCCCCTTATATATATATATGCCTGTGTGTGTGTGTGTGTGTGTGTGTGTGTGTGTGTGTGTGTGTGAGTGTGTGTGTGTCTGTGGGTATAGTTATCATCTACGACATTATCTGTACTCAGAGTTATCACTGTGTTATCAGCGGTGTTACATAGGACTGTAGGTAACATTTACTGCATTATCTGTATTCAGAGAGTTATCACTGTGTGTTATCTGTGGTGTTACATAGGGCTGCACGTGAAATCTATGACATTATCTGTACTGGGTATATATGGGTCTTTCTGTGAATGTGTCTCTTTGCTTGTATATATGTGCCTTTTATGTATTTGTAGATGTTCCGGTCTGTGTATTTATCTGCCGGTGTGTGTGTGTACCTGTATGTATAGATTCCAGATTCCAGATGTGTGTATGTATATTTGCCTGTATGTCTAAATATCTGTCATTACGTATGTACAGTATATATGTTCCAGTATGTGCGCGTCTATATATGTGGTTAATTTTTGGTTTAGGTTGGGGGCAGCAATAGAGGAGTGCCGCACAGGGCGCCATCCAACCTAAGGCCGGCCCTGCAGGCTCCTCCCGGATGGTATTGATGGATAATTATCTGCCTGTATTTCTCAGAATTGAGGACCCCATTAATCCTGACCAAATCCCCAACTCCATTTGCTGAAATGCAGCCCCATACTTGCAAGGAACCTCCCCCATGCTTCACTGTTGCCTGCAGACACTCATTGTTATACCGCTCTCCAGCCCATCAGCAAAAAAAATGCCTTCTGTTACAGCCAAATTTTTCAAATTCTGACTCATGAGTCCAGAGCATCTGCTGCCATTTACTGCAACTCAATTCCTACATTTTAGTACATAGTTGATTCGCTTGGCTTTGTTTCCACATCAAAAGGTATGGCTTTTTGTCTGCAATTCTTCAATGAGGACCACTTCTGGACAGACTTATCCGAACAGTAGATGGGCGTACCCGAGTCCCACTAGTTTCTACCACATCTGAGCTGATGGCACTGTTGGACATCTTCCGATTTCGAAGGGAAGTAAGCACGATGTGTCTTTGATCTGCTGCACTGAGTTTCCTAGGGCCAACCACTGCGACTACGGCCCTCAATGTTGCCCGTTTTTTTGTGCTTCTTTAAAAGAGCTTGAACAGCACATCCTGAAACCCCAGACTGCTTTGAAATCTTTACCTGGGAGAGACCTTGCTGATGCAGTATAACTACCTTGTATCTTGTTGCTGTGTTCAGCTTGCTATGGTGGATCTGTGACATGAAATGGTCTTCCATATCCTCACCTTTGTAGCAGAGTTTGGCTGTTCCTCACCCAGTTAAGCCTCCTACACAGCGGTTTCTGTTACAGTTAATGACTGTGTTTCAACCTACATATTAAAATGATGATCATTGTCCCCTGTTTGGAATAATTAGTAGATCATACATGTGATCCTACAAAATCCATGATTTTGTGCAAGTGTACCTAGAAGAATTGATTCTGTTTTGAATGCAAAGGGTGGTCACACCAAATATTGATTTGATTGAAATTTCCCTTCTGTTCATTCACTTTGTATTTTGTTAAATTATAAAAAAGCCAACTTTTTTTTTTTACAGCATATTTTCGCACGCACGCACGCACGCACGCACGCACGCACGCACGCACGCACGCCTTATAGAGGGAAAAAAAAAAAACATAGCACTGCAATACTCGACTGGCCAAGTAAAGGACGTTTTCATTAGCAACAAGCTAACACCACAGACTATGCTTGGGTTATTTAGGGGGGTCAGTACTAAAAAACGGTGCATTACAGAAAATGTATTATATCTGCAAAGATGATTAATATGACACATAAGACACACTGGGCCATCAAGGAGATTGTGGGAATACCCCTTTAAGGATTAAATAATAGTAACAATTTGGCTCCTAGTGCTGTTTCTAACTTGAGGACATTAAGAACTTTAGTTCCAAACTGTTGACAGGAAGTGATATTTGTTCTTTTCTAGGCCTGTTTTAGGTCCCTCCCACTTAGGCAAAAAGCATTGCACAAGATTTTGGCCTAGTTCACACAGAGTTTTTTGGCGCTGTTTTTGACATGGAAAACACGTTAGATTTTTCTGCCTGCAAAAACGCAGTGTGAACTAGGCATTAGGCCCCATGCACACGAACGTGCTTTTGCGGCTGCAATTCCCCCGAAAATCCACGGGAGAATTGTGGCCCCATTCATTCCAATGGGCCATTGCACACGACCGTGGTTTCCACGGTCCGTACATGGCCCAGGAGCCTGGACCGCAGAAATAAGACATGTCTGTTCTTATGGCCGTGTTCTGCGGTCCAGGCTCATAGGAAATAATGCACGCGGCCAAGTGCACAGCCCACGATTTGCGGGCGGCTCAAGGATGACACTCTGCGGCCGGCCGGCCCCGAAAATCACGGTTATGCACATGGCTACGTTCGTGTGCATGAGGCCTAAGGCTATAAAGTAAGCTGAAAATTATAGGGTGACGGAGTGAGAAAGGTTTCAAGCAATATGTAAGGTATGGTAAGATGTATATCTGATTTCACAGATATATGTGAAGAATTTTGTTTTATTGTATTGATCTACTGCATGTAAGTAAACAAACCGGACATAGAGTAATATCTGCAGCATTAGAACATAACGGGTACCACAGTAATTTGGTACTCCCTGAGGAAATAAAATGGACCTCCTTTTCAAAATTGCTTTGAATGTCAATGTGTTTACCACACTTAGATTAATTCTATTGCTTGAAAGGAAGTGTTTGGACAACCGGTGCCAGAACCCAGGAGGCTGAAGCCGCAAAACATCATCGTATGGAATTTGGGAGTGAGTATCCTCTGAATTTGGATGCCCGTCAAGATGCTGTTTATCAACTAAGGTCACATGAGGTCTTATTACATGCCAAAATTAAGCGGAGAAAAAAACCGACGCAGGAGGTGGTAGACAGGTTATGTCTTCAATAAAAAAGTCAGGAATGTAATAGCAAATTATACTACAGCACATCTTTATTATTTATACAAGCAGGAAAAACATTTACTTTACATAGCATGTTTTTACATGTTTCTGAGAGCTATTTGTGAAAATAACCAGAACATTGTATTCCATCTGATATTGCTACTAAGAGCTGTTATTATTCCAAATATTCGGTGTGATGATCTAGTGCACATCAGATACATATAAAAAGACCACAGCGTCTCGCTTTTGAAATGTTAAAATGAAGCACCACTGCTGGACCCCCTACCACTTAGCTTAAGACTGAGCCATGTAGCTACAGATCACTGAACCCGAGCATTCTAAAATTTTGCTTTTAATAAATACCTAATTAAACCAGTTATCATAAGCAAAAAAACATTAAAACGCAAAGAAAAAAAGTCTAATAGCAAGTAAATATGGAGTTTAGCACCAGCAATAACTTAAATTACAAGGACTTACAAAATAAAATAAAGGCAGGGAAACTCAAATCGATCCCTTACTTAGACCTGTATAATAATTATTACAGGGCACGCGCCCCAAAAAAGGTGACCCTGCCCGCTGGCCCTAATTGCTCCCTCACGATTCCAAATACTGGCGTCCCGACGCATTTCTCCTGGTCATCAGAGGACAAAAACAGGGAATATTCAAAGCAATCAAAAGATCAGTCAAGTCAATTTATGGCAAAATAAACAGATAAAGCAACATAAACCACCGAAAAGTAGAAAGCAAAAAGAGGCAATAATAACCCAGCTGGATAGAGCCACTCCCTCTTACCACGTGCCGATGACCCGGTGCCTATTCCAGCCAGCCCAACCATATACAAACACCCATTAATAGCAGAGTCCCACTCTGTTCCTATACTACACCCACATAATGAGAGGATGGGGAGGGAGGGGAGGGTGTAGCCTGTCAAAACTGCCTCCGCAAGCACTTAAACAGTTTACTGGCGTCTGATGACATCACAGCCAGGGATTCCCGAGATACATTGTGCCATATAAACCATAAAACAGGCTAGATCGTACCCACAGTAGGTCGGCACAGTAGATGTCTATCCCCAGGAATCCCTACATAGCCCGGGTGTAATTAAATATAAAGTAGAGCTGTACCCACAGAAGGTCGGCACAGCAAAGAGGTCCTCGGCCTAGCTTGTTACGTCAACACTAGTGGTTTTTCCATATTATGCAATACGGCGCGTCTACTGCAAACAAGTCAATCAGGATCCAAGCAACGGGATAAAGTCACTGTGTATCAATGAGATATACCGAAAATGGGATAATTGAGGGATGCATATACAGTACCTCTTTTAATCTCTCATTAAGAACTATTATAGAGTAGCTGGGCAGGGACAGTACACAAATACAGGGACAAGCAAAAATAATTAATTAATAAAAGACGCATCATATTTATGCCCACAAAAATAAGGACCTATGGCGTATCCCAATGTACCCAAAGGCAAAGCCTTCTCGCTTCGCTGTTGGGGCCCCTGTAATATATTATAGAATTTTTTTTTGAACAAATTTACTAACATATACCCATTATCTGAATTGCTCCCTTTACAAGTATACAGTTTTCTTGCAAAATACAGCAAGTCCACAGCAAGAAATCTGATTTTCACTACAGGTTTGCCTTCCGAAATATCCAAGAGATAACCATTGCTATATATGCGTCTGCATACGGTCTCCATATCAAAGCATTTCTGAGCAACCTTGCCGACTTCCAGTCCCATGTAATTATAGTGAACGCAGGAAAAAGCTATTATAAAATAACTAGTAGCCGACTTCCTAAACAAACATTTAATATAAATGGATTCAAGTTTGTTTTAAAAGAGACTTAAGACGAAAAAAATACAAGCAATACTTAGATATCCTCTAGATCAGGGGTCCCAAACTCGGCAGGGTAAGTGGGCCGCATATAGAAAAAATGGGAAGTTGACTGGCTGCATTACTTTCAAATTTGATACAATACAAAATTATTATTAATAAATTACTTATTTTAACTACTATAACACTATATTACTATAATAATAATACTACTACATTACTATAAAATTAATACTACATTACTATAATACCGCTAGGTTTCAAATTTGAGATATTTCTCCACGTGCCCTCGGTGGAGCTGGAGTCGGGCAGTAGGCTCTTCCTCGGACTCCAGCTGTGGTCCTGACATCACTGGGACTCCTGCTCTGGGGAAGCCCCTGACATCATTGTCGATGTATGGACAGTGATGTCAGGGTATTCCACAGAGTCCCGGAGCAGAGCATATACTAGCGCTCTGCCCGGGACTCCGCACTGGGGAAGACCCTGCACACTGTCCATATATGAACAGCGATGTCAGGGATTTCCACAGAGTCTCGGAGCAGAGCCTGTACTAGTGCTCTGCACTGGACTCTGGCTCTGGGAAAGCCCCAGACATCTCGTGTCCAAACATGGACACAGATGTCAAGGAATTCGACAGAGTCCCGGAGCAGAGCCGGTCCTAGCGCTCTGCTCGGGACTCCGCCCTGGGGAAGACCCTGACACACTGTCCATATATGGACAGTGATGTCAGGGAATTCCACAGAGTCCCGGAGCAGAGCCTGTACTAGCGCTCTGCTCAGGACTCCGCTCTGGGGAAGACCCTGACACACTGTCCATATATGCACAGCGATGTCAGGGAATTCCAGAGTCTCGGAGCAGAGCCGATACTAGCGGCTCTGTGTCCCGCGGGCCGCAGATGACAGCCCCAGGGGCCGCATGCGGCCCGCGTGCTTGAGACCCCTGCTCTAGATCCTAATATAACTCATAATGCAATCCTAAAGATGGAAAAAAAAACAGGAGAAGACACCCACAGTATTCTTCTCTATGTGCCGCCAGCCATCAATTTGTCACTTTCTCCTCACTTCAGTGCTAGGGCATGTGAAACAGAAAGTATGGGAAAAGGAACCGGCTTGGGTAGCTCCAGAGCTCTGTCTGCAAAAGTGGTCAGGAAAGCGAAGACCTGCCCCCAGTCAAAGATGTGGGACACAACTTTTTTTACTCGAGCGGTCAGTCTACAAGGTTATCAGAAAGCCTCTGATCAAATATGCGTTTTCTATCATTTCTAGTGATCGGGTTCCTTTAAAGCAGAAGTAACAGATAAACGGCTTGTAGGACACGTGACCCTCACAGAGTTCGTATTTAGCGGTGCTCACCAGAATCGGCTTCTTTATTGCATTATGTTCCAATTCAATCTCATACTGAATGTGAACACGTCTATGTAGATGGTAATCTAGGATTGGATGGTGGTCTTTTTGCCAACTGGTAAGGCACAGGTTAACTCAAGTGATTTATTTTAATTCTTGCAAAGTATTGAGGGGAGGCAGCTGCCTGTGCCACCCATGTAGTTCAAGAACAAAAAAAAAAAAACAGTCATTTTAGTCCACATGCATGTAGTAATTTGGTGATGTGACTAAAATGAGATAGATATTCACAATATGTATTATTTAAGCTCATTTTATTATTTATTAAAGGGCTTGTCCAATTTAGTAAACCAATTTTCATAAATCCTTAAGGGAATTCGGAGTTAATAGAGGTAGGTCTTCTGTTCAGGATCCTCATGTTTTGGCCAAAGAGGAGAGCGGATATAAAGTGGTCCCAGCAGCAGGACACCCTGTGATAAGGTTATCACCGGAGGACCCTTCTACCAAAAAGGGATTATCCAAGGTTAACAACTCTTTTAATGTTCAGTCAGAAAGAGCCTCATTAAAGAACATTCTATGATCACTGAGACAGGAGTAAAGTTGCCCATACACATTTGGTGAACTATGGCTGAATGTGGCGATTTAGGTGGGAACAGCCGACCATCTAATGTGTATGGCCTGGTAGGTGTCAGGGGGAAAAATGGATAGAGCATGTTGGATTTCACCATGCCCGATCCTTTGTTCTCATGCCCGATCCTTTGTTCTCATGGTAGATATGCCACTGAGAGAGGTGTTTGGCAGTGGCTTATTCCCCTTTCCCCATTGAGTACACATGTATTCCCGGCCAAGTCAAGCGTGCATGCGTATGGGGAGTTGAGGAGGGATAGCTGTCGGACGCTCGAGCGTTCGACAGCTATCTAAGATGTATGGCCATTTTTAGACTACAATGATCTTTGTTCAGTTTTTGCTCCTGCAAAAACTGTTCGAGTAAGTGAATCCAATACTCTTAATTCATTTTCCTCATCATCCACATTCTCAAATTGTACTTCTCTTGGGGGCACATAATGGCCAAGTTCCCTCAGACCTCTGTCCCACAGGTCAACAGGCAAGTGATAGCCGCTGAAGTAAATTTTCTTAAATACTTTTTCAATATACAGTTGAATGCTACACAACTACCACTCTAAATATTACCATTAATAATTACTTTTAAGCTGTAATTTCTGACCAAACCGACTATATTAATCATGTAACGGAATGATCACAATTATATCTACATACAACATAATATAGTGAAGTATCTGTAATAAGTGATGAATCTTAGAATTCTAAACAAAAGGGATAAATACATGCCATTATTTAGAAAGTTGGTACCTGTAGTTTCTGTCCTGCAATCTCGGTGGGCGGCTCAGGTTTTGGAGGGCAGTGCAGATCTCCATTGTTCATCACATACTGGGTGAGGTTGGCAAGCATGGCACAGGAGTCTGCACATGTGTGAATGTGGAGGACGTTGTTAGAGCATCTCAGTTCAAAAAGAGGCTGAGCCTGGATGAAGAACAAAAAGAGATGGCACGATGACGGCAGAATAATATAGAACCAGTAAATAGTCAGACAGATGATAAAATAAGCACAAACTTTTGTGGGTTTGGGGGGATATCAAGAAGAAAATTAAGGTGATCTTGTGTCATTACATCAACTCCTGTCCACATACCCGATTAGGACATGAGGACATCATAAAGGAGGCCCCTGTTTTGTAACAGAAGCTTCTGCTCTGGCGGACTCAGCATGTCCATGCATCACATGGACAGTCATATATTTGAATGGTCATTATGTAAGATCTAATTTCCCTAGGAAGTCTGTGGCTGGTAGTGGCTTCCCGTCGCGAAAACTGCGATCTTCATGGGACAACTCATTTAAGGTTGACTTAAGCTTATAGAAGAATTTATAACTTGCAAGTTTACAAATAAGGAGGTGGAGAAGACAAATGGGGATGAAGGCAATAATAACATTTCATATATCTTGCTTAGTAGTTATTGTAGCTATATACACTTCATGTATTTGGCGGCAAGGTACTTCTACTCTGAGCAGAATGCATGGACATAAATGTGTTACGGACAGCATCAAACTCCATCTCTCCCAGCAAAATCGATGACAGATGACGCCTGCTGGGCAGAGATAGCACACAGCAGCCATCATGTTCTGCATCCGCGTCTGTTAGCACTATTGTGACTGTCACCTGTCAATAGTTTTGATGTTATGGCTGATTGGTGTATATTAGTACATCTACTAAACACTACGTTTTACAGTGCTCAGGGAAATGAAAAAGTTCAAGATAGAAACAAGATTTATATTTCAAATTCACATCTTTATAAAAACTTTAGGATCCCTGTTATTAGTCACATGCGTGCGCCGCATTTATAAAGTGCATGTAACAGTGTAGTGTTTTTTCTAAAGGTTTATTTGAATTTCCGTGGAATTTAAACCCGCACACATAATGCCTGGACCAAATTTACCCGCATCTGTGTGCCACCATTTGGAATTTGGCACGCACCTGACAATTAATTGTGCCATAATCAGCTATAAATGTGCCCTGTGGGGATCCAAATCACCATTCACATCAATGTGCGCACTTATCTTGCATTATTAAGGCCAGTTAGGATGTAGATTTTAATGTGAATTGTGATTTAAAAAAATCCAGAGACAAAAAGCACAAGTATATCACGATCTAACCAAACAGATTCCAGCTTGGACATGAACAATGAAATCTGACTAGTTGCCATTAAGCAACACAGAAATCTTTTGTTCCCTCTAATCTTTACGCACGAGACCCTCTGTAAAAAAAATACTCAACCAAAACAGTCTCAGAATCCAGCAAAAGTGACGTCTTAGGCCCCATTCACATCGCGTTTGTGCTATCTGCCGGGCGTATACCTTTTTAAACATTAAAAAATGTATTGAAACGTATAGCTCGGTATACACATAGACTATAATGGGTCAAACGTAGACCAAAATAGCATCTGTTTGTCATGGTTTACGTTGGGATACTGTTTTTTTTTTTTTTTTTAAGTACTGAAAAGCGTATTCTGCTACGCTATTCTGTACTTAAAAAAAAACCAAAACTTATACACGACAATGTTTTTTTAGCATTGAACTCAATGGACGACCTATGCAAAAGTAATGCTATACGTTTATATCCGTTTACATACAGTAAATCTATCAGTTTTTCTCTTTTTTTTCCATCAGTGTTCACTTTAAAAAAAAAAAACGTATACGTTTCTTAGGTAAAAAATGTACAGAAACGTATACCGATGTATGAGTATACGCATACGCTATAAAAAACAGACGTAAACATAAAATGGTACACGTTTGTACACATTTTCAATGGCCCATGTTTTTATTAAAAAAAACGTATAAAGTCGGCGGATAGCACAAACGCAACGTGAATGGGTCTTAGGCTTCGAGTCCAGTGAAGTAAGATTTTTTCAATGGTTTTCAAATTTTACAAATGTTATTTATCACTATTATCTTCATTATTATTATCATTTCCAGTTTTTATATTGTACTAAATAGTCTCCATCAAATGGCAACCAAATAATTAAAGAAATACATAAACAGTCATTATCTAATATAAAGTTAATATGTGAATGACTTTTTTTTTTACCCATTGGAGGGATTCCATAATAACCTGCAAGAATGTAAAAATGTTTAACCCATTAGTGACCGGCCCATCGTGTTTCTACGTCGGTCACTAACGGGCCTTATTCCGATGCCATAGACTTTTTACGTCGCGGCATCGGAATAAGTAAACAGAGCAGGGAGCTGTCAAATCTCCCTGCTCTGAGCTGCTAGAGGCAGCTGAGGGCTGGGAGCGTCCCTGCTCTGCCGTGTGAGATCCAGTGGCGGATTATCATTAGGGCGTTTCGGGCGGCCGCCCAGGGCCCAAGGCTCCCAGGTGGCCCATGACCGCCCGAACCCCCTCATGCCCAGTGGCGTCGCTAGCACCGGAGGGAGCCCCGGTGCCAGGACCGCACCTGTCAGGCGAGGGGAGCTTCGCTTCTACTTAGCAGCCGTGGTCTGTGCTGCTTTAGAAGCTCCCCCTACAGCCCCCCTTCCCTGCTCTAAACATCTCTCCTCTGCTGCTAGCTGTCGGGACATGGGGGAGGGGAGACTGTCGGCGGGCTCTGTGTCGTGCTGTGAGCAGGAGAAGAGCTGCAGTGAAGACATAAAAGGTAAGTGCATGTGTGTTTAATGTCCATATTCATGTATATTCATGTGTGTTTAATGTCCATATTCATGTATATTCATGTATGTTTAATGTCCATATTCATGTGTTTACAAGGTGTACTTTGTGTACTATGCATACTTTGTGTATAATGTGCGTACTTTGTGCATAATGTGCCTACTTTGTGCATAATGTGCCTACTTTGTGCATAATGTGCCTACTTTGTGCATAATGTGCCTACTTTGTGCATAATGTGCCTACTTTGTGCATAATGTGCCTACTTTGTGCATAATGTGCCTACTTTGTGCATAATGTGCCTACTTTGTGCATAATGTGCCTACTTTGTGCATAATGTGCCTACTTTGTGCATAATGTGCCTACTTTGTGCATAATGTGCCTACTTTGTGCATAATGTGCCTACTTTGTGCATAATGTGCCTACTTTGTGCATAATGTGCCTACTTTGTGCATAATGTGCCTACTTTGTGCATAATGTGCCTACTTTGTGCATAATGTGCCTACTTTGTGCATAATGTGCCTACTTTGTGCATAATGTGCCTACTTTGTGCATAATGTGCCTACTTTGTGCATAATGTGCCTACTTTGTGCATAATGTGCCTACTTTGTGCATAATGTGCCTACTTTGTGCATAATGTGCCTACTTTGTGCATAATGTGCCTACTTTGTGCATAATGTGCCTACTTTGTGCATAATGTGCCTACTTTGTGCATAATGTGCCTACTTTGTGCATAATGTGCCTACTTTGTGCATAATGTGCCTACTTTGTGCATAATGTGCCTACTTTGTGCATAATGTGCCTACTTTGTGCATAATGTGCCTACTTTGTGCATAATGTGCCTACTTTGTGCATAATGTGCGTACTTTGTGCATAATGTGCGTACTTTGTGCATAATGTGCGTACTTTGTGCATAATGTGCGTACTTTGTGCATAATGTGCGTACTTTGTGCATAATGTGCGTACTTTGTGCATAATGTGCGTACTTTGTGCATAATGTGCGTACTTTGTGCATAATGTGCGTACTTTGTGCATAATGTGCGTACTTTGTGCATAATGTGCGTACTTTGTGCATAATGTGCGTACTTTGTGCATAATGTGCGTACTTTGTGCATAATGTGCGTACTTTGTGCATAATGTGCGTACTTTGTGCATAATGTGCGTACTTTGTGCATAATGTGCGTACTTTGTGCATAATGTGCGTACTTTGTGCATAATGTGCGTACTTTGTGCATAATGTGCGTACTTTGTGCATAATGTGCGTACTTTGTGCATAATGTGCGTACTTTGTGCATAATGTGCGTACTTTGTGCATAATGTGCGTACTTTGTGCATAATGTGCGTACTTTGTGCATAATGTGCGTACTTTGTGTACTGTGCATGCTATGTGCATAATGTGCGTACTTTGTCACTTTGTCTGTGATAGAGATAGTGTATATATACATACATATGTATAGTGTGTGTGTGTGTGTGTATATATATATATATATATATATATATATATATATATATATATATATATATATATATATATATATATATATATATATATATTTCAGCAGAAATTCCGCTACAGAAAAAAAGCACCATTTCCTGTGGTTTTTACTGCAGTAAGTGGTGCGTATTTTGCTGCGTTTTTCTCAGTGTTGGGGGATGGTGACGTCTCCTCTGAAAAATTTAGCAGCAATTTAGTCACTTTCCGCAGCAGGAATTGACACGCTGCAGTACGAGAAATACGCACCACAGGACAAAATGACTGGTCGGAAATTTTACGCAGCGTCTGTATGAGGTTTGTTAAATCTCACTCACTTTGCCACTACTGTATTCTGTGTATTTTCCGGGCGGAAAATGCGCAGCAATTCCGTTAAGTGTGGACAAGCCCTAAAACCGTAGCAGCAGAGTAGATTAGATGTGAACCATTCTCTTCCACACGCTGCGTAAATGATAAGTGGGAAATAAAAAGCTGCAGTGCGGTTTTTTATTCCGCAGCATGTCAATTGTATTTACGTAAACGCTGCTCATTTGTTTCGGGTTTTCCCCATTTAACTCAATGGGGAGGTAAAACCTGTAACAGATAGCAGATGTTATGTAAAAACGCAATTTAGAAAAAATAAAAATTTTACACTTGCCCAGAATTCTGTTTCTTCGTCTGGGCCGGCCTCCTGGGATGACGTTTCACCCCATGTAACCGCTGCAGCCAATCACAGGCTGCAGCAGTCATATGGGATAAAATGTCATCCCAGGGCTGCAGCGGCGCTGTGTAGCACTATATACAAGAGGGGGAGCGCTGTGCGGCACTATATACAAGGGGGGGGAGCGCTGTGCGGCACTATATACAAGGGGGGGGGGAGCGCTGTGCGGCATTATATACAAGGGGGGGAGCGCTGTGTGGCACTATATACAAGGGGGGGAGCGCTGTGCGGCACTATATACAAGGGGGGGGAGCGCTGTGTGGCACTATATACAAGGGGAAGTGCCGTGTGATACTATCTATAGGGGGCTGTGTGACGCTCTCTACAGGGGGTTGTGTGACGCTCTCTACAGGGGTGTGTGACTCTATCTACAAGGGTGTGTGTGTGTGTGTGTGGCTTTATCTACAGGTGTGTGTGTGTGTGTGTGTGTGTCTCTATCTACAGGGGGTTGTGTGTGCGTGGCTTTATCTACAGGGGGTGTGTGTGTGTGTGTGTGGCTTTATCTACAGGGGGGTGTGTGTGGCTTTATCTAAAGGGTGTGTGTGTGTGTGTGTGTGGCTTTATCTACAGGGGGTGTGTGTGTGGCTTTATCTACAGGGGGGGTGTGTGTGGCGCTGTCTACATGGGGGGATGTGTCCCTGCACAGTGTGATACTGTCAGTATGTAGGGACACATCCCTGTGAAAGGGGAATCGTAACACCCATTTGTTAATGCTTGTGGAAAAAGGTAGTGTTAGCAATAGTTACGGCGCGGCAGGGTGGTGGTGAAGAAGGGGGGCCCAAGTTTGGGTAACAGCCCAGGGCCCATGGTCTTCTTAATTCGCCACTGGTGAGATCGATATTAGTATCGATCTCACCCGTTTAACCCCTCAGATGCGGTGCACAATAGCGTGCACCGCATCGGAGTGGTTTTGGAGAGAGGGAGGGAGCTCCCTCTCTCTCCCACCGACACCCGGCGATACGATCGCCGAGTGTTTGTGTCTCCAATGGCAGCCGGGGGCCTAATAAAGGTCTGCCTGGAGTGAATGCCTGCTAGATCATGCCGGAGGCATGACCTAGCAGATGCCTGTCCGTGTTAAACGGACAGGCAGTAATACACTGCAATACAAAAGTATTGCAGTGTATTATAAATGCGATCGCAGAATCGCATATTATAGTCCCCTAGTGGGACTAGTAAAAAAGTGAAAAAAAAGTTTAATAAAGTTAATTTAAAAAAAAAAATGTGAAAAAAAAATGAAAAACCCAGCTTTTCCCCTTACAAAATTCTTTACTATTAAAAAACCAAAATAAAGTAAAAAAGTTACACATATTTGGTATCGCCACGTCCGTAACGACCCCGACTATAAATCTATTACATTATTTAACCCGCACGGTGAACGCCGTAAAAAATGTAATAAAAAACTATGGAAAAATTGCTGTTTTCTGTGAATCCTGACTTTAAAAAAATGTGATAAAAAGTGATCAAAAAGTCGCATCTACTCCAAAATGGTACCAATAAAAACTACAAGTCTTCCCGCAAAAAAAAAGCCCTCATACAACCGCATCGGCGAAAAAATAAAAACGTTACGGCTCTTCAAATATGGAGACACAAAAACAAAATAATTTTGAAAAAAAAGCGTTTTTACTGTGTAAAAGTAGTAAAACATACAAAAACTATACAAATTTGGTATCTTTGCAATCGTAACAACCCGCTGAATAAAGTTAGTGTTATTTATATCACACGGTAAACGGCGTAGATTTAAGACGCGAAAAAGAGTGGCGAAATTTCTGTTTTTTTTCTATTTCCCACCAAATAAAAGTTAATAAAAGTTAATCAATAAATAATATGTCCCCCAAAATGGTGCTCTTAAAAAATACAACTTGTCCCGCAAAAAACAAGACCTTATACAGCTATGTCGACGCAAAAATAAAAAAGTTATAGCTCTTGGAATGCGACGATGGAAAAACTTCAAAAATGGCTTGGTCATTAAGGTCTAAAATAGGCTGGTCATTAAGGGGTTAAAACCCTGTATTGTCCTGCAGGAAGCGCAGACTTCTAAACTACAAGCTACTATATACAGCATACTATGTATATGCAGACCTGTCAGGTCTGTACCGAAATTGAAGGGGAGAAGGGTTAAAATATCCTGCAGTTTTGCAGATAGCTCCCATAATGACAGAGAATCATTTTCTAAGAGAATAAATGGAAGCATTTTCTCCTGGAATAGCTAGCGGAGCTGCCTTAATGCGCTACATGCTAGAAAGTGCTTAACCATGAATGACACCACTGAAAGCTCATTGTCGCCAATCTACACGAGTAGAGTTTATCATTTTGCTTGATCACCATATCTACCTGTTGGCCTGCCCTTAGAATGAGAGAATTTGGCCATTATTCTTTTATATTCGGCAAAAGCTAATCTAAAAACCTTACAAATAGATTCACCTAATGGCAGGAAAAAAGAGAACAAATTGCCCCATCGGGTGGAAAAAATACATAAATCACAATTTGCATGTATAGATTACTTGTGATGTGGTTTTCCTCTTTCTTAGCTATAATGCTCCGAACTAGAGATAAGCGAATTTTCCAAAATTCATTTCAGGGACAATTCGATTAGGGCAAAATAAATTTGCAGTGAATCGCTAGTGCCCAGATTGCCCTGTCTGACTCTCTGATGTCTTCTACAACTGTATCCACAGTCCTAGAAGACATCACAGTCAAACAGGACAATCGAGGCACTTGCCTATCCACCCATAAAAAAATATATATATATATTATAAATTTACATATACTCACCCTGTCCTGGTCTTCTGTAGCGGGGTTTCCCTTGCGGCCTCCTGAGGCGACGTTGTTTTGTCCTATGTGACCACAGCAAATCACAGGCTGCAATGGTCACATAGGATAAAAAAAACGGCATCTCAGGGGGCCGGCATCCTGAGATGTCATCGTGTTTACCAGGGGAGGTGGTGAGAATGGTATTTTTTTTAATCTCCTCTTCTCACTCATTTTTCTCAAATCTGCGGCTGCCTTTTTGACGATTTGTGAGTCGCAAGTCCCAAAAATTTCAGATTTCGGTGAATACGACATTTTTGTGAAATCTGCAACAAATTCGATTTGTGGCAAATCGGTTGGCTCATCTATACACCGCTACATCTCCACATCTCTGCTGCATAGTGGCTTTTTCCTGTATGCTCGTCTATTTCCTCCTCCCCCTCCTCTCTTTATCGTTTTCTAAGGGCAGATGTAACCCGAATTATTACGAGAACAGAGGGGGGGGGGGTGAAGAGGAGGAAAGGAAACGGATAAGGGGAGAAAGGTATTTTTCTCTAATGAGGTATATTACAAAGTTTCTTATCTCCACTTATACTACTTTTTCTGGAAAGTTGTTTTATAATTGGAGGTACACTTTAAGAGCACAAATTCTCTTTATCCTTCCGCTGTGTTAACAGTTTTGTCTGATAAAAAAAACAAAACTGAGCTTGGACCTCACGATTACAATAATCTGATTCATACCAGTTTGGATGATGAGTTTCCTTTCCATGTGGTGATGACCAGCTCTAAGAGATCCACATCCAGGACACAGACGTAATCTGTGGACAAGGAATTACAGACATGTAAGGACTGTATAGTAGTAGCATTTTTATATTCCCCTTTGTATAGTACCTACATATGCCACAGTGTTGTACAGAGTGTTTTAAAATATGAAGGAACTGGAAAAGTGAAGAGCAGAATTATTATAGCGAGGATATATATATATATATTTTTTTTATTTTATTTATTCATTTATAGGGCATTCAAGGTTACAGTTTTCCATCCAGCAGCAGACGTTCATCTAGAGACAATCTGGCTTGGTTTGTAGTTTCCTTTTTCCACAACCCCGGCCTTATGCTGCTCCTAGGGCCAGGTCTACATGCCTTCACCCATGCCTATTCCTTACTATGCTTGTGCTGTATTTGAGAACATGTTTTCTTTGTTATTTGATGTTAAATTACTCAATAAAAATGATTTGAACCATACAGACAAATCTGGTTAAAGCGGATCTCCAATTCCTTGAACCGGAGTTCTATTTTATCCTGCATGTAAGGTGGAGAGGACAAGCAGACTCCCGTGAATTAAACTTACTATTTCTTAATAAAATATAAAAATTAACCTGTGGTTAATGCTTCCAGTATTTTTGCCATCCTTCTCTATGGAGAATGGTAGTTAATGATGCTAAAATACTGTATGAAATATAAAAGTTACTGTAAATAAGGCCTAACACAGTGGAAACTGATTCAACTATTTTTTAAAAATAAGGAAATTACTGCCCTCTAGTGGATACATATCAATGTCCTAAGAATGACATTTATCACCTTTCCACCGCTGTGGACCCCCACTGATCAGAAGAATGAGGGGTCCCAAACCCACCGTTCCTCCTCACACCATCACCGCAAAGTGGAGGAGTTTGAATAGAGCAGTGGTCATGCATGCGTCTTGCTGCTCCTTTCAGTATCTCTATCATCTTGTAAGAAATGAATGATGATAGAGATATGTTATAGATATATTTTCATACCTTTCTTTAAATCCGTAAGCTCGGCTTCACATTTATCTGACAGGTAAAGAGCGGAGTCATCTAAAATAAACCTATAGAAAAAGTAGTAAGAACAGAAGAACATCAATTCTAAATGTAAGAAACCAGCAGTCTAAAAAGCAAGTGAGAAGCTAAAATAGGGGCATGGTTGCAAGTGAACGAGAATGTTGCAATTATCTGAGGCTAAAGGTCCCATTACCTGGCTCGATATGGGCCATGAGAACGGGCATCAATCAAGGAGGCAACCTTGTTTGCTCCTTTCACAAGGAGAAATGATCGGTTATGTATGGGGACAAGCGATTGTTACTACGATCAGGGAAATCAGGTTTACACAGGGAGATGTGCTGCATGATTGTTGCCCTGTTTACAAAGGGCAATGATCGGGAACAAGCGTTCGTATAAACGCTCATTTGCCCCATCATTGACCTCATGTAAAAGGGCCTTTAGAGACGGTGTTCTCAGACGACCTTTGAATTTAACAATGCACTATAACTGTAAAAATTTCTGCACTGAAAAATCTGTGGCAAATTGGCAAATCACAGTACAACACATGTAAATTAAAATAAATGTAAAAAATAAATAAATATCAAAACCTAGCAGCGGAAATACATAGCGCAGAATTTAGGGACTGCTGAGGATCTTCAAATTTCTTCTGGATTTTTGCTGTGGATTTCACCCTTTGCTATGCAATGCAGATTTTGTCACGGCTTTGTGGTCATATCCATGGTGGAAATGTCTCTACTTGTCGGACCCTACCCAAATTGTGTTTATTTGCAGAGCAGGAAAGATTCTGGTCTCACTGCTCCGCAACAGCTGTTAAGAACTATACATAAATTGATTTCTACAGGTTTTTCTATTCTCACCCAATAGAACGGTAAGAATAAAAATAAAGCAAAGGGGGTATTGAAAGGAATTGTATTTCATTATGACATTGACTAGGTATTATTGACAATGGATTAATTTCTGCTGTAAAAAAACACGAATCACCGTCAGAAACAGACAACACAACAATTGGGCTATACGCGGATATATGTGTAACATTGACGTTTTATGCGGGGCTCACCTGAGGAGGAAGGTTGAGGTGTCCACCACTATGTTGCTGGAGAGAGTAAACGTTTCTGCTGTAAGGAGGACTCTGACAGGGAGGTAGAGTGGTCTGACAAGAGAAGACATTAGAGATTTAGACATACGACTTCTTTTCAGTTTTTTCATTATTGCATCTCTTTATAATGTGGTGATATTAACTCATGTTAACGGCAGTAATATGGCTTTTCGTTGTGCAGAGCTGTAATACAGCACCCACAGAGGTGTATGGGGTCCTATTGTACCCTCCACATGCCTCCAATTTCATACAGAATACAGAGTTTGCGTGCGCCATCGCATGCTTTATTACGGATATTTTCCTCATGACAAGGATATATCCACAAATGAATGGATGCATTGCTATAGAAGACGAAGGCCTCATGCACATGGCCGTGCCAGTAACCAAGGGCTGTGATTGCGGGCGTGGCCGGCCACGGACAGCTGCCCTTTTTTTAGGCCCATGCTTCCATACAAAGTATTGGAGCATGGCCCATAAAAAGTAAAAGATAGGACATGTTCTATCTTTTGCGGTACACTTCTACGGCACGGACACCTATCTGTAGCGATTCGGAAAGGTGTCCACAGCCAATAGAACTGAATGGGTCCGTAATTGCGGACCGTATTAAGATCCGCAATTACTTAGACTTTTTAAGGTCGTGTGCATGGGGCCTAAGGAGTGCTCTGAACTAAAATCGGACTTCAGGATCTATTGATTTTCTGTAGCTCCCTTACTGCCATCCTACGTACTTCGTTTCAAGAATAATAATCGTCTGAGTTCCGCAAGACGATGGGGAAGTAGGACTATGGAGGGATCTCTCACACTATACTAATCTGACGTGTCAGCAACATTGTGGCACAAACGATAAACAAGTTTACTGATGCAACCTTCGTGTCTATACACACATTTCACAAGTGCCTAAGACATTGTGGCACATGTTTCAAACAACTTTATAGGGAGTGTGGCCTGAGTACAGAGCTGACCGGCCGCATTTCTGTGAGGCTCCATAGTCTTTGGGGTGTTTACCTCCATCCCTGCCGCTGCACCACCCCAAACCCCTCAGGAGCTGTACCGAGGGCATCAGAGGGTCATTTGGAACCGGAGGATACCAGACTTTCTTGGAGGTGAGCTAGCTGGCCGGTGCGGCCTACTGCACCATCTAAAGCCGCGGCCTAAATTTCTGGCGGCTGCCGGCACCGGAGCATCCCGCCACCATCCTGATAACTGTTGGGAGCTCTCACACCTAGCGACTGGGCCCCAGGGATTGCCCCTACACACCCAAGCATTCCTGCACCATTTTATAAATTGCGGCCTAGTCCGCGATCAGAACCCGCGGCCTAAATTTTTGGAGGCCGCTGAAAGTGGAGCCTCCCACCGCCATCCTGCTGATTACTGGGACTCTTACACCTAGCGACAGGGGCCCAGGGAGTATCGCTACCCACCCCAGCAGTCCTTGCAACGTTTACCATATTGCGGCCTAGTCTGCGATCTGAAGCCGCGGCCTAGATTTAAGGAAAGTGCGGGATCTGAGTCTCTTACCGCCATCCTGCTGCTTACTGGGGCTCCTATACCTAGTGACAGTAGTCCAGAGATTGTTTCTATACATTTCAGCAGTCACTACAGTATTTTTAAAGTTGCGGCCTAGTCCGCACACAGCAGCCGTGGCCTAAATTTGAGGAATTTGCCGATATAGGGGCCTCCCACTGCCGGCCTACTGCTAATTGGGACATATCTCTACATTTATAGCGGTCGCTACAAAATCTACTTCATTGAGCTGCTCCATGGAATTTATGGAATCTTTGTTCACTCTGCTCACTGCTCTTCCGCTAATGTGACTTGCCGCCCACTAACCCCTTTCATTGGGGAGTGCATTTGTGTGAGCTGCAGGACGGGATGATATCCCTATGAGCTCCACACCACCCAGGGAACAAGCAATACTGATTTTACTTGGAATGTAACTCGACTTCCTAATATTCTTTTTTGCATGAGCGCTATTACCAGAAGCCGCAAGAGGGTCTCCATGAATGTACCTAACACACCTAGCCAAACTATTCCTGAGATCTTTCGCTCCCAGAGGGTTTTGGGCAATATGCCAAATCCAGGATCACCCGCCTGTTCCTCTGACTCAGCAACCAAAGACTCTGCTCCTAAGAGCCCTTCTGCCTCATCCACAGAGGACCCCAATTCTGACCTATTCTCCAGAATTAAATTCTTGTTCAGAGAGGAATTGCAACAACCGGTGGCTTAATTTACCAAACAATTTCAGGATATGGCACAGCGAGTGTCTGATGTGGAGGATAAAGCGGATGAGCTGGTAGATGCTGTAGCAGAAGATCGCCAACGACTCGATGATCTTAAGTCTCAAAAACATCAGCTGGAACGCAAATTAGAAGACCTTGAAAATAGGTCCAGACGAGCCAACTTACGAATCAGGGGTCTCCCTGAAAACGTTAGAGCACTGCAAGAAACAGCTCTCACTGTGTTTAAAGCTCTCCTGCCGCAAACTGATGCATCGACCTTCTGCATCGATAGAATTCATCGTGCCCTTGCTAAACCCAGGAACCCGAATCTCCATCGAGATGTGGTGCTAAAGCTTCATTACCCTGAGGCCAGGGATATGATTCTGTCCGCTGCTAGACCACTATCTGCTCTCCCGGATTTGGACCCTACTGTGCGCATATATGCTGACCTAGCTCCGACCACCCTCGATAAGAGGCGTCATTTCAGACCTCTCATGCTTGCACTCCAAAAAGGCCAGATAAAATATAGATGGGGATTCCCCTTCTCCTTGGCGTTCCAGATAAATGCAAAGGACTTCCTGATAAAAACATATGCTGAAGGCGAGGCCATTCTACGTGCTGAAGGGATCCCTTCAGTGGATGAGGGCGGGCCCTCATCACTACCACAGCGGCCGATCAGAACATGGACTCGGAAGGGTCCGCCGGAGGGCAGAACCACTACAAATCGGCCAACACGCTAAGACTCTGGCAGTCCTGTAGTCGTCTAAGTTTTTCGGGATGGCTTAGTATTGCTTGGAATGTCATATACTCTGAATTTGTTGACTTCTTGTTTTATATTATATTGGTCTTCTGATGTAATATATTGCTCTTTTTTGAGTATGACCCTCCTTTTCTCAGGTACTTGCAATACGGTCTAATTCATATAGTAACCTTTACTCAGGGATTTGAACAGATAAGAATGTTTTCATTAATGCTTAGATACTTGCTTTTTATGCTTGATAGGTAATTTGTATAACCCAAGTATTTCCACTTTATTTCTTCCTTTTTTTTTTTTTTTTTACACAGTTTGTTCCCTGGAGTGGATCCAATGCTACTCCACCTGATTTTGTAAACCTTTGAGGTCGAACCGACTTTCCTGGTTGCAAAGTCTAACATTATGCTACTATGCATAATAACTTTTTTTTTCCAATTTGATTTTGTTGTACTAATGTACTTAAAGAGGCTCTGTCACCAGATTTTGCAACCCCTATCTGCTATTGCAGCAGATAGGCGCTGCAATGTAGATTACAGTAACGTTTTTATTTTTAAAAAACGAGCATTTTTGGCCAAGTTATGACCATTTTTGTAATTATGCAAATGAGGCTTGCAAAAGTCCAAGTGGGTGTGTTTAAAAGTAAAAGTCCAAGTGGGCGTGTATTATGTGCGTACATCGGGGCGTTTTTAATACTTTTACTAGCTGGGCGCTGTGAAGAGAAGTAACATCCTCTTCTCTTCAGAACGCCCAGCTTGTGACAGTGCAGATCTGTGACGTCACTCACAGGTCCTGCATCGTGACGGCCACATCGGCAGCAGAGGCTACAGTTGATTCTGCAGCAGCATCAGCGTTTGCAGGTAAGATCGACTTACCTGCAAACGCTGATGCTGCTGCAGAATCAACTGTAGCCTCTGGTGCCGATGTGGCCGTCACGATGCAGGACCTGTGAGTGACGTCACAGATCTGCACTGTCACAAGCTGGGCGTTCTGAAGAGAAGAGGATGATACTTCTCATCAGAACGCCCAGCTAGTAAAAGTATTAAGAACGCCCCGATGTACGCACATAATACACGCCCACTTGGACTTTTACTTTAAACACACCCACTTGGACTTTTGCAAGCCTCATTTGCATAACTACAAAAATGGTCATAACTTGGCCAAAAATGCTCGTTTTTTTAAAATAAAAACGTTACTGTAATCTACATTGCAGCGCCTATCTGCTGCAATAGCAGATAGGGGTTGCAAAATCTGGTGACAGAGCCTCTTTAAGTACTCATACTGTTTTGTTCATACTTTGTGGTTTTTTTGGTGTCCTTGGTGCGGAAGGCATGTTACAGCTTACCTCTCAAAGCACTCATGTGTAGGATCATAACTCATGTCAGGGGATTTAATTCACCTACTAAAAGACGTAAGGCATTTCTTAACTATGAAACACATAAACCAGATATCCTATGCCTCCAAGAGACGCATTTCACCTCTATGTCGCACCCAAAGTATTTCAATTCCAGATATCAAAGGGTTTATCTCTCTACATTCCAGTTCAAGTGTAGGGGTGTATCTATTTTATTTAGGAACTCATTCCCCATCAATGTTACAAATTCAGTTATAGATCCTCAAGGTCGATTCATTATATTGTTTGGCACAATTAATGGGATAACCGTATGTGTAGTTAATTCGTATGCTCCTAATGATTCTCCTATCCCGTTTTTCCTCTCCATATGTGAACGGCTCCTGTTATTAAGACTACACTAAACTCATTTGGTGTGGCGACTTCAATTTCATGTTAACGCCTTCTATTGATTCCACCACCCACAAACACAGGCATTACATGATATTTTTAACTCGCTTACATTGGTAGATACCTGGAGGGAACATAATCCCATAGTTCGGGGATATACATATTACTCAACTTCTCACAGACATCATTATAGACTGGATTGGATACTTACAAATGCGGTTTCTACACGGGACAAGTTATATTCGAGACATACACTTTGTGTTTGGTCAGACCATGACATGGTATAAACAGTTTTTGATGATACTAATAAGTCACCTCTGCAGTATACATGCCGTTTAAATGAATCACTTCTCACTAGACCGGAAATAGTCACTACTATTACTAAATCCCTTGAGGATTATTTTCATGATTATTCCACTTCGGAAGTCTCATCCGACATTGTTTGGTTAGCTCACAAACCTGTAATTCGAGGCTCATTTATTTCTCTGGCCTCTAGATTAAAAAGAGATCGTACCAAAGCACAAAAAGATCTTGAATATAAACTGGCGAAACTGAATATTGCATGTTCCAGGAACCCTTCCCGATATTTGTATAAGGCCCTGAATGATACCAAAACCACGTTGGACTCGGTACTAACACACCTGGCAGAAAAGGCACACTTTGAATACCATGGGCATCAGGGGTTCAATCCTTTCCGCGATCACTGCCCTCTATTCTTCTCCTACCGCTACTCTAAAAATTCCTTCTCGCCATCCTAGACCTGTTAAAATATTTAGGGGAACATGGCAGGGGTGCCCCCTCTCTCCTGCCTGGTTTGCGTTAGCAATGGAGCCGTTAGCTATAGCTATACGGAACAATGTTAATATTTCGGGAATGGAAATCGGCAGGAAACAATAGAAGTTAAATCTTTTTGCTGACGACCTATTGCTGACTCTTACTAAACCCTTACTCTCATTACCGAATTTAACTAGCCTTTTAGGTCAGTTTGGTCGCATATCAGGGCTGAAAACAAATCTCACTAAGTTGGAAATAATGTTTAGAAATATATCTGATGCGACCCAAAAACTAGTGAATCTGAACTTTGGATTTCAACACCGTGCGAATGACATTACTTATCTAGGGATTAAGTTAACAATGTCCTTATAATCCCTATATAAGGTCAACTACCCACCAATGTTGTCTTCCCTTAAAGGAACAGTGTCATCACAAATTATTTTTTTATATGTTAAAGATGTTAGTGCTTTATTAAAAACGTTTATATTCATTTGTGTGTTTGTGTTTTACTTTTTCTTATTTTTACACTTTTTCTTCCCTATGGGGGATGCCATTTTTTGTTCCATTTCTGTCTGTGTCGATTAACGACACATACAGACATGGAATACGGCAGCCACAGTCCCATAGGGACTGCGAACGGCTCCCGTCCCATTGACTTCAGTGTACGGCGTCTGTGTGGGAACTGCGCATGCGCCGCTCCCACACAGTCCAATTCGAAATTGGTGCCGTCCGGCGCCATTTTCCTGTGGACCGGAAGTCGCGGCCGGACAGTAATATTACTACTTCCGGTCGCGGCTTCCGGATTTGTGCACTTGGACCAGCGGCAGCAAACGGAGCGGACGGGCCGGAGGGAGCCGCGGCGGCAGGAGCAGGTAAGAGATTTCAATGTATGTTCGTGTTTGTGTGTGTTTACTACTGTATGTAAACCTACTACACTGTGCGTTAGCTCAAAAAATGGCGACACAGTGTAGGAGGTTACACCGTTCAAACCCCTCGTTTATCCCGGCACTAGCCAGGATAAAGGAGGGGGGGATGCTGAGAGCTCACTAGAGCGAGGGCTTTTAACCCAATGTTGCAATGCTGCAATTTTGGGAATAGCTCCATCTAGTGACCAAAAATGGGTAGTATTATAAATTAGAATTAATTTATAATATTTCCTGACTCGTGAAAAAAATAAAAAAAATTTGAACAATGTTTAATCACCCACACACTAAATGTTTAATTTAAAAAAAACAAACATGTTTTTCTGGCAACACATTCCCTTTAAGAGAGACTTAGAAAAATGGGATTCGACGTTTTTGTCATGGATTGGCCGCATACATTGTGTCCAAACGGTCACTTTATCGACACTGTTGTATTTATTTAGAACACTACCTATCCCAGTTCCTAAACAGGATATTGACGCTCTTCAAAAATCAATCGTTAGGTTTATATGGCGCTATAAACGTCCACGTATCTCAAGATCTGTCATGTATCTACACAAAACAAAGGGTGGGTTCTCTGTGCCTCATTTATGTAAGTATGATCAAGCTGCTAGACTCTCTGAATTGGCTAGCACCTCTCTGGACTAGTCTTGAAGCCCATTTAGTTTCCCCTATGATGTGGCCCACGTTAATTTGGACCTCTGCTCTATAGCCCAACAATTTCAGACAGGTAGCTCCATTTTCCTACTTTGACCTGGTGTTATGGAGGAGCGTTAGGTTTAAATTCGCTTTACAGGGTCGGCCTTCCCTACTAACGCCTATATTTTTTAATCCTGAATTTCCCCCAGCTTTAAACCCACACTCCTTTAGATGGTGGTTAGACAATAAACTGATCATCGTGAGAGACTTTATTATTAATGGCAAATTGATGACTCCTAATTATATCAATGTTCAGTTTTACCCACCATCTACTGAATTTTTCCGTACTCAACAGATTTAGCATTTTTTGAGAACAATCACCTCTGCCTCCCCTAAGCACCTATGGAATCTCTATGTCTTTTTAGAGCTAACATACCAGGATCATTGTCTTTTCTTTATTCTACTTTAAATTGTCCACCTACAGGAGGCAAATTGCCTTTCATGCTCAGGTGGGAGGAAGAGCTGGGGATATCACTTGATCATGAGCAATGGGGTTTTATTTGCACTACTGTAAGGGGAGTTTACAGGTCTCCCTCATGGAGACCTCTCTTAAGTTATTGCATAGAGTATATATGGCACCGACCAGAATACACACCATGTATCCTGACACATGCTTTAGAGCAGGGGTCTCAAGCACGCGGCCCGCATGCGGCCCTTGGGGCTGTCATCTGCGGCCCGCGGGACACAGAGCCGCTAGTATCGGCTCTGCTCCGAGACTCTGGAATTCCCTGACATCGCTGTCCACATATGAACAGCGATGTCTGGGGCTTCCCCAGAGCCGGAGTCCCGAGCAGAGCGCTGGTGTCGGCTCTGCTCCGGGACTCGTGGAATTCTCTGACATCGCTGCCTATATATGGACAGTGTGTCAGGGTCTTCCCCAGAGCCGGAGTCCCGAGCAGAGCGCTGGTGTCGGCTCTGCTCCGGGACTCTGTGGAATTCCCTGACATCGCTGTCCACATATGAACAGCGATGTCCACATATGAACAGCGATGTCCACATATGAACAGCGATGTCTGGGGCTTCCCCAGAGCCGGAGTCCCGAGCAGAGCGCTGGTGTCGGTTCTGCTCCGGGACTCTGTGGAATTCCCTGACATCGCTGTCCATATATGGACAGTGTGTCAAGGTCTTCCCCAGAGTGGAGTCCCGGGCAGAGCGCTATTATCGGCTCTGCTCCGGGACTCTGGGGAAGCCTCTGACATCGCTGTCCATACATCGACAATGATGTCAGGGGCTTCCCCAGAGCAGGAGTCCCAGTGATGTCAGGATCACAGCTGGAGTCCCAGGAAGAGCCTACTAGCCTCTACAGAGGGCACTGTGGCAGCCTCTACAGAGGGCACTGTGGCAGCCTCTACAGAGGGCACTGTGGCAGCCTCTACAGAGGGCACTGTGGCAGCCTCTACAGAGGGCACTGTGGCAGCCTCTACAGAGGGCACTGTGGCAGCCTCTACAGAGGGCACTGTGGCGTTATCTACAAGTGGGTGTGTGACAGTATCTGAAGAGGACACTGGCATTATCTAGGGGTGTGTTGCATTATCTACAGAGGGCACTGTGGCCTTATCTACAGAGGGCACTGTGGCCTTATCTACAGAGGGCACTGTGGCCTTATCTACAGAGGGCACTGTGGCCTTATCTACAGAGGGCACTGTGGCCTTATCTACAGAGGGCACTGTGGCCTTATCTACAGAGGGCACTGTGGCCTTATCTACAGAGGGCACTGTGGCCTTATCTACAGAGGGCACTGTGGCCTTATCTACAGAGGGCACTGTGGCCTTATCTACAGAGGGCACTGTGGCCTTATCTAGGGGTGTGTTGCATTATCCACAGAGGGCACTGCGGCAGCATCCACAGAGGGCACTGCGGCAGCATCCACAGAGGGCACTGCGGCAGCATCCACAGAGGGCACTGCGGCAGCATCCACAGAGGGCACTGCGGCAGCATCCACAGAGGGCACTGCGGCAGCATCCACAGAGGGCACTGCGGCACTATCTAAAAAGGGGCTGCCCAATCTTGACATGTGTGCTAACTGAGCCGCCGGACTGCATTTAGCGACACTTAAACTGGAAAGCTGGATTGTTGAAATAAGCACGTGGAGAAATATCTCAAATTTTAAACCTAGCGCTATTATTATAGTAATGTAGTGTTATAGTAATGTAGTATTATTATTCTAGTAATATAGTGTTATAGTAGTTCAAATAACTAATTGATTAACAATAATTTTGTATTGTATCAAATTTGAAAGTAATGTGGCCCGTCAACTTCCCATTTTTTTTCTATATGCGGCCCACTTACCCGGCCGAGTTTGAGACCCCTGCTTTAGAGGGTGTGTGGACCCCGACACTCATCTGCACACGTGGTGGACTGGTCAGAAAGTTAAATGCTTTTGGAGATCGATTATGACACTTGCTAATTCAGTGATGAACACTCACATAGAGCTAACCCCTGAGGTTTGCTTACTAGGGGTGAAACCAGACGGTATTTCTTACCCTACCTTTAAATTGCTTCAACTCCTAATGATGTCAGCTCGTATACATATTGCACAAAATTGGAGAAAGTCGTCACTTTCAATTACAGCAGTAAAAATATCGCATTAATAGAATTTTGGGTTACGAAAAACTTTATATTTTTAGACAAGATACTGTAGCACAATTTGATAAGATATGGTCCCCTTGGCTGTGAACTATGGCAGTCCCAAATCTTTCTTATTATTTAGCAATGTGATGGGTTCTGTGTGTGGTGGAGGAGTGCTCGGGTCCCTATCCTTAGTCTTTGCCTTACCTATTATAAGGAATTTGTAGTTTTGGTCTAGACCAGGGCTGTTTCTATACCCGCCCATGTGACTCACTGAGTTTTCAGACATATGTATTGTTTTTCTTTTTCTTTCCCGCATGCTTCTTACTCCACGGACACCATGTTCATAATGTTTGCTTATGTTTAGTTCACTTAAATAAGGTACCCTGCTGGATATCGTTTATTTGACTTCCTGCGTGAAGTCCTGATTTATTATTTGTAAACTGCCTATTGTATATCCGAATTGTGCTGTAATTCAATAAATTACTTTGAAACCAAACAACGTTATAATATTAATTCGCATATTCTGACAATATCCATGGCACAAGTAACAATAAGCCTTTACATTTGCGTTTTTAATGAACTGTATTGTGGAAGGACGTTGCTTAGGATGTCATTCATACACATACAGGATTATATTTAGGAAATATTTTACCAGTGATTATTCATTGACTGTTAACTAACACATCCAGATGCGGGATGGAAACTTTACCACTTTTCTATAAAAACAAAATAGTTTTATAAAATATAATTTTACAGAATATATTGAAAGGGTTGGACAATCCCTAAATTTAAGGATTTGTTATCATGTGGTAATATGCAATTATTGCTCAGGGTTGTTTTTTTTTTTTGCTGTGGTGCCTTCAGAGTTTTTGCCCGAAAGGGTTTGTGTTTCAGTTCTGAACGTAGCACCTGGTCAGGAACAGTGTTGTGCAGAGAAAATGTTAAAGGATACTTGGACCACTAATTCTTATAACTATGAGGGGGCCGGTGATCAAACCTCTAACCATCATTAAAAAGGACCTGTCCCATAAGTTGAACTGGTTAACTTACCTGAATAGTGCGGTCTCCCTGATTCCAGCGGTTTGTTTGTTTTTTGTCACCCCTCCTGTTCTCGAGATATGGCCCTCTGTTGCGTTTGCTCCCTATAGGCTAATTTTCCGTAGTTAGCCTCTGATGCTGACCAATCAGTGCAGGGAAGCTTGAGGGTAGTTCACGCCCTATAGGCTAACTACAGCATATTAGCATATAGGGAGCCAACACAACAGTGGGCCATATCTCTGAAACAGGGGAAAGGTCCAGGGAAAATAAGAAACAAATACAGCGGTGGAATCAGGGAGATAGAGCTACTCAGGTCAGTAAATCAGGTCAATGTATAGGACCTAGTGACAAGTCCTCTATAAGTGACTGCATATCCTAGCAATATCCCATCACTTACTAGAACAGGAAAACCCCTATTTTATGACTTTATTCTTCATTGTGTTATAAGTGGTAGAGGTTTCAGATTGGTATTTCAGACTTGGTTTCTATATTGATGTGTGATTGCAGGAACACATAAAACATAAAACCAATATAATATGTGCATATGTGAAAGCAATGTATTTAATCTTTAAAATCCAGAGGGTTATTAATCATGGTTATTTTTAAGTTTTTTTATGTACTGGATAGCATTAATGATTATTTTTATAGCAATAAAACACACACACACTAACTACAGATGGCTGAATAACATTTTAAAAAGAATAAACTAACCATAGAACAGAACTGACTGTTTATATATAAAGATATCATCTACATAAAAAGCGGAGTAGCTTTGCAGATGTACCAGAGGTTCATAATGTATTAAAGCCCATTCTCATCTACAGGTACATTCAGTAGGTTGCAGAGCTTAGGTTACCCAGCACTCCCTGCAGCTTCAGAGTTTGCATTGTATAGCAATCTCAGGCAACAAAAACTCTTCCAGAATGCAATGCAAGACAGATCGCTTTAAAAAGAACCGTTCACATTAAACATTCAGTCCAATCTGCGGGCAGCATGTTATAGAGCAGGAAGAGCTGAGCAGATGAACATCTTGTGATACACTTGTAATATATTTTGATCTAAATCCCTGCTATTTCTATGCTGAGGAGTCCAGTGGGTGATCCTATTTAGTGACTGACAGCTATCTCTCAATATACACTCAAACAGAGAAGGCTGTCAATCATTGAGTAGGACGGCCCACTGGACTCCTATATATAGAAAGAGCAGGGATTTAGATAGATAAATGACAAGTTATAGTGAATCTTTTCCCACCAAACTATACATTAAACTTCTCATCTACTCCTGCTCTATTACATGCTGCCCGCAGATTGGGCTGCTTTTTCAACATGATAGGTTCCCTTGAATTATAGTGAGGTGTCCGTCTACAAACTGTTAAATGGCTCCAGAGGCGACCAGCAAAATTGTGAATACAGCTCTGGGTTATAATGCAGGCTGTAACCCAAGATCGGTACAAGGTAAGTAATGGATATGACTAAATTAGTCAGTATTTTATATGTATCCAAAACTGTACAATCGTATTCAATGAAGAACATAGTTTAACTTATATACCTGTAATCCACGGCACAGCTAAAGAGATGCGTGTGCAGTATGGTGATAACAGCTGGGGGACTGTAGCCTAAAATGGGCTCATCATCTACATCTAGAAAATCCATGATCTGAGGACACAGAAAGAAGAAGGTTACAAGAGGGGAAAGAGAGAACGTAAAATAAAACATCTTGGCCTTCAGGTAACACGGTCCTGGTATCTTAACAGGTGAATAGTATGTTACTGAGGAGTATAAAGTATTTCCCCCTACAGCAGGGTCTGATCATCATGCCTTCCAGTGTCTGGGTAGGAACAGCTTTTACATTGTCTCATCTGTGTCTTGGGTGTGTTTTTTTTTTTGCCTTAACTTTATTTACCACAAGGTAATATCACCTATAGACGAGCTGCCATTTTATAGAATACATGCAGTGATGTTGTTCATCACTATTCCACCATTAGTCCAATTCCCTTAGCCCACGGATGTGTCCTGTGTGTTGCTCCAGCACATGTGTCACGTAAACATGCTGCTAACTGAATGCTACAAGCAAGTGTGTGGTGGCCACATGACTGACGCTCCGTTTAGTCCTGTTCACTTAGCTCATGGATTTGTTAAACAGGGCTAGTCTGTGGGCTATACCATTCTACTGTGAAGAGACAGGGGCTACTACACTGGTATAAGAAAGGTATGTGAGCAGAATTTCTAATACATGTATATTAGAAAACTGTATGATTTTCTATTCTATAAATAAATACAGAGATATAGAAATGCACACAAACAATATATGTGGTAATAAACACAAATTTTCTAATTACAAATAATAAATATAAAACTCACTTGACTGTGCCAGCTTTGATTTGGAAGTGCCATGTGGTGACGCAAAGTAGCGCCATCTAGTCTCAGAGCCACCAAGAACTCCTGAAAAAAAAAAATACACATGAACAGAGCAGGTTAGTAAGTAAAATCACCACAGACCCTCTACAATTATTATTTTTTGTATTGTGCCATAAGCGACAAGTTACAGCTGTATTTGGCATATTTACAGCTGCTGTCACAGTCCACATGTTGGGTTTTACTTTGTTTATACAGACAACCTTTCTTTAGAATCCGATCCGCAGAAATAACCAGGACGCCATTTCCCAATTGCGATCAGATGTAAAAAAAAAAAAAAAATGCTGAATATAACAATTCATCTTTATACTTTGTAATTATTCATTAGGCAGAAAATAAGGAGCCATGTTCTATTAACAGCTGCCAAATATTTGTTCATTTTATTTCTTTTTCTCGGTTACAACTGTTTAGAGAGAATTATTCAACTGTTTATAGTTATGTAAAAAAAAACTCACTATGGCAAATGTTTTTAGGCGTTTCCTAAACATAAACGCAATTAATTTGGCTTGGTTTATATCGGTTGTTGCCAGTGGTTACCACCATTTCTGGTAATGGCCACTAACATCCATGGGCTTATATCCCTGTCGATCGTCTGTTATTCTTCTACCGGCACAAGTTTATAGAGAAGTCTCCAGTAATGCGGGCAAACAGATTTATTGTTCCCAATTACTAGACGCCAATATGTGTGACAGAGTAGACTAGCAATAAATAATACAATAGTGGTCAACACTGGAAAGAAATTCACTGGAACTGGAATTAGGAGTGGAAGGGAGCCGAGTGGAAGGGAGCCGAGTGGGAGGGAGCCGAGTGGGAGGGAGCCGAGTGGGAGGGAGCCGAGTGGGAGGGAGCTGAGCGGGAGGTAGTAAGTGGCCTGTGCAAAGACAGGTGCTGCTAATAGAACAGAGCGGGATATGCTAGGGAACTGCGGATCCGAAGACCAGGGCCACACCTAGACTTTTTTTTAATACTTCTGATTGATTAAAGTGACAGCTGCAGTCCAGGAGTGCATGCAACTCAATGTTATCATTTGGACAACAGCTTTAGTTCAATAGTTAAAATCAGACAAAAAGTCTAGGTGTAGCCCTGGCCTAAAGAAGAAAATCAAAAACATGGCAGCAAGAACAAAACATGGCTAATGTAGTAGCTCCAGGGACTTTACACAAACCAGAAGCAACTGAAAGGTAATAATGATTCATAATAGTAAAAAGTAATTGTTCTTTGCGATGGAGGCAATGCTAATGTTTAGTAATAAAGCTCAGACTTGTCAATACAGCAATCTAAGAAAAATACACCTCGATAGCGGAGCAATGAGAATACACACGTCTGAACCTGCTCTTCCACATTCTCATCATGCTTTTTTTATCTCTTTAAACACCGCTTTTGTTGACAATTATAATATTGAATATGTGCAGCATAGGCGATACCTTCACATTCTTCAAAAGGTTTAAATCGATACGGACAGAAAGGGAGAGCATCTTTAGGGTCTTGTCTTTTCGGGCTCCTGACTGCTGTGCAGAGACCCCTTCTTCCGAGATGTATATAGTAGGGTTCAAGTTTTCAGGTGGTACAAAAGTGGGAATTTCTAGGGTGCTGGGTAGTAAATAATCTTCTACAGAAGCTGCAAAGAACAGAAATCAACACATAAGACATACCGGGTAATGTAGAAACAGGAGTATATTTTAGCTGCACACATGGAAGTAAATACAATTCCTTTGTTTATCTCCAAGAGGCAAACTAGTTATGAAAATAGGAGCAGTCACATTGAATTATAAACATGTATTGATATGTCATGGTGTTTACCTTTATGATAAAGTGATACAATGTCAGACTCCATACACAGATAGCTGAGGTCGGCTTTGCCTTTGTACTTTGAGACACTGAAAATCCGACCATTTTCAACATCCAGAACGACTTCACCATGGTGGCTCTCCTGCTTCTTGTTTCCTTCATTCTATAGTAGAAGAAAAGAAGATAAAGAAAAACACACAGAATAATATAGTGTAATAACAGCAGAATCGGTTTATATATAGTGCTAACATATTCAGTAGTGCTGTACACAGATTGTATTCACTGTATATCAGCAAGGGGAAATTAAACGTGTAAAGTGAAAGAATAAGCCTTGTTCACACTAGTGTCACAGCGTCTGTTTATAGTGGAAACGATGACGCTGTGACGGATCCGCCGTCCAACAGATCCAAATGGTTACATTAATAACTTCAATGGGGTCCGTCGAGGTTCCAAACTGTGATAGCAACCTGTGGTATTCTTGCCGTAAAAAAATATGGAAATCCTGACAGAAACCACAATTGCAAGTGTGAACAGAGTCTTAATAAGAAAACTAGGTAAAAAGCAGTGAAAAATGTGACCTTCGCTTCAGTCCAAGCTGTAAGCCGTCCTTTCAAAATGGTGATAGAAGCGGAAAAGAAGCTTTGACCGTCCAATGACCCTTTTCTGAGCCTCGCAATCTCATCTACCGAGTAGAAATGGGAATCTTCATCTTCTGAATCCGAATCTGTGAACAAGAGAAGGATAAAAGCTAATCAGATCTAAAATGAGTTAAAGGGATATTCCCACCTTCGACATTTATGGCATAATTCACTACGTAAATCTTTTAGTAAGCACTTCATTCAGGTTAATTCAGGATAGGTATAGGAGGCCTTTCTTGCTTAAAGCTATTGCATTATTTAAAAGGGTCAAGCACTGAACGGCTGGTGCTTTTTATACCTTTATCTACTCTATTACTCTGTTATATTGTTGTGGGTAATGGTAATTGGTGTGGGGGGAGGTTGAGTATTTTTTTATGTATTTGTTAAGTTATTATATTTGTACTTTGTTTATGTTTTTATGGAGTTTGTGCTGACTATTAATTTCCCTATGGGATCAATAAAGTCTCTATCTAGATTATCCAAGGAATATGCCATAAACGTCTGATAGATGGGGGTCCCACACCGATCTCATGGACCCAGTCCTGCGGCCGATGCACTTAGGCGAAATATGAATGGAGAGGTGTTTGGCTGTTTCTATAACTTTCATATGAATCATTACCTGCCAGGATGCAGCGGCCAATGGCCTCCACACCAGGCATGACAGTGGTCGAGTGACCTCCGTTCTCGAGATAGGTATCAGTCCCAGAACTGGGATCCGCATCTTTGGAGACATTTACGTAATTTCACATAGAATTGCCGTAAGTGTCTAAGGTAGTAATAAAGTCTTTAAGCTGCCTATACACTACCAGAATTTGGACTTCAATACCAATTCGATACTTTGCCAACCGTAATAAAAATAAAAAAAAGTTCTTCCATTTTCTAATGTGAGGCGCGAGGTGTGATGATGAATTTAACCTCCATGTGCCTCACATTAATAGTAATTAACCCCATCATGTTTCTCAGTCACAATGGGTTAATATGTAAGGTACATGATGGGGTTAATTACTATTAATGTGAGGCACATGGAGGTTAAATTCATCATCGCACCTCGTGCCCCACAATAAGTGATAGAAGGCAGTGTTTATTTTATTTTTTTACAGCGCACACATCATAAATGACGCAAAAAAATTGTTGTGCAGGTTATTACGGCCGCACCAATACTGAATGTGTATGTTTTATGTATTGAGAATTATTTTAATGTTTATTGTAAAAAAAGGTGTATGTGTGTTTTGTTTTTTATTTAACATTACTTTATTATTTTACTTTATTTTTTAAACTTTAATGTACTGGCATATATCTGTATACTGATAGTACACAGGCATATATCTATATACTGATAGTAATGTCCTGGTATATATCTATATTACAGTACATTAGCCTAAGTATTCCCTAACAACAGGAAATATGGTAGGACAGCCCTGGGGTCCTTCAATGGACCCTGGGCTGTCTGCCCATATATGGCATGTCCCTCAATCGCGTCACAGGAATTCCCTGTGACGCGATCCAAGGGGCAACCCCCCTTCTCATTTTCCCCTGAATGCTGCAGTCCGTTGTGGTCGTAGCATTCACGGGAATAACAGCGGAGATGAGAGGTTTCTCTGATCTCCGCCAGCGGGGCTGCGGCTGTGTAATACAGTCATTGCCCTGCTCCTGACAGGAACTGCGTGCGCAGTCAGCATGAGGTGATGCGGCCGGTGCTGCACTAATGAGCGGCGGTTCAGGCACTGAGGACAGAACATGGGGGTGTTTTGTAGTGCACCCGCCATGTTCTGTCTTCAGTGCCGCCGCTCATTAGTGCAGCGCTGGCCGCATTGCATCATCCTGGCCACGCGCACCCTTGTCAGGACTCCGGAGCGGGGCAATGGCTGTATTACACAGCCGCAGCCTCGCTCTCATACAGTCATGTGTTACTATACTGAGCTGTGCGGCCGCACAGCTAAGTATCGAAATACATGAAATAACGGTATCGAACCGTTTGGGGATGCAGAGTATCGAAACAGTATCGAAGTTTCAATGCATCGTGCAGCCCTACTATACACATAAGCCAGGCTCCCTTACTACCCAGAAACATGCACTTTTGACATGGCTGTGCATGTACGTTATTTAGACAGACAGAAATATGCAACTGAAAGATCTCTCTGGGAGAAACAAAGAAATGCATAGGTTTGCTTCCATTGATGTGAGATGCTGAGTGACAATTGGGCTCTCCCCAAATACATTACTTTGCTCGTGGGGGATTACATTAAAACTGATTTGCTTTACCAATAAGTATCTAATGTGCAATGGCAGCTTTACAAAAACAGATATGTAGATTTATTTTTGATCATACAGTCAATTTGATGTTTACTCATTATTGGAGTGTAAACATGAAATACATGAAACATATTTTGTGGTTAGAAAATATTTCTCTATGGAAAAGCATTCCACTTGTAGTCAAAATGGTACAAATTGTTCTGCTGTATCATCTCATATGGATATTCCCAGTTGTTAAACACGTTATGACTGCAGAATACACACACAAAGTTTTGATCCATTTTCAGACTTCCATTGATCCAAAATGATCTTATTTTTACTTTTTAGATGGAAGTAACTTCTACAGATTAAACCAAGATTTAGTGGTTTAATCTAAGAAGTATCTTCAAGTGGATGATCACCCTGAATAATTTACTGCATGGTCTAAAGAGAACACAAACTCACCTAATCTGAATGCTGACTTGCACATGCGGAAAGTGTCTGGTTGGTAGCTAGGCGTAGATAGTGTCTCAGAAGGGAACAAAGAGTCAGTCATGGGGGCATCAAACACAGACATAGGTTCCCACATCAACAGATCATTACACAACCTGAGGAAAACGAGGATCACTCATAGTAAAGAATGATCAAGTGATATATTAAACAGGGGGCAATATGATCGAGTATGATACCTGTTGTATAAGTTTTCATACATGTCCTTGCTGGGAAGGAATATATGAGCTCTGGGCAGAGTGACCTCAAGTCTATATTGGGAGGATCCAAGGGTCACTTGCTGGAAATCTGCCATCTCTTCTGGGTCAGCCGGAATAACCATCTGTGAGGACAAAAGGGAAGGTTGGGGAAAACAAGATGAATGGGAGGAAACAAAGATGATAACCAAGTCTGAAATATTGATGAGAATTGCAGGCGTTTAGGCTAGGGCACAAATCTTGAAGCAGAGTCGCTTCGTGGCTGACCTCTTCAGTTTCAAACATTGTCCTCTTTGATGAGAAAGGGGATGGCTCAGGCTGTTTTAATTCACAAGGACTTTCCACAGATGGAAGATCTAGGTCTTCAATTTTGTCCTGGCACAGATCCCATGGGGAGGCTTTGTTTTCAGGAAGGATGGTTACTAAAATACTAAAAAATGTGAAAGGCTTCTTTAAATACTTGCCCATTGTATGATTTATAAAAAAAGAAATACATTTTTTAAATTTGTAATATGTGGGTCATTGTTTGCAAAGTTAACTAACCTGGGGAGGATGAATTTCTTTCCCCCTGGTTTAGCGAGAGGATCTATTCCTTTACTGATCTTCAGACATGGAACATGTAATTTCTTCCCATCAGAGTATACACCTGAATGGATTATAAGACCACCACATATGTTACTTGACAGCTTTACTCACTACCTCTTTGCTATTGTGAACAAGTGGGGGGAGATTTACTAAAAATAATCCAAAAGAAAACTTGGATGAATAACCTTTAGCATTCAGATGCAATGGGCAACTCCCCCCCCCCCTTATTTTTCTACTAGTAATGATAGAAAGTCTCCAAAATGGTAACATTTAAGTCTACGTTCACACAGCATATTTTTCCCTCTGAAAAATCAGACGCAGATTTGGAAGACAGTCTGTGGCAGAAATCCGAGGTAGAACCTCAAATGGCTACCCACGCCAGAATTTGTGTTAAGTAGTCACGTCATTTTTTTTTTTTTTTTCGCAATGCAGATTTTAAGTCCACACCGTGCAAACAACAAAGCAGATTTCCAATTGAAAATAATGGGATGCAAATTTTGGCGCTGAATCCGTGTGAAATTTTGGCGTGTGAACATGTCCTAACAAACATTTAATCTTACCATGTAGGTCTCCAAATGTGATTTCTATCTTGCTGGGTTCTTCTGAACCAGTTTTTCTTTGAGTACTGATCTCCATATCTGCCACCTCCATTTCTAGACATTCCTTCCTTACAGCCTTATCTGCCCAAGACCGGCGCTCTGCAGAAGGCCTCAAGTCTGGTACTGGGAACTGGAGATGTATGTGGGCTTTGGAAGCCAATACGTGGATCTCGGTGTCCTCTTCAGGAGCAGGAGTCACGTCACTCTGGCAGTGAAAAAACAATGTTGTGGTTTAAGCAAAGCTAAATTTGGCACAGGGCTTTATAGTCATATGTCTTTGTCAATAGTTTGTTTGAAAGGCATGGAGAACAAATGACACGGAAACATAGATATTCACTGTTCTCACTAGCAAACCATTAATCCAAACAAAGTTAGACATTGTTTTACAGAACAGCCAGAAAGCAAAAAGAGATTTATTTAGACTGGCTGTTAAAACTATAGCTAAACAGAAACAGCATAAATTATTAAAAGGAAACCCAGGGTAGCTAACTGCACAAGATTGCTAACACATAATCTAGAAATAATCCTGAACCAGTTCTGCTTTTTCATTTATTTATTTTTTACCAAGTGCAAGTCAAAGTGTCCAGGGGTGCTTGCTTTTTCTGTAGCTCCATCCTGGTATAGGGACCCCAGCCGGTCAACGAGACCCAGGTCAAACTCAGACTTAAAGTCCTCCAACTCCACTCTGATTTCAGCACTCATTTTCACCGCTTGCTTCTTACGGCTACTCTGAGAGGGAAAGGACAGGAAGCAAAGGAGAGAAAAGCAAGTGGTGAGAAAACGTTTTGGCAGAAGAACAAAAGAAGAGTTTGTAAAGATTTTATCACGTGACCAAAAGTTGCAGTGGAGCCGTAGCCTTAAAGACTATAAGCAGTTATATGACATGACACTCACTCTGGATGGCGTCCTGTGAATCCGCTTGTAATGTATTTGGGCACATGGACGAGATGAGGATGCTGGACTATGAAAAATCATGAGCTAAGTTTAGAGAAAAAAAAAAAGATAAAAAAAAATAATTATTAAAATACAGGACAGGATTTACTACATACAACGACTTACTCTTCAGTTTGGGTTAAAGAGACTCTGTCACCACATTATAAGTGCCCTATCTCATACATAAGGAGATCGGCGCTGTAATGTAGGTGACAGATCGTTTTTTTTTAAATAAAAAGCATTACTATTTTCACCACTTTATTAGCGATTTTAGATTTATGCTAATGAGTTGCTTAATGCCTAAGTGGGCGTGTTTTTACTTTAGACCAAGTGGGCGATGTACAGAGGAGTGTATGACGCTGACCAATCAGCGTCATGCACTCCTCTCCATTCATTTACTCAGCGCATAGGGATCCTTTTAGATCGCTATGTGCTGTCTTATACGAACACATTAACGATACTGAAGTGTTTAGACAGTGAATAGACATTCCACGGGATGTCTATTCACAATCCCTGGACTTCGTTACTCTTTCTGTGGTAGTTACAGCAGAGGAAGCGTAATCTCGCGAGATCTCGCTGTAAATGACAGGTTACAACGAGATCACGCTTGCTCTGCTGTAACTACCATAGAAACAGTAACGAAGTGCAGAGATTGTGAATAGACATCCTGTGGAATGTCTATTCACTGTCTAAACACTTCAGTATTGTTAATGTGTTAGTATAAGACAGCACATAAGGATCTAGCAGGATCCCTATGCGCTGTCTAAATGAATGGAGAGGAGTGCATGACACTGATTGGTCAGCGTCATACACTCCTCTGTACATCGCCCACTTGGTCTAAAGTAAAAATACGCCCACTTGGGCATTAAGCAACTCATTAGCATAAATCTAAAATAGATAATAAAGTGGTGATAACAGATCGTTTTTTAAATAAAAAGCATTACTGTCACCTACATTATAGCGCCGATCTCCTTATGTAGGAGATAGGGCACTTATAATGTGGTGACAGAGCATCTTTAACACTCAGGAGATCTGTAAAAAAATATGTTATGGGTTCTTTATCAGTGTGAGAAAATCAGTGAACAATAAACACTTACTATGCACCTTAATGCAAAGGTCTTATTAATACAACTTCCTATTCACAATAAATGCCTCTGATGGTGCTGGAGGGTCTGGGTAAATCAGCCCTGGAAAATGTAATCTCCCGGAGACTGCTCTTCCCTTTTACTAGTGGGAGCAAGCCGGGTAATGGAGGTATATAAGAGAATTACTGATAATGCGCTAATAAACAAGCAACCGATTATTTAAAAAAAATGTGTGCAGAAAAACACATGGTAACAGTCATCAGTATCAAAGCCAAAATACATCATGTTCCTGTACAATGGAAGCACAAAAAGTCCGTGCACTTGTACAGAGATTTAGGGCGCAGAGCTCAGGGCTACATACGGATTTTGCTGCAGATTTCACACTTTGCATTGCAAAGTGAAATCCACAGCAAATCCCCAACATAATAGGCAAAACCCCATAATGTTCCACACCTCATTAACATGTATTGTACTGTACTCTGTTGTCGATTTTTGGTGCAAAATCCCCCATGTCTGCACATCTCGATGCTTAACAAAACAGCCTAACAGTGAGAGAGCCCCAGGTTCATTTCAAACCAAAGAAAGAAACGTACGTCCCATAAATGTATAGGAACTCCGCAGCCTCAGTGTACCGAGAGGCCAATTCACTTTCTATCAAATTGGTTCTTGTGCAAAAGTTTAATGTACGACTAAAAACTATACTGGAACAAGCTAGAAGTGAATCAAGTTTTCTTACTTCCCCTTTACTGGTAACATATAAGTGTGCTCTTAGACAATCAAATGCCTCCTCCCTGCTGCTTTCTTCTTCCCATCATGTTGTTTATTAAAACACTAAGTGAGATTCTGCAGCTGCATCCCCCTCCTCCATATCTTCTATTCAGTTTTACTCTACACTGACTTTTTCGGGACTGAGGAAGTTTCTGAACATTTTATTTCCATCCACCTTACACTCACCTTGTGGTAAAAACTTGGCAGTTATTGTCCCTTCAAAGTAGCTTTTACACATATATTATACATACCTCTGTGTATTCTGGGACTTTATTCTTGTTGGACGGGTGTCCTCCTTGCCAGAGACATTCCAAAATCTCCAGCATTCCACAACGGAGGTCAATACTGCTTTGCTGTGCTCCCTTACCCGATCTCTGCTCACCAACCACCTGAACCGCAAGGGCTGTGATCCTGCAATAGATGAATGACTTATACCGTAAAAAATAAACAGGCAAAAATAAATTTACCAAAACAATCGCATCATCATGTGGGAAGACACAAAACGATCCCAAAAACTTGATCAAGCCTCAGATCATAACATTAAGTAAAATTCAACATTAAAATTCTATGTAATTTACCATCATGAAAGACTTTTTTTCTTTTTACGTTACTCAGCTGAATTAGTTTTATTTCTATTTTAGATCCTGCTTGTTCTCTGTATTAAAGAGCCTCTGTCACCACATCATAAGTGCCCTATCTCCTATATAAGGAGATCGGCGCTGTAATGTAGGTGACAGTAATGCTTTTTATTTAGAAAAACTATCAATTTTAAACCACTTTATGAGCGATTTCTAGCTTTACTCTAATGAGTTTCTTAATGCCCAAGTGGGCGTGTTTTTACTTTAGACCAAGTGGGCGTTGTACAGAGGAGTGTATGTTGCTGACCAATCAGCGTCATACACTTCTCTCCATTCATTTACACTGCACTAGCGATATAGTTATATCACTATGTGCAGCCACATAACACACACACTAACATTACTGTAGTGTCCTGATAATGAATATACATTACCTCCAGCCAGGACGGGATGTGTATTCAGAATCCTGACACGTCTGTAGCGTCTCTGTGAGATTTACAGCAAGACAAACGTAATCTCGCGAGATTACGATGTAACCGGTCATTTCAAACGAGATTACGTTTGCCTTGCTGGAAATCTCACAGAAAAGATTAAGAAGTGTCAGGATTCTGAATACACATGACGTCCAGGCTGGAGGTCATGTATATTCATTATCAGGACACTTGATTAACGTTAATGTCTGTGTATGTGGCTGCACATCGTATTCTAGTAAGAACGCGATGCTGCTGTGTAAATGAATGGAGAGAAGTGTACGACGCTGACTGGTCACTGATTGGTCAGCGTCATACGCTCCTCTGTACAACGCCCACTTGGTCTAAAGTAAAAACACGCCCACTTGGGCATTAAGAAACTCATTAGCATAAAGCTAAAAATCGCTCATAAAGTGGTTTAAAATAGATTGTTTTTTTAAATAAAAAGCATTACTGTCACCTACATTATAGCGCCGATCTCCTTATATAGGAGATAGGGCACTTATAATGTGGTGACAGAGCCTCTAGTAACATAGAAAACAAATACATATACAGGCATATGGACTTAATTTAAATGGGGTTCTCCAATTTGTACTAATAAGGCTAAACTAACAGAACATGTGCTCATAATGTCAGAATAGAACTGGTTAAGATTCGCCCTTTACCACTGATCTAGGGAGGACTTGGGGACGGAGTTGTTTCATACTTTTCCAAAAGGATGCACTATGGATGTGAAATGGATACAGATATTACATAAAGCAGCAATCTGGATGAGACAAGATCTAAATAATCCCTCATCCACACCAGGGTTATATTAGATCTACTGAACTTACATCTAATATTTACTAAGATAGAACACTAAACAAGGCGTCATGCTTGAAAAAAAACAAAAAACACTTGGGCGCGCTTGGCTCCTAAGTCAAAAAATTAAGCAGCCAAATTTTATATTTTCTTGCCAAATTAATCAATAATTTTTGAATGTAAAATAAAAAAATGATTTATACTAGACTATGGACTGACGGACGGCAGGATCTACCATAGACTGTGGACTGACCAGTGGGAGCATGTACACTAGACTGTAAAATAACCGGCATCAGTGTTTACAATAGACTGTGGACTGATCGGTGGCAGCGTTTAGGGCTTGTCTACACAGAATTGCTGCGTTATTTCCGTCCGGAATTATGGACGGAAAAGACGCAGCAGAATACAGTAGAAGCAAAGTGGATGAGATTGAACAAATCTCATCCACACGCTGCGTAAATACGGAGCGGAAAAAACGCTCAGAAATGGACCTGCGGTGCAGAATTTTATTCCACAGCATGTCAATTGTATTAACAGCCGAAGGTGCAGAGGTGCGGATCCCCACTGATCAAAACTTCTGACATATCAAACATCTCTGAATGTGAAGTTACTCTTTAATACAACCTCCTACGGACACTAGGCTAAAACGGATTCAGATAGAGCCGTTGGGAAGGATATGATCTGCCTGGCGGAGCCAAGACTTTTCCTATCGATTGTCAGCCTCCCAGCGGCAAGAGCCTATACCCATGGTGCTATATCCCTAATGATATTAGAAAATAAATGTGTTTATTTTTTAAATACTGAATCAATTTTTTTTATTTTTAAAAGACACACCTGGGACAGCTGTAATTTTGGAGGCGCACATCTCATTCCTGAATTGCTTGTCTATACAGTGAAAAATAATGTGTGTGTTTTACGGCAGCTGCAATCCTGCTCCTTCCCCAGATATCAGGTAGTGGCAGGAAAGATGAATAGAGTGCCTTATCTGTGTGAAGTGCTGCTATCTTGCTTTACCTAGACCTCCAACAGTACAATACAGCGGTCATTAAATTATCCATCCTCTGCTGATGCTGTCCTAGTCTATACAGCAAAGCTGATAAGTGAGCTGCAGAAAACAGGAAATGTGAGCATATTGTGTGCTGCAGTGGCTAGTGTAGAAACTGGAATATTTCAGGATTTTCAGGCAATATTCTGTGCCTTCCATATAATCAGGTAAACAAAAATGACATGTAATGTTCTCCATGTCTCTTACCGGACATTGCTCAGCTGGCACGCCCTTTGAAAATGCTCACGTAGGTGGCCAAAGTCCCGCCCACTGAAGGCCGCATCTTTAAAATACACTAACTCCTTGAAAAAGTGATTTGCTGCTTCTCTACAGGAAGGATCTTCTGGATTGGTGGCGTCGGCAGGAATATGCGGTACTGTGACAGTAAGACCACCCACTGTCAGTTTCAGCAGCATCTCAGGTTTGAGAGGTTCCAGAGGGGATGAGGAAGACGGTTTGCCTGCCAAAATAATAGACAGTATATGCAACACATAAAAAAGGAGAACTGTGTGTTATTCAGAATCTGTCTGCATGTTAAATTAATAATAAAGTGATAGCATCTCTGCAACCGATGGTAAAACTAAAAGTGACAACCAATGTGGATGCGTTTCCTGTTGTCATTTTTGCAAGAATGGCCGCATCAACTGAATAGAGAAAACTACAATATCTCTGTAAGCCAATACATAATAATTACCAAACTATAACTGCTGCTCTAACTTCTGATTTAGGCCCCATGCACACGACCGTAAAAAACCTGCGTTTTTGCGGACCGCAATTGCGGTCCACAAAGACGGACCCATTCACTTTCATTGAACGCGGACATCTTTCCGTAGCACTACGGAAGGGTGTCAGTGCCGTGGAAATGTTCCGGGAATTATGGAACATGTCCGTTCTTTTGCATTTTGCGGGCCGTGCTCCCATACTTTGTATGGAAGCACGGCCCGAAAATGCGGCTGTCAGTCAGCGGCCGGCCGTGCCCGCAATCGCGGGCCGTGATTGCGGGCACGGTTGTGTGCATGGGGCCTTACTAATAGATCTAAATTGTTTTTGTTTTGGATTTTATGTTTTTCCATCGTCTCATTTAAAGAGCTATACACTTTTTATTTTTGCTTCGACATAGCTGTATAAGGTCTTGTTTTTTTGCGGGACAAGTTGTACTTTTTAACAGCACCATTTTGGGGTACATAGAATTTATTGATAAACGATACCAAATTTGTTTAGTTTTTGTATGTTCTACTACTTTTACACAGTGAAAACACTATTTTTTCAAAATTATTTGTTTTTGTGTCTCCATATTTGAAGAGCCATAACGTTTTAATTTTTTCGCCGATGTAATTGTAGGAAGGCTTTTTTTTAGCGGGGCGACTTGTAGTTTTATCGGTACCATTTTGGAGTAGATGCGACTTTTTGATCACTTTTTATCACATTTTTTTAAGGCTGGATTCAAAGCAAACAGCAATTTTTGTATGTTTTTTTATTTTATTTTTTACGAGGTTCACCGTGCGGGTTAAATGATGTAATAAGTTTATAGTCGGGGTCGTTACGGACGCGGCAATACCAAATATGTGTAACTTTTTTACTTTATTTTGTTTGTTAATAATAAAGCAGTTTGTAAGGGGGAAAAAGTGCGTTTTTCATTTTTTTTTCACTTTTTATTAAACTTCACTATGCGATAATCCGATCGCATTTATTATGTATTATGCCTGTCCGTGTAAAACGGACAGGCATCTGCTAGGTCATGCCTGCGGCATGATCTAGCAGGCATTCGCTACAGGCAGACCTGGGGGCCTTTATTAGGCCCCCGGCTGCCATCGGAGACACAGACACTCAGCGATCTTATCGCCGGGTTTCAGTGAGATGAGAGGGAGCTCCCTCCCTCTCTCCAAAACCACTCAGATGCGGTGCACGCTATTGAGCACCGCATCTGAGGGGTTAAACGGGTGAGATCGATACTAATATCGATCTCACCTTGGTCGAGCAGGGACGCCCCCAGCCCTCAGCTGCCTCTGGTAGCGGAGAGCAAAGAGATTTGACAGCTCCCTGCTCTGTTGACTTATTCCGATGCCGCAACGTAAAAAGTCTATGGCATCGGAATAAGGCCCGTTAGTGACCGATGTAGAAACACTATGGGCCGGTCACTAACGGGTTGAGTATTGGCAACTGAATCCTACTAGAAAATGGCAGAGTATCGGTTACAGTATCCAGATAAATTTGTGTTTTTTTGCTTCAGATATCCCACAAATCATGATCTAACCAAACGGCTACATTTTTCTTTCAAATATCTTTTAATTTTTATTTTAAACACAATATTGTAAATACAAGTAACTGTAACAAATCATTTAGGAACACTCAAATGGCTACATTTTTATGTCCCTATGTATATTTTTCCTTAGCCTTGTGGTAGTTCAGGACAGTTGTATGCACCTTACAATATACGCCACAACCATCTGCCTAATATTGTATAGGTCCCCCTCTTGCCACCAAAACAATTCTGACTTGTCAAGACATGGGCTTCACAAGACCTCTGGAGGTCTCCTGTAGTATCTGGCACCAAGACGTTGGCAGCAGTTCCTTTTTGCCATGAATCAGATTTGTTTTTCCAGAACATCCCACAGTTGCTCATTCAAATTGAGATCTGGGGAATTTGGAGGCCAAGTAAAGACCTTCAATTCTATGTCATGTTCCTCAACCCTTCCTGAACAATTTTTGCAGTGTGGCAGGACACATTATCCTGCTGAAAGAGGCCACTGCCAATAGGGAATACCATTGTTTAAGTAGGTGGTAGGAGTAAAGTAAGATGCACATAAAGGCCAGGTTTTCTCAGCAGAACTTTGGCCAGAGCATCATTATAGCCTCTATCTTCTTTCATTTCTCCTATAGTGCCCCCGGGTGCCCTCTATTCCCTAGATAATGGACACAAACGCCACAGCAGTCCACATGATATAAAAGAAAACATGAATTATCAGACTAGGCCACCTTCTTCCACTGCTCCATGGTCCAGTTCTGATGCTTACGTGCCTATTGTAGGTGCTTTTGGCAATGGACAGGGGTTTAAATGGGGCACTCTGACCGTTCTGCGGCTATGAAGCCACAAACACAGCAAGCTGCGGGGCACTGTGTACGGACACCTTTCCATTATAGCTTGCATTAAGTTTCTCAGAAATTTGTGCTACGGTAGCTCTTCTGTGGGATCAGACCAGACGGGCTAGCCTTTGCTTGGACTACGTTTTGTAGGTACTAACTACTGTATATCAGGAACAGCCCCAATAGACCTGCCGTTTTAGAGATGGTCTGACCAAGTCGCCTTTTCATCACAATTTGGCCCTTGTTAAAGTCGCTCAGATCCTTACACTTGCCCATTTTTCCTGCTTCCAACACATCAACTTGAAGAACCGACTGTACACTTGCTGCCCAATATATCCCACCTCCTTAGAGGAGTCATTGAAATGAGATAATAAATGTTATTCACTTCACCTGCCAGTGGTTTTAATGTTATGGCTGAAAGGTGTATAATAAAACAGAAGATTCTGAACTATTTTTTCTATTTCAATGGGGAAAACCGCAAAAATAAATAAAGGATTATGTTCTATTCTTCCCGCAACATGCTCATTTTGCTTAGAGCAGCCCAGGAAATATCCCAACTGAAAACACCAGCCCTAACATGTGCGATAAGTATGCAACCACAGATATGGGTATTTTACTATTATGTTGTCGCAGTTGAATTCCTGAAATTATTAATGATTTCTCTCAACTTTATAGGACATCCTAATTTGAAACATTTTTTGACTGTATCACAGTGACACCAAGAGGCAAATTATGGTGAGGCATTAGATCAGTGCATTTAGCACGTGCATGGTTTGCAAATAAGTCAATACATTTTAACCATGTTATGAGTATTTGTGTCCGATTCTCCTGCCAGTTTTTGAGCAACATTCACGGCAGGTCAGTGAACAGCAATTGCATCTGGCTGAGGTAAAAGATGAAAGTTTTTAATTCCTTTAAGGGCATGTTCACACAGCGCTAAAAAAGAACGACGTGTAAACGGGTCAAATACACTAGGGTTATTGTAAAGCGCTTTTTAACCCCTTCCCGCACCTTGGCGTAAACGCACGTCCAAGTGAGCAGTAACTTCGCGCACCTGGGCGTGCAGTTAAGTCCGCGATTTAACAGTTAACCGCCGCGCAGCGCTACACCGCAGCGGCGGTTAACTGTGCAGGGTGTCTGCCCTGCTCTCCGTGTTGCCGATCAGTGGCCCATCGCCGCTGATTTCGGTAATTGAACGCCTTAGATGCGGCAGTCGACTGCGATCGCCGCATTTAAGAGGTTTAGAGCAGATCGGCAGCCCCCACATGCATTTGCGGGGGCTGGTGATCCTGGTCACGGCACCCGGAGGCCAGACAATGGCCTCCTGGCTGCCATGTATGGAAGCTTATGAGGACCAGCCAGAGTCTGGTCCTCATAGGCTTCCTGTCAAAGTGACTGTCATGTCACAATGAGCGTTAGAACACACTACACTACGTAGGTAGTGTAATGTATTCCAGCAGCGATCGGAGATGCAAGTCTAAATGTCCCCTAGTGGGACAAGTGAAAAAAGTAAAAAAATAAATAAAAAGGTTTTAAAAAAAAAGTGTAAAAATAAAAAAGTTACATAAACAAAAAATGTACAATTGTTCTGCCTGTGTAAACGTTTAAAATACGTTTTTATTAACAAAATGTATTATTAAAAATGGTAGGGCACTAAATGCCAAAAGATCCAGGTACAGGCGTTGGCAACCAGATCAGAGATGCACAGTGAAGCCTGCGTGATATAGACAGTCAGCGTGCACCTATTCAAAAGTGCCTGAAATGTCAGATGCTATTTATCACGTTGCCGAACTCCATGTGTGCAAATATTGGTTAGTCTGATTGCCACAGATTCACAGACACACTTCCCAACGCGTTTCTGCACCAGATAGGGGAGCGTCCTCAGGGGTATGAGTTGCCTGATAATAATTGTGTTAATGAAATGCCGGTCAGCACGTATTCCGCTGTTCATTTATTATAACGGCGCGCACGAGACACTGATAACGGTCTAGCGCGCGCCGGGGAAACCCTGAAGACTTATACAACCCAGGCCCCACCTCCCATGCATTGCGTAATAGGAGCAGACCCAATGGGATAGTACCACGTCTAGACTGACGCCCACCCAGACGGACGGCTCCCTAGTAACCACGCAGCCAATGGGATCGATGCATAAAGCATCCCTAGTTACAAGGGGGAGCTAAAGACGGCCGGACATACAAAGCTGATACAGCACCGAAACGGACGCTGTGCAAATCAAAGTGAACTTAGGGAGTGAGAGTATATATATGACCAAACCGTAAATAAAGAGTACAACGCCAATGACCCGTTGTAAAAAACGCAGTACATCGGAAGTACGAGGATAGAGCGGAGAATAATACCACAGTGAGGCAATGAGCCACTTAGGGCCATTCCTGAATATAACCAGGTATAAAATGAAGCAAAGTGAGAAGAGGCACCATAGAGTAGACTGGATAGCATGGAACATTAGAGGAAGGGAAGGTAGGATATAGACTCGTTGAGGCCCAGTGGTTTGATGGTTTGCATCCTGAAAATCCACTGGGCCTCCTTCTGCAGAATACGCCATTCCCAATCCCCTCCCCTCCCTGGCGATTTAACGTGTTCCATCCCTTGGAATTTAATAACGGAGGAATCCCCCAGATGACAATCCCACACATGCCTAGAAACGGTGGTATCAGTTCTATTGTTAATGTCACATATATGGTTGCGAATTCTGCGTCTAAACTCTCTTCTCGTTTTACCAACATATTGAATCCCGCACTTGCAAGTGATCAGGTACACCACCCACTTGGTGATGCAGTTGATAAATGACCTATTATGAAACAAATCTCCTGTGACATTACTCTTTAAGGTTTTACTTTTCAGAACGGAACTACACGCTTTACATCTCCCACACTGGTGCGAGCCAGTAATGTTGGTAGATAACCATGTGGTGGCACCACCAACTTCCAAGTGACTGTGCACCAGTCGATCCTTAAGATTACGGCCTCTACGAAAGGTGATTTGGGGCCAGTCCCCAACCAAATTGCCTACATCAGGGTCTGCTTTGAGGATATCCCAATATGAGGTAAGTATTTTTCTAACCTCATGATGTGCAGCATCATAGGTACCTATTATTCTCATGGCGTTGTCCTCCTCTAGACGTGTCCTCGGATTGAGTAAGGACTCCCTATCTGCTGCCATGGCATGCTGGTACGCGGATTTTAAAACACCACTTGGGTATCCCCTATGTTCAAACCTCTTTCTCAAATTATTGGCCGACGTTTTAAAGTCGGACACCGTAGTGCAATTTCGCCTGGCTCTAATATACTGGCCCTTTGGTATGCCCATTTTCAGAGGTCTGGGATGCCAACCATATATGTGACATTAACAATAGAACGGATACCACCGTTTCTAGGCATGTGTGGGATTGTCATCTGGGGGATTCCTCCGTTATTAAATTCCAAGGGATGGAACACGTTAAATCGCCAGGGAGGGGAGGGGATTGGGAATGGCGTATTCTGCAGGAGGCAGCCCAGTGGATTTTCAGGATGCAAACCATCAAACCACTGGGCCTCAACGAGTCTATATCCTACCTTCCCTTCCTCTAATGTTCCATGCTATCCAGTCTACTCTATGGTGCCTCTTCTCACTTTGCTTCATTTTATACCTGGTTATGTTCAGGAATGGCCCTAAGTGGCTCATTGCCTCACTGTGGTATTATTCTCCGCTGAGGACGCTCCCCTATGTGGTGCAGAAACGCGTTGGGAAGTGTGTCTGTGAATCTGTGGCAATCAGACTAACCTAATATTTGCCAGCAAATGGAGTTCGGCAACGTGATAAATAGCATCTGATATTTCAGGCACTTTTGAATAGGTGCACGCTGACTGTCTATATCACGCAGGCTTCACTGTGCATCTTTGATCTGGTTGCCAACGCCTGTACCTGGATCTTTTGGCACTCAGTGCCCTACCATTTTTAATAATACATTTTGTTAATAAAAACGTATTTTAAACGTTTACACAGGCAGAACAATTGTACATTAGAAATGTAAACGTATACCTTCACACTGCTAATCTGGAATATAAACAAAAAATGCTTTTTTTTCCCTATAATAAGTCGCTTATTATAGGAAAAAAATTAACACGTTAAAAAAAGTACACATATTTTGGTATCACCACGTTCGTAACGACCCAAACTATTATATTATTTTTCCCACACGGTGAAGACCGATAAAAAAAAAATAAAGTAAAAAAACAATGCTAGAATCACTATTTTTCGGTCACCACTCCTCCCAAAATATACAATAAAAAGGTGATCAAAAAGTCGCATGTACGCCAAAATAGTACCAATAAAAACTACAAATCCGTCCCGCAAAAAACAAGCCCGTACACAGATTTTTTTTTACTGAAAAATAAAAAAAGTTATGGCTCTCAGAATATGACACAAAAAAAAATATATTTTTTATAAGTAAGTTATTATATAGTGCAAACGTTGCAAAATATTAAAAAACTATATACATATGGTATTGCCGTAATCGTATTGACCCGCAGAATAAAGTAAAACGGTAATCTATAGCCCAGGGTGAACGCCGTAAATAAAAAAAATAATAAAAAACATTGTCACATTTGCTGGTTTTTGGTCACCTTGCTGGCCAAAAAAATGGAACAAAAAGTCATCCAAAAAAAAAAAAATCGCATGTACCACAAAATGGCACCAATGAAATCTACAGATTGTCCCGGAACAAATAAGCCCTCACGCAGCTCCGGTGAAGAAAAAAATAAAGAAGTTCTGGCTCTCAGAATATGACGATGCAAAATGTGCCAAAAACTGATAAGTTCGGGCGCCATTTATCAGTGTGACACCGGCCACATATCTATGAATTATTTATTTACCACATTATTATACCCTCTTATTATTCCCTGATGTTCTCCGCACAGATTACATATCCCCCACATTATAAACTGAAACACCAGCAAAACGCCAAACAGAACTACTACCAAGCAAAATCTGCGCTCCAAATGCCACTCCCTCCCTTCTAACCCATGCAGCGTACCCAAACAGCAGCTTACCTCCACAGATATGGCATCGCCATACCCGGGAGAACCCGGTTAATATTTTATGAGTTATTTGTCTTCAGTAGCACAAACTGGGCATAACATATAGTGAACTAAAATGGCATATCAGTGGAAAATTTTAATTTTCACTCTGCACCATCCGCTGTGCATTAACCCCTTCGCGCACCACGAGTTAATAGCATGTCGTGAGGTGGGGGGTGATGTATGGAGCCGGCTCACGCGCTGAGCCCATGCCGTACGCTAAGGGTGTCAGCTGTGTATTATAGCTGACACCCGGGACTAACGGACAGGAACAGCGATCGCGCTGTTACTGGAGCCTGTAAAAATGACAATATACTGCAATACATTAGTATTGCAGAGTATTGTACCAGCTATCTACTGATTACTGGTTCAAGTCCACTAGGGGAACTAATAAAATGTGTAAAAACAAAAGTAAATAGTTATTATTAGTGACATTTTTTTTAATAAATATTTAAGGTCCAAAAAAAACAAAACCTTTTCCCATTATTTCTCTAAAGTAATGTGACAAAAAATAAATAAATTTGTATTGCTGTGTCTGCAAAATTCAAAACTATTACAATATACCATTATTTAACTCGCACGGTGAATGCCGTGAAAAATAAAGAATTTAAAACGCCAAAAATCGCTGTTTTTTGGTTACCTTGGCTCTACCAAAAAAATTAATAAAAAGTGCTCAAAAAGTTGTATGTACCAAAAAATAGTACCAATAAAAACTACGGCTCGTTCAGCAAAAAATAAGCCGAGATTACGGAGCTAAACGAGATTTCGTTTCACTTGCTGCAAATTTCACAGAAAAGATTCAGAAGTGTCAGGATTCTGAATACACATGACGTCCAGGCTGGAGGTCATGTGTATTCATTATCAGGACACTTGATTAACGTTAATCTCTGTTTATGTGGCTGCACATTGCTGCTGTGTAAATAAATGTAGAGGAGCGTATGATGCTGACTGGTCACTGATTGGTCAGCGTAATACACATAAACACGCCCAGTTAAAAACACAATACACGCCCAGTTGGACAGAACGAAAAAAAAAACGCCCAGTTGTCCATTTCAAACCTCATTTGCATATATATAAAATAGCTCATAACTTGGCCAAAAATGAACGTTTTAAAAAAATAAATAATGTTACTGTTATCTACATTACAGCGCCGATGACATGCAATAGGAGATAGGGATTTGAGAATCTGGTGACAGAGCCTCTTTAAGTGGTGTAGTTTCCAAAATGGAGTCACTTTTGTGTGGTTTCCACTGTTTTGGCCTCTCAAGGGGCTTTGCAAATGCGACATGGCACCCAAAAATCATTTTAGCTAAATTTGAGCTCCAAAAGCCAAATAGCGCTCCTTCACTTCTAAGCCCCGCTGTGGGTCCAAACAGCAGTTTATTACCACATATGGCGTATTTCCGTAATTGGGAGAAATTGTTTTACAAATATTGGGGTGCTTTTTCTCCTTTATTCCATGTAAAAATGTCTACATTTTTTCAGAAAAAAAGTAGATTTTCATCTTCACACACGAATTCAAATAAATTTAGCAAAACAACTCAATTCAACATGCTAACTATACACCTAGATAAATTCCTTGAAGGGTGTAGTTTCCAAAATGGGGTCCCTTTTGGGGGGTCTATACTGTTTTGGCACCACAAGACCTCTTCAAACGGGACATGGTGCCTAAAATATTTGCTCCTTTGCATCGGAGGCCGGTGTTTCAGTCCATTTGCACACTAAGGCCACATGTGGGATATTTCTAAAAACTGCAGAATCTGGGCAATAAATATTGAGTTGCATTTCTTGGGTAAAACTTTCTGTGGTACAGAAAAAAAAAATGTATTACAAATGAATTTTGGCAAAAAGAATAAAATGAAATTTGTAAATTTCACCTCTACCTTGCTTTAATTTCTGTGATACGCCTAAAGGGTTAAAACACTTTCTGAATGCTGTTTTGAATACCTTGAGAGGTGCAGTTTTCAAAATGGGGTGATTTATGGGGACTTTCTAATATATAAGGCCCTCAAAACCACTTCAGAACTGAAATGGTCCCTGAAAAAAAAAATTAAAAAAAAAACGCCTTTTGAAATTTTCTTGAAAATGGGAGAAATTGCTGCAAAAGTTCTAAGCCTTGTAACATCCTAGAAAATAAAACAATGTTCAAAAAACGAAGCAAACAAAGTAGACACATGGGAAATGTAAACTAGTGACTATTTTGTATGGTATTGCGATCTGTTTTACAGGCAGATACATAAAAATTTTGAAAAATGCTAATTTTTGCAAATTTTCTCTAAATCTTGGTGTTTTGTCCAAATAAATATTGAATTTATCGACCAAATTTTTTCACTAACATAAAGTACAATATGTCACGTGAAAACAATCTCAGAATCGCTTGGATGGGTAAAAGCATTCCAAAGTTATTACCACATAAAGCGACATGTCAGATTTGAAAAAAATCGGCTTTGTCCTGAAGCCAAAACAGGCTGAAGGGGTTAAAATACATGTGTGTTTGATGCGTTTTGTGCACGCTTTTTGGAGCATAATTAGGACTCCCATTGACTATGGAAACATTTGGCATGCTTTATGCGCCAAAGAATTGACATGACGCTTTTGTTAACGGTCGCGTAATTTAAATACACTTTTGTAAAAATCGCATTGTATGTACTCTGCGCGCTTCCCCATTGATTTCAATGAGAACCTCAACCAAGCTTTTTCTGATGTGTATTTTGGAGCGTAAATACACGCCATGTGAACAGAGCCTCAGTGATTATTTTCCTAATTTCCTCTTTAAAATTGCACATCTTTCCATCCAATATTCTCGAATATCTAAAATATTCCTATGTATATATGGAAGTGACTGCTCAATCCCCATGACTGGACACTGTATAAAATAATAAAATCATTAGTGGTCTCCAGGACCCGCTGCTCCCCTTACTCCTCACTGGTGCAGACTGGACTGGACGGGCAGACACTGTTCTCTGCCTGCCCGCTCAGTGGATGAGACTCTGCTAATGTGTTGGATTAGTCATCATTACTGTGTTGAGGAGGCCAGACTCATGAATAAGCGAGGACTGCTTATAATTCGGCTGTATTGCTGTAATGATGGGGGTAGGGAAACGGACAAGTGAGCCCTAATCTACCCGCCACTCTGTCCCTGCCTACTTGCAACGACCCGCCCTAGGCGACGGGGTACAACTGGGCGGCGGTCCCTACGCTCAGTAAGTGCACGAGACAAACAGACAAGGGTACACAAAGCAAAGGGAAAAGGGGCAGTTGCCCACGGCAAGACCGTGAGCAACAAGAGTGGTGAACGAGCCGAGTCAAACCAGGAGTGTACGAGGTACCAAACGCAGAGCAGGAGAGTAGTCAGTAAGCCAGGGTCAGTATGGAGCAGGATCAAATAGTCAGAAGCTGTAGCAAGGCCAGGAAACCACACGAGAAGAATCACAAGCAAAGGAGGAACAGGAAAGGCAGGTATAAATAGACAGAGGGCGGGAGCTAGCTCCGTCTGGCCAGGCTGCGATAGGCTCTCCCACTCCTAAGCCTGCCAGCCTGAGTGGTGGAAGATGGTGTCAGTCTCAGAGACATAGATAATCAGTCTGCACCTGAGTCTATGGGAGTATACACAGAAGTTGTGCCTGGCAGATCCTTTACAGTACCCCCCCTTTTATGAGGGGCCACCGGACCCTTTTTAAGTGGACCTGGTTTATTGGGGAAACGGAGGTGGAACTTCCTGACCAATACCCCAGCGTGAACATCCCGGGCGGGTACCCAAGTCCTCTCCTCAGGCCCGTATCCTCTCCAATGGACCAGGTACTGGAGGGAGCCTTGGACCATCTTGCTGTCCACAATCTTGGCCACCTTGAATTCCACCCCTCTCAGGGGTGAGAACGGAAACAGGAGGTTTCCTCGAGGGAGCCAAGGACGGGGAGCAGCGTTTAAGGAGGGAGGCATGAAACACGTTGTGTATTCGAAAAGATGGGGGCAGCTCCAGTCGGAAGGAGACAGGATTGAGGACTTCAATGACCTTATACGGCCCAATAAACAGGGGAGAAAACTTCTTGGACGGAACCCTAAGGCGCAAGTTCCTAGACGATAACCACACCAGATCCCCGACCATAAACAAGGGGTTAGCAGAACGTCTTCTATCAGCCTGAGTCTTTTGTACGCTCTGGGACGCCTCTAGGTTCTTCTGAACCTGGGCCCAGACTGTGCACAGTTCCCGATGAACGACCTCTACCTCTGGATTGTTGGAACTACCAGGTGAAACGGAGGAGAACCGTGGATTAAACCCAAAATTACAGAAAAAGGGGGAGACCCCTGACGAGTTACTGACCCGGTTATTAAGGGCAAATTCGGCGAGGGGAATGAATGAGACCCAATCATATTGACAGTCAGAGATAAAACACCTTAAATATTGTTCTAGAGATTGATTAGTCCTCTCAGTTTGGCCATTAGTTTCAGGATGGAAGGCAGAGGAGAAGGACAGATCAATCTCCAACTTTTTGCAGAAGGCTCTCCAAAACAATGAAACAAATTGTACCCCTCTGTCCGAAACAATATTGACAGGGACCCCATGGAGACGCAGGATGTGTTTGACAAACAAGGTAGCTAACGTCTTGGCATTGGGTAGTTTGAGGGCACAAAGTGTCACATCTTACTAAAGCGGTCTACTACAACCCACACCACCGACTTGCCTTGAGATGGAGGCAAATCGGTGATAAAATCCATGGAAATATGGGTCCAAGGTCTCTGGGGAATGGGCAAAGAACGTAGTAAGCCCGCTGGTCGGGACCTGGGAGTCTTGGACCTAGCACAAACCTCACAAGCGGCAACGTAGGCCTTAACGTCTTTAGGCAACCCAGGCCACCAATAGTTTCTGGCAATGAGGTGTTTGGTACCCAGGACGCCTGGATGACCAGATAGTGCGGAGTCATGATTTTCCCTAAGTACCCTTAGCCGGAATTGCAGGGGAACAAACAGCTTGTCCTCAGGAAGGTTCCCGGGAGCTGAACCTTGATCAGACGCAATTTCAGAGACTAAATCAGAATCAATAGAAGAAATGATTATACCAGGAGGCAAAATACAAGCAGGATCTTCCTCCGAAGGAGGGCTGGCCTTAATATTTTTAGACCCAGCCCTATAGGTAACCAAAAAGTTGAATCTGGTAAAAAATAGCGCCCATCGAGCTTGTCTCGGGTTTAGCCTCCGGGCAGATTCTAGGAAAACCAGATTCTTGTGGTCGGTAAGGACCGTTACCTGGTGCCTAGCCCCCTCCAGGAAGTGGCGCCATTTAATGGCTAAGAGTTCGCGGTTGCCAATATCATAGTTACTCTCAGTGGGCGAAAACTTCCTGGAGAAGTAGGCACAGGAACGGAGATGGGTGAGGGACCTGGTACCCTGGGACAAGACAGCCCCCACCCCCACCTCGGATGCGTCAACTTCCACGATAAATGGCTCCATTTGGTTGGGCTGAACCAGTACCGGGGCCGAGATAAAGCACTTCTTAAGGACCTCAAAAGCCTGGACAGCCTCAGGGGGCCAGTGGAGGAGATCAGCACCCTTGCGAGTGAGGTCCGTAAGAGGCTTAGCGATGACCGAGAAGTTAGCAATAAATCTCCTGTAATAATTAGCGAAGCCCAAGAAACACTAACGCCTTCAGGGAGGCAGTTTGGACCCATTCCGCCACCGCCTGGACCTTGGCGGGGTCCATGCGGAATTCATGAGGAGTGAGGATTTGACCCAAAAATTGTATCTCCTGTACCCCAAACACACATTTTTCGGTTTTCGCAAACAGTTTGTTTTCCCGAAGGACCTGGAGCACCTTCCTGACATGCTCAATGTGGGAGGACAAGTCCTTGGAAAACACCAGTATGTCATCAAGGTACACTACAAGAAATACCCCCAGGAAATCTCTTAAAATCTAATTTATGAAATTCTGGAAGACCGCAGGAGCATTACACAACCCAAAGGGCATGACGAGGTATTCGAAATGACCTTCGGGCGTGTTAAACGCAGTCTTCCAGTCATCCCCCTCTTTGATGCGGATAAGGTTATACACCCCCCGTAGATCAAACTTAGAGAACCATTGGGCCCCCTGAACCTGATTAAAGAGATCAGGAATCAAAGGAAGGGGATACTGGTTCCTTACAGTGACCTTATTCAAGTTACGGTAGTAAATGCATGGCCTAAGACCACCATCCTTCTTCCCTACGAAGAAGAAGCCAGCACCTACCGGGGAAGTAGAGGGGCGAATGTAACCCTTGGCCAGGCATTCCTGGATATACTCTCTCATGGCTTCACGTTCGGGACAAGAAAGATTAAATATCCTACCCTTAGGGACCTTAGCTCCTGGTACCAATTCGATAGCGCAATCGTATTCTCTATGAGGAGGTAACACTTCGGAGGCCTCCTTAGAGAAAACATCAGCGAAGTCCTGAACAAACTCAGGTAGCGTGTTCACCTGCTCAGGGGGAGAAATAGAATTAACAGCAAAACATGACGTCAAGCATTCATTACCCCATTTGGTAAGATCCCCAGTATTCCAGTCAAACGTGGGATTATGCAACTGCAACCAGGGAAGGCCTAAAACCAAATCGGACGATAATCCCTGCATCAACAGTACAGAGCACTGCTCCAAATGCATGGAGCCAACAAGGAGTTCAAAAACAGGGGTATGCTGTGTAAAATAACCATTAGCAAGAGGAGTGGACTCGATACCCACTACCGGGACAGGTTTAGGCAAATCAATCAAAGGCATAGCTAGAGACATAGCAAATTCCACAGACATGATATTAGCAGAAGACCCTGAATCCACGAAGGCACTGCTGGTAGCAGACCTACCACCAAAAGAGACCTGAAAGGGAAGCAAGATTTTATTACTTTTCATATTTACGGGAAATACCTGTGCGCCCAAGTGACCTCCCCGATGGTTACTTAGGCGCGGAAGTTTTCCGGCTGCTTATTCTTACGCCTAGGACAGGTGTTCACTTGATGCTTGTCATCCCCACAATAGAAGCAGAGACCATTCTTCCTGCGGAACGCTCTACGTTGTCGGGGGGACACGGAGGCCCCGAGTTGCATAGGTACCTCCGAGTCTTCCGTGGAAGAGTGAAGCAACGGGACCTCGGGGGGCATCATGGGGGAAAACACAAAAACTTTCAAGTTGTCGTTCCCTGAGACGTCGGTCAAGTCGTACCGCTAAAGCCATAACTTGGTCTAGGGAGTCAGAAGAGGGATAGCTAACTAGCAGGTCTTTCAGGGCGTTCGACAGGCCCAACCTAAACTGGCACCTTAAGGCAGGGTCATTCCACCGAGAAGCTACGCACCACTTCCGAAAGTCAGAGCAATACTCCTCAACAGGTCTCTTACCCTGACTTAAGGTCACCAGCTGACTCTCGGCAAAGGCAGTCCTGTCAGTCTCGTCATAAATGAGTCCGAGAGCAGAAAAGAAACGATCAACGGAGGAAAGTTCAGGGGCGTCAGGAGCCAAGGAGAAGGCCCACTCTTGGGGCCCTTCCTGGAGCCGGGACATAATTATACCCACCCGCTGGCTCTCAGAACCTGAGGAGTGAGGCTTTAAGCGAAAGTAGAGCCTACAACTCTCCCGAAAGGAGAGAAAAGTTCTCTGGTCCCCTGAGAACCGGTCAGGCAACTTGAGGTGGGGTTCAAGAGGTGAGGTGAGGGGCACTACCATGGTAGCGTCAGGCTGGTTGACCCTCTGAGCCAGGGCCTGGACCTGTAGGGAGAGACCCTGCATTTGCTGGGCCAGGGTTTCAAGGGGGTCCATAGTAGAGTCAGGGACCAGGGTAGACTAGGTATATGGCTTGTGATTATGTAATGATGGGGGTAGGGAAACGTACAAGTGAGCCCTAATCTACCCGCCACTCTGTCCCTGCCTACTTGCAACGACCCACTCTAGGCGACGGGGTACAACTGGGCGGCGGTCCCTACGCTCAGTAAGTGCACGAGACAAACAGACAAGGGTACACAAAGCAAAGGGAAAAGGGGCAGTTGCCCACGGCAAGACCGTGAGCAACAAGAGTGGTGAACGAGCCGAGTCAAACCAGGAGTGTACGAGGTACCAAACGCAGAGCAGGAGAGTAGTCAGTAAGCCAGGGTCAGTATGGAGCAGGATCAAATAGTCAGAAGCTGTAGCAAGGCCAGGAAACCACACGAGAAGAATCACAAGCAAAGGAGGAACAGGAAAGGCAGGTATAAATAGACAGAGGGCGGGAGCTAGCTCCGTCTGGCCAGGCTGCGATAGGCTCTCACACTCCTAAGCATAGACATAGACTCAGGTGCAGACTGATTATCTATGGGAGTATACACAGAAGTTGTGCCTGGCAGATCCTTTACAATTGCTCTTACTAAATAGTGCAATTTTTCCATAAACTTCACATTGATGTGAATGAGGCTAAAGGGCGGCTCGTGTCTGAACGACTCTAAATGATGGAGCTGCAGTAAATGTTCTGACCAATCAGGTTCAGTGAAGTGCAAGGTCTCATGACAGACCAATCAGTTGCTAAATCCTGTATTCAAAAAAGGGCTGGACAAGCACGGAGCCTCTAAGGAATATTCATCAGTACCAATTTTGTTAAGATACACAGATGAAATTCAGGACAGCTGCAGTGGAAGTGAATGGAAGAAAAAAAATCACAGTCACATAGTTATCGTGCTTCGTCTGAGTTTGCCACAAAGACAAAGTAACAGCAGCATTTTGGTGACAGATGCTCTTTTAAAAGGAAAATTTCAACAAAAAGGGATCTTCAAAAAATGTCAGACAGTCTGTGAGCACGAACCTCCGCCGAATTTCAAAACCCTTGGGAGTCCAATCTCCTTTGACACACCTAAGAGGTTGCCATTACTAATAATCCAATGCAACATTCAAATCAATAGCATTCAATTAATAATTTTGTGTCGGGAACAGTGCAAAAAGGGTTTGAGCTTTCAAGAGGGTCATAGGCCTTTTGCTCTAAAAACTGGAAGTGGTCCGAGTTCCCAGGCTCCACCGATTCTTCTAAAAAATTTCTATTACATTGCAGATGATTTTTGCTGGATTTTACCGGTTTTACGGAGACCATTACGTTTTATATTTATAAAGGTATTTCATTGAAAGTGTTTGGGATAAGAATCTCTGAGATGCCACTGCTGCTGGTCAAAAACATAATGCATGTAGATAATAGAAGAATAATAATGATGATAATAAGCAGCTCTCACCTTGCATCTTGTTGAGGTTTTGCAATGTCGGAAGAGTGGCAGAAAATGGCGAGTTTCCATACCGTCTAGGGCTGCTGAGCATTATCTGAATGACATAAACCAATACAATCAATAACCAATGTAAATGGATTACACAACCCCAAATATCCACAGGAAAAGCCTAATTAATTCTAGCTATTAAACCTTTACCGCACCGAAAAACGCATGTGTTTTACCGCGATTTGCAAAATCGTGATGAGTCGCGTTAAAACGAATGCGTTTTTTCAATGCCGTGTTTGGACGAGCGGCTAAACCGCACCGTGTGAATATAGCCTTACAAAATCATTTCAAATAAATAAATGCAATATATAACTAACACAAATAATGAAATAAAAAGAAATGCTGAATGGAGTATATTGGTCTAGATAATTTTTTTTCTTGAAAGCAGATTAGACATAGATCGAAAGAATAGAACAGGTAGCGATGCTTACACACATTATATTCCTGCTTCAGAAAATGTTCATGCTCCTTTCTATAGTTTCCAACCAGATTATTATTTTTACCCCCAAAACGTACAAGCCTGCCTAAAGTCTGATGCACATGACCATGTTTTTTTTGTCTGTGCACTATTCACAATTTTGCGGCTAGCACATGTACCCATTCATTTATATGGCTCCAGTCACACGATTGTGATGTGCAAGTCCAAGCCGCAAAAACTCAGGACATGTCATTTTACTGTCCGTATTTGTGGATCATGTGACCTACTCAGGGGGTTGGGACAAACATCAATTCCTTTTTTTTGCAGATCCGTGAATACTGATGGCCCATGGACATAGTACGAAAGTTTTTTTTGACAAATGGACCACAAATACAGACAATGGATCTGTGGATTTTGCGGATCACAAGATCAACACAATCGTGTGAATTGGGCCTAAAACATACAGAAGATAGACAGAAGCCAAACAGGACAAATAAAAGCATGTACACTGTAACAAGCTAAGAGTCATTTGAATGCAAACATGTGAGTAGCTGGGGACAAAACACATCCATTATTTACTGTACCACTCCACACTTACTCCAGGAGTAAAGGCCGGCCCCTGGAACTGGAAACCGCTGTAATCGCTGTGAATTGAAGAGTCAAGGTCCACGTCTGTTAAATCATTTGTAGATCGGACAGAAGTGGCACTGTTTGTCATGGCCGCCATAGAGAAAAACATATCTGCAAAAAAGAATGAATAACCAATTATTTTACACATTATAGTGATGTTGTTTTTCTTATCCTTTGCGTCATAACTTTATTGAAAGAAAAGACAAAATAAAGATTGCAGGAATGCGGTTGGATTAAAGCGGATCTGTCAAAATACTGCATTGCCCTGCTTAAGGTGACAGGTCTGCTCTCCTATTAGACCAAAACAGCACAAAAAATGTTGATAGGAGATATTACAGAATACAGCGGACTCCTAGTTAGGAGTCCAGTGTATTCATGAGTGGAGCACTTCCCCTGCTTCCCCCAGCCCCGTCAGCAGTGATTGATGGGCTGTATGTATACATGCTCCCTTAAACAGGGAAGTGTAGTATGAAGACAGATCCACTTTAAAATCCTCACCTCCATTCTCCAAATTCTGAAAGGGAACAAGTTCAGGATCTGGTACGTATAAGGATGCAGGTCCCGAATGAAGTTGCTGGTTCAGGTCCTGTTCTATGTGCTTCAAATCCTCCATGTCTAGAGGGCGACTCTTCAGCAACTTCTCCCTAACACTGTTTGATTCTGTAAAATATAACCCATGTCAGTGACTTTTTAAAGGGTTTTCAAGTACTCATTAATTAACAATTGAATGCAATAAGCAGCTAACGGTAAATTTGTTCACCTGAAATACTTAAAGCATCCAAGAGTTGTTGCAAGTTAGCGATCTGATGTGGATTCAAGAACAAGTGAAGAGACCCGATCTTCCCATCAATTTCCATCTACAAAAAGATAAATACACCATTACCGTTTAAAGCGTCTCTACTCTCTTCGCCCCAAATCTAAAATACAGCTTTTTTTCCTGTATCAGGACATTGGAAGCTACAACCATTGTCTGCAAGCCTGGAGGCTAAGGGCAAGTATATGGAGTCACCAGGTCAGTAAACCTGTATACAAGTATAAAAAAACACATGCAGCTCTCTCCTTCTCTTCTCAGATCCACCAATTACATCAATGACACCTGTACCCAACTGGATTAGCATGGCAGCTAACTATAAAAAGGTTAAACACAACTTATAACATGGCCAAAAAAAAAGACAACTGAAGCCCTTAGGCCCCATGCACACGACCTTAAAAAAATCTCTTTTATTGCGAACCGTGATACGGTCTACAATTACGGACGCATTCAGTTCTATTGGCCGCAGACACCTTTCCGTATAGCTACGGAGAACTGTGCAGGGAATTATGGAGCATGTCCTATTTTTCGTATTTTACGGGCCGTGCTCCTGTACTTTGGATCGGTGAACAGCACGAAAATACGGGCTGCGGACCGCGGCGGCCAGCGGTGCCCGCAATCACAGGCCGTGATTACGGGTACGGCCGTGTGCATGAGGCCTTAAAGTGATTAACTATTTCATTATAGAGGAAATGCTCTACATGTGGAGGGGAGCACTACATATAAAATACCTACAAAATATTATTAATTTCTAACTCAAATAATTCTACATACAATCTTAACCCCACCACAACATATCTGAAAGACACATAAGAGCAACTGTTCTCTTGTCCTGTCACCTTTGGTCCTGGAAACATATCATTCTGCTTCAGCTTGATTATAAGTTCCGTAGATCCAGAGCAGCTGCCTATTTGGAGGGTAGGGGTAGTAGGTGGTTGTGGTGGTCGACTGGGAACCCCTGATGGTTGAGTTGAATCGGTTTCTGTGTGCTTAGTGGGCTCAGGAAGGTTCTGTGAACATAAAAGATGAGAAAAGCTAAATTTCCAACCAATTATTCCAAAAGGACAATAATTTACAGTGATGTAAAACTTGTATTGTTCGTTTACCGTAGGCGCCGAGAAAGCTCCCATCCTATACTTTAAATATATCCTAGGCCCCTATTCACTTGACAAATGGCAAGAGTGGGCTGGTATAACGTATGCTCGTATAGCTTTTTTTCTGCTGTATGGAATAGTGCAGTCCACTGCACTATTCCAAAAAGAGGTATACGTTGTATACGGTTTTTTTACAATGGAAGCCTATGGGCCATATACAGTGGCATACATGGGAGTCATTTGTTACGAGTTTCTCTCGACGTTTAGCTCAGACAGACACAACAATAGAGGTGAGAAGGGCTTTACCTGGCGCACTAGGAAGCATTTTAGTGTCTGTATTGTGTTACGATTCTGGATTTTGCAGCCAGAATACAGAACTGTGGAACAATCCTATATAAGTAGAATTACTACCAAAATGAGTAGCCTTATCATGATTAACTAAATGTGTTAACTAGAAAAAAAAACACTGCATTAGTTGTGAAGGTAAGATATTTAAACAGTGGTGGATACAAAGCTGACGCTCCCGATCATACCCATAAGACGTGTTGTTTATTCTGCAGAACTCTTAATTGGATTTTTTTTCTTTTTTTCTTTTTACCATTTCTATCAATACATAAACTCCTTGCAAAACAGAACATACAGTTTTACCTGGAGTATTAGGCAGTCCAGCAGCCCTAGTGCATTGGGATGTTACTTTACTCACATTTGAAGGATGATGAGTCTGTCACAGTAAAGAGAACCTGTCGACTGTGCAGCGTAAAGATATCTATGTTGTCGGTCTTACATCTTGCATGACTGAGAAATCTCCATTTTGATGTTCAGTGCTCCGGCTCTCTGCACAGCTCGCTGCCAACCCCTCCCTAAGTGATGGCTCTAGCGTCCAACTCATAGCATAGAGTGGCACTTGTTCACGTGGTGTTAGGGGACATCAAAACAGATTTCTCGGTCCATGCAATTTGCATGACCGACAACATAAGTTTGGTTACACTACACTCCTCAACCTGTTTAGCAGTTTTGGGAACTCAAAATTGCTGACAGGTTCACTTTAACACTGATACAGGTATAAACGAAGTATGACAAACAACTGCAACAACCCCCCTTTCCTGCTGTATTATAAATTTACTCCTTCGCATCAAGAAATAAAAAATGTGGTGGAGAGAGATGGTTCACTAAAAGGTAATGTGATCAAAATACTTAAAGTGTACCTATACTTTCATAAAACATTTGCCATGTCATAAGTTTTGATTGGTGGGGGTCCGAATACTGAGACCCCCCTGATCGCTAAAACAAAGCAGCAGAAGCGAGCACTCGTGTGGGTGCGGAGACGCTTCTTTTCTAATCGGCTCTGCTTGGCTTTCTTTGGAAAGCCGAGCAGAGCCGATTAGAAACTAAGCGGCTCAGCGCTCACCTGAGTTTTCTGACGGTTCATTATAGCAATCTGAGGGGATCCCAGTGCTCAGACCCCTACCAATCGAAACTTCTAACATGTCACAAGTTGTATGGAAGCACATGTACAAAACGCAGCCCAGTGGAATCTGAAATGTAAGCATTGCTGGAACAGTAGACATAGAATATGCAATTTTGCATTGACAAACCCTATTCTGATCATGATGAAATCCCCCCATATATTACCTCAGGGCCCGGTGTAGGAGAAGGTGTGTGTTGCCGATTCTTGAAATCTTCATAGTGCAGCGAGACACCACTGAGCTGCAAGATCTTCTGGATAAAAGCTGGAGGCTGATGGATGTCCACAGGGAAGGTCTGTCCAGAGTCTCGGACAGCCTCATCACAATAATCTAGTCTGAGGGAACAGAAGAAGCACCATGAGTATGCGAGATATCTGGACATAATTGAAACTAATAATGGGCAAAACTAAAGACAAAAAAGGTCAAGGAGAACCTGAAATGATCAAAATTAAGAGAAAGATGAAACCACGGGAGACTATGTCGCAAAAAAGAATCCTGATAAAAGTGGGAAATAAGATAAAGGGAGCACAGAAATTAACTTGTTAAAGAGGGAAGGAAGGAAGCCAGTAAAACAATATAGTACAGTAGGTACAAACATCTAGAGCTGAAAGAGACAAATCTGACCTTTTAATGTGTATTTCCAGGGCTGTCCCAGTGGCAGATTCTGCTGGCGTATTCTCAATTCGGATAATGGTATTTAGAAAGGTCACCTTAATCCTCCGCAACACTACAAGAGATGGAAGATACGAGACTCAAACGTGATCAATGAATCTGTCTCAAGACATAGTGTTAAAAGAAAGAAGGAATAACATGCCATGTTCTGCAGTACCATGTTGAGGTCAGATGTAAACTTTACCTGTCTCTATAGTTTGTGCAAACATTTCCAATCCTTCGATGGGCTGGGGAGGCTCTGAAGGTTCCTCAGCCTGCTCCTTTAGGCACTCCTGGGCAAGCTGCATGCTGGTGGTCATACATGAGGACCAGCTGTGAGACTCTGTAGCCCCTGAACCTGCAGAAGTAGTGACAGCAAATCAGAATGGAGGAATAATAAGAAACACTTACAAAAACATGGACATTTGTGCTATCAGAGGTATTGGATCATAGAATTGCTTTAATGGGTTTTTTCCAACATAACATTTTATAACCTATTGATAGGAAGTCACAAAGTATTGATTGGTCTAAAGAACTGCAGAATGAAGCACTCAACAGTCTCCATAACTCCCAAGTACTGCAATAAGGAGAACCCCTAGTAGTCAGACACCACCTAATTCTATAGCTAATCCCAAAACTTTAGCCACAACCCTACCCACTAACGACTTTCTCTCACCTTATTGATAACCCCAAACCTAATCCTAACCCTCAACCCTAAGGTTTCCTTGAGCTTGAGATGTCTTCTATACATCCTCAAAAACAATATAGCTATTTGTACAGGTTGTTACAGATTGAACAATGTCATGACTTTATTTAAAGGCTATGTACACCTTTGAAAACTTTTTTTTTTTCTTTAATTAAAAATGTCAGTGCAATTGGTGCAACTTTCTAAATACTTTTTATTAAAAATTATTTATATTTTTTTAGATACAGCTGCTTTGTATCCTGTAAACAGAGCAGCTATATTGTGTGCTGAATCCTGTATCCATCTTGTCAGCTGCACTGACGGGTTCAGTGACAGCGGGGATCGAGATGTTATAAGTTCAAAACTTAGATGTGATCAATAACAGGCAGATCCTGCGTATCAGAGACACGCAGGACCCGCTTGCACTGAACCCATCAGTGGTGATGACCGGACGGATTTAGGTCTCAGCACACGATGCAGCTGATCTGCATACAGGAAACAAAGCAGCTGTATCTCAAAAAGCAAAAATCATTTTTAATAAAATGCCATTACAAAGTTGCACCAATCACACTGATACACATTTTTTTTAACAGGAAAAAAACAAAAAACTTTAACAAAACAATCTTATGACCAGCTAGCACATTAACAATATTTGCTGTAGTGGGAATGATTTCTATGGAGATAAATTCTGTTCAATGCAGAAATCTTGAAACGTTTGTCCATTAAACAGGCAACATCCCAATTGTATAAAAAAAAAAAATGTGTCCACTGGTTGGAATGGCAGCACATTGACCCTTGTATGTATTTCCCATGTTAACCAAAACATCCATGTTGGACTTTTTGCGACGGTTGCAAAGGTTGTCTGCATCCTTGTTTCCTATAGGAGAACACTAATGTTGCATTGCGATAATCCCACATTTTGGAGGTTGATAAAACTTCCCAAGTGAACCTGATGCAATAAGGGAGTTTTATCAATACTGTTGTAGGATGCATGAGGTTATCAGAGTCAGCAGAAATTTGTCAAAATTGCTCACATATGGCACAACCTGGTAGACATGCTAGACACACGCCTCCTCCTTATGCCAGTTTATGACTGCTGCACATGGCAGTATTTTGCACCAAATAATGGTGCACATCTTTAATAGATTTGCTGCATTTAACGACTTCTCTTAAACGGTTGAGTGCAAAAGGGGTTAAAAAAAAATATTTAAAAAAAGATAGACACACGTCATGGCAAAATGTGACAGAATTCTTGCACATTTTACTGGTGTAAATACACAAAAAATATGCAGTTTGGGCAAAATGACACTTTTATAAAGTGACTGCACTACTTTTTTTTGACACAATTTCTCTTGAAAAGTGGAAGGGGCTTCATAATCACACTCTGTGCAACATCTTTTTCAATATTTTGTGCTCCTTTTCTAATCAGACCGACATGGCATTGTTTTTTGCCAGGGTATCAACAGGGTATGCACCCTGTTGACAAATGCAGTACACTTAGGAGAGATACTGGCGCACCAATAACATGAATTGCCAGTATTAATAAATCTATGCCAGTGAGAAAGAAAACAACTCATGTGGGTACTGTATACAGCAAAAAAAGAGGGTAGGATACTCACCAACCCTATATTTTGGTCGACAAGTAACCTGCAGTTCAGAAACCTCCAAAGTACAGTTTTCCGTGACAAGCGCCGACCACGGGATAGTAACGGAAATACTGCCAATAAAGCCATCAACGATTTCAAGTGGAGCCCCTGCTGAGTCCAGGAGGTCATTCACTGACTGAGTGAGATTGAAACATAGAAAAGATTAAAATGCTGGAAAAACAGCAGCCGACTAAACAAGTAAACAAGAGAGAAGAAATATATGGGGGTTAAAAAAGAAGCAAATGTTACATTCAGACTTATTATTAAAAATCTACTGTTAACAATACACAGACAATCACCATTTATTAAGGAGTTAATAACTCAAAGCTTCCATATACTCACTGGAAAAGTATGTATTGAGCCATACCACCTGACAGAAGTGGCACATGGCATTTAGCAAGTGATGAATGCCCATGACAGATCCATTGCTCATTCTGAACTAGAAGCATGTGACCTACTTAAACCACCTCTGATCTTACAACCTACACTTCAAAACCCAGTGTATGTGTCAAGAGCTACAGTAAAACGAAGAAACATGGGGAGGGAGGTTAGTAAACAGAAAAAGTGACTAACTAAAATATAGATGCCTTTTTCAAGTGCACACTGGTAAGATGGCGTTACCCATAACAATCAATGGGCACGTCAGAAATTCCAAGGTGTAGGAATCTCCAAATAGCAGAAGAAGTGAAACTTCATATTACCAAGGACCACAACCCTCACTTCTAGGAAATGGTGAGGATCTAATGGATGGACGTCCCAATGATGCTTAATGTGGAAAAATCAATTATACAGAATCTATCACCAGATAGATCTCTTTAAAGAGGTTGTCTCAGGACAGCCATAGATGGCTAATCACTAGGATATGTCTTCAATGTCTAATGGATGAGGGTCCGACCCCTGTGACCCCGACGTATTACTAGTGACAATAGGCACTTTGCTTTCTGGGTGGCCACACGGTCGGCCATATATCCAGTAGGCTAGTAGTTGGTGTTTAACCCACTCATCAAGCTTCCCCTAAATCTCCAAAGAAATGCTGTATGGTAAAAAGCAAATACTTTTCCGTAATTGACCGATCATGTGTCTGGATTAACTACACTTCTACTTCACAGAACTAGTCCTTGATTTGTTCCCTTCTGAAAAAGTGTTAAAAGTATATTGAGTCATTTGTTTGTTATGCCAGTTAACAAGAAAGCCGGGTGCCAACTAATACAGCAGCCATTACAGATCCTATCAGGGGCGGTCACTAAGCTTTCCTATAGTCTTAAATGGCAAACGTGCCTAGTTAAACTAGGCAGACCTGCCATTCAGGACACTAGAAAAGCTCAGTGACAAAAGAAATGGGAGCTTTTGTAATGGCCATGTTTGATGTCACCTAGCTTTAGCCTAAACAGACATAAAGACAGAGAAGAACATGTATTTATTAGTTATTTTAAGGGGAAATAAGATTTTTTTACAGTAAAAAGGTAATTAAAACAATGATATCAGAACCATAGACGAAATCTGTGCCCGAGGGACAACTTTATGAACTTCATAACCAAAAAAGGGTAGGAGTTGTGTCCCCAAATGGACTGGACGAGAATCTTAAAATATTCTGGGGAAAAAAGTACACAAGGTAAACTAGGAATACATTTCTCATTTTACATGATTTTTAAAATGTAATAAAAATTATTTTATCAGCAACTAATTTTTAGCGGTCACTGTAAGGTTAAGACTCACTTAATTATTTCTATTGCTTATACAGCGTCAACATATTCCACAGTGCTATGTAGATATATTGCCCCTGTCCCAAAAGAGCTCACAATCTAATTTCCTATCTCACACACGCTGGAGACAATTAACATATCAAATGCTTAGCGATTGTAATCTCACACAAACACGGGGAGAACGCACAAACTCCACAAAGGCGGTTAAGGGGAACAAAACTGTCCTGAAGCACATGAATTCCAATACACAAAGCATTCTCCATATTGAAGAAAACTGGTTACATAAGGAGGGACATCTCCTCACCAGACGTTTCAATGTTTAGGACTCCTACTTGTGAACGTTGATCTTAGCAGTGAGAACATGTGTCTCGTGTATTGTTACGGAGGCACTCTGATTCCAGAGAGAACATTTTGTAATGAAGGAGTGCGGCGAGTGACAGCTGAGGATTGCCTGGACTTCACTCAACCCTTTCAGAACTGAGGGAAAGAAGATTCCTGGAATCACCCTGGACATTGTGCAAGTTACTAGTTACTATGACGGATGTAGTGTCTACAGCAGTACTCTTCAAGTATTTCCATGACAAGGGCTGTATTTCTGTTCCGTAGGCGCTTGCGATGCTAACAAACGTAGAGTTTTGAGTGCTGAATATGAAATACTTATAGGGGTTGTCCTACCCCTGTCCATATGTCATATTAGGACATATGGATAACATTAAAGGGACCCCCTCTATGGACCATAGTCGAGAGCCGCTAACAAACATTGGCTCTAGCCCTGGGAGACTTGAATTGTCCAGATATTACACAGACGGCCATTCGTTTGTATGAGCGCATGTAATACTACATAATCCCTGAAGACGACGCTGCAGGAGAAACCCCTTACCCCTGCATTATCAGTTTTTTCCCTTTAAAAGGATACACCACCTTCATTAAGGACACAGCCAATCTTAGTTTTTTTTCACCCCACCATCCAAAAGCCATAACTTTTTGATTTTTTCGTCGACATTGCCATATGAGGCTTGTTATTTGCAGGACAAGTTGTAGTTTTTCATGGCTTCATTTATTGTACTGCATAACGTACTGGGTAGCTGAAAAAAATATATATACAGTATGTGAAGTGAAAAGGGCAAAAAACAGGGATTACGCCATTTTTGGGGGGATTTTGTATTTACGGCGCTCATCAGGTAGTAAAAATGACATGTTCATCTTAGGGTATGTGCACACACACTAATTACGTCCGTAATTGACGGACGTATTTCGGCCGCAGGTACCGGACCGAACACAGTGCAGGGAGCCGGGCTCCTAGCATCATAGTTATGTACGATGCTAGGAGTCCCTGCCTCTCCGTGGAACTACTGTCCCGTACTGAAAACATGATTACAGTACGGGACAGTTGTCCTGCAGCGAGGCAGGGACTCCTAGCGTCGTACATAACTATGATGCTAGGAGCCCGGCTCCCTGCACTGTGTTCGGTCCGGTACTTGCGGCTGAAATACGTCCGTCAATTACGGACGTAATTAGTGTGTGTGCACATACCCTTATTCTACGGGTTGATACGATTACGGCGAAATTAAATTCATGTTTTTTTTTATGTTTTACCACTTTTATAATAAAAAAAAAAACTATCTGCTAAAAGAAAATGTTTTTGTGTCACCATATTTGGAGAGTCATAACTTTTTTTATTTTTCCGTCAATTGAGCAATGTCAGGGCTTATTTTTTGAGGGGCGAGCTTCAGTTTTTACCGATACCATTTTGGGGTACATAGGACTTTTTGATCACCTTTTTCCATTGTTTTGGAACAAGGTGGAATAAGGTGACCAAACAAAATCAATTTGGGTGTTTTTATATATATTTGTTTTACGGCGTTATTTAACCAAGCGGTAAAATAACGCTATATTGTGATAGTTCTGACTTTTACGGATGCGGCGATGCCAGTTATGTTAACTTTAAAGAATAGTTAAACGTTCATAGTGACATGTCAGAAGTTTGGATTGGTGGGGGTCCGAGCAATGGGACCCCCACCAATCGCTAGAACGAAGCAGTTGAAACGCTCGTGTGAGCTCTCAGCCGCTTTGTGTCTGTTCGGCTTTTTCCGGAAAGTCGATGTATCGGAGTACGGGCTCATAGACTTTCTATTGAGTCCGTACACTGATATATTTATTTCCGGAAATAGCCGAAAAGACACGAAGCGGCTGAGCGCTCACACGAGTGCTTCAGATGCTTCGTTCTACCGATTGGTGGGGGTTGCAGTGCTCGGACCCCCACTAATCCAAACTTCTGACATGTCACTATGACATGTCAGAAGTTTGTCAAACGTTTAGCTAGACTTTAACTTTTTTTTAACATTGCTTTAGGGAAGAAATGGTAACGTTTTTTTTTTTTACTTTTAATAATAATTTTTATTTGATCATTACTTTTTCCATTAGTCCCCCTAGGGGACTTGAACCAGCGATCGTTGGATTGCTTGCACGATATACGGCAATACTAATGTATTGCAGTATATCGCTATACTGACAGTCTCCTTTGAAGTCCTGCCTCTGTACAAAGATGGCAGACCTGGGGTCCTTCATTAGGCCCCCAGGCTGCAACGACGACCATCGGCACCCCGCGATCGCATCTCGGGGAGGGCTGATGGCACATCGGAGGGTGCCGCCCCCTGATTCTTTTTTTTAAACTCGTTTTATTGAAAAATTTAACAAAGTTTAACACAAGGCCGCCCCCTGATTCTAACGATTTAAATGCGGCTGTCGTGATTGACTGCAGCATTTAAGGAGTTAAACAGGCAGAAACAGAATGATCTTTTTATGATCTTGTATTACACAGCCGTCACCCGCTAAGTATGGAGCACGCTCAGCCCGGGAACCCGCCCCATACCTTCCCTTAACGGTTGCCACGTACATGTACGTGGCATGTAGTTAATTGGTTAAAGGAGTTTTCCCATCATCATTATTTATCACCTATCCAAAAGTGACAGCTCGTTTACGAGAACGTGCTTACCTTGCCATTCCTGGGAGCCCCATACGGATGGAGCAGTAGTGCGACCACATGCCCATTCATTTCTACGGGGCTGTCAAGCTGCCTGTGACAGGGCCATACAGTGCAAATAATAGAGATGGGCACCTCCAGGGGGCACAAATTTACGCTGCCCTACTAGCAGAATACAAGCGTAGGAAGAGAGGCTGCAACGTGTGCCAATGTAAAGGGGGTGTCCAGTTCCAGCAAATAATTTTTTGATATAATTGAAAGTCATACAATTTTCCAATATCTATTCTGTATTAATTTCTCATGGTTTTCAAGATCTCTGCTTGTTGTTATTCTGTGGGAACATTTATTGTTTACTTCCAGTGGATAACATTCTGTCCATGGTCATGTGATGGACACACAGGTGCTGGGATTGTTAGGCTAAGTTCACACAGAGTTTTTTGACGCGGAAACCGCGCCAAAAAGCTCGTCAAAAACGGTTCGAAAATGCCTCCCGTCGATTTCAATGGGAGGAGGGGGCGGTTTTCTCACGCGAGCGGTAGAACCGGCGTGCGGGAGAAAGAAGCGACATACCCTATCTTCGGGCGTTTCCGCCTCTGACCTCCCAATGACTTCAATGGGAGGCAGAGAAAGCGTATTTCGCTGCGTTTTATGCCCGCAGCGCCCAATGGCCGCGGGCGAAAAACGCAGCGAAAATCGGCGTGCAGGGAGAGTAAAATCTGCCTCAAACTTCCAAACGGAAGTTTGGGGCAGAAATTCTGCCTGCAAAATACTCTGTGTGAACATAGCCTTAGAAGACAGAGCTCTGATACACATACTGTAACGAGCCGTGCACCTGTGTGTCCATCACATGACCATGGACAGAGTTTTACAGACTAGAAGTAAACAATGAATTTTCCTACTGAATAATAACAAGCAGAGAGCTTAAAAACTGTGAGGAATACAGAAAGTATTTTGGTAAATTGTATAACTTTTAATTATACAAAAATTTACATTCATTTGCTGAAACTGGACAACCTCTTCCATGATGTGAATGTAAACTACGATCATTACCACGTCTGTCCATTATGTATACGGTCATTACATTGTTATACTGGACGTCCATGTAATATACGGTCATTACATTGTTATACTGGATGTCCATGTAATATACGGTCATTACATTGTTATACTGGACGTCCATGTAATATACGGTCATTACATTGTTATACTGGACGTCCATGTAATATACGGTCATTACATTGTTATACTGGATGTCCATGTAATATACGGTCATTACATTGTTATACTGGACGTCCATGTAATATACGGTCATTACATTGTTATACTGGACGTCCATGTAATATACGGTCATTACATTGTTATACTGGACGTCCATGTAATATACGGTCATTACATTGTTATACTGGATGTCCATGTAATATACAGTCATTACATTGTTATACTGGATGTCCATGTAATATACGGTCATTACATTGTTATACTGGATGTCCATGTAATATACGGTCATTACATTGTTATACTGGATGTCCATGTAATATACGGTCATTACATTGTTATACTGGACGTCCATGTAATATACGGTCATTACATTGTTATACTGGATGTCCATGTAATATACGGTCATTACATTGTTATACTGGATGTCCATGTAATATACGGTCATTACATTGTTATACTGGATGTCCATGTAATATACTGTCATTACATTGTTATACTGGACGTCCATGTAATATACTGTCATTACATTGTTATACTGGATGTCCATGTAATATACGGTCATTTCATTGTTATACTGGACGTCCATGTAATATACGGTCATTACATTGTTATACTGGACGTCCATGTAATATACGGTCATTACACTGTTATACTGGATGTCCATGTAATATATGGTCGTTACATTGTTATACTCCATGTAATATATGGTCGTTACATTGTTATACTCCATGTAATATATGGTCGTTACATTGTTATACTGGATGTCCATGTAATATACGGTCCTTACATTGTTATACTGGATGTCCATGTAATATACGGTCATTACCACGTCTGTCCATTATGTATACGGTCATTACATTGTTATACTGGACGTCCATGTAATATACTGTCATTACATTGTTATACTGGATGTCCATGTAATATACGGTCGTTACATTGTTATACTGGATGTCCATGTAATATACGGTCATTACATTGTTATACTGGACGTCCATGTAATATACAGTCATTACATTGTGATACTTCATGTAATATATGGTCGTTACATTGTGATACTTCATGTAATATACGGTCGTTACTTTGTTATACTCCATGTAACATACGGACGTTACATTGTTATACTCCATGTAATATATGGTTGTTACATTGTTATACTCCATGTAATATATGGTCGTTACATTGTGATACTTCATGTAATATATGGTTGTTACATTGTTATACTCCATGTAACCTACAGTCGTTACATTGTTATACTTCATGTAATATACCGTTGTTACATTGTTATACTCCATGTAATATACGGTCGTTACATTGTTATACTCCATGTAACATACGGACGTTACATTGTTATACTCCATGTAATATATGGTTGTTACATTGTTATACTTCATGTAATATACAGTCGTTACATTGTTATACTCCATGTAATATACCGTTGTTACATTGTGATACTTCATGTAATATACGGTCGTTACATTGTGATACTTCATGTAATATATGGTCGTTACATTGTTATACTCCATGTAATATATGGTCGTTACATTCTTATACTCCATGTAATATATGGTCGTTACATTGTTATACTCCATGTAATATATGGTCGTTACATTGTTATACTCCATGTAATATATGGTTGTTACATTGTTATACTCCATGTAACATAGTCGTTACATTGTTATACTTCATGTAATATACCGTTGTTACATTGTGATACTTCATGTAATATACGGTCGTTACATTGTTATACTCCATGTAATATATGGTCGTTACATTGTGATACTTCATGTAATATACGGTCGTTACATTGTTATACTCCATGTAACATACGGACGTTACATTGTTATACTCCATGTAACATATGGTTGTTACATTGTTATACTCCATGTAGTATATGGTCGTTACATTGTGATACTTCATGTAATATATGGTTGTTACATTGTTATACTCCATGTAACCTACAGTCGTTACATTGTTATACTTCATGTAATATACCGTTGTTACATTGTTATACTCCATGTAATATATGGTCGTTACATTGTTATACTCCATGTAATATATGGTCGTTACATTGTTATACTCCATGTAATATATGGTCGTTACATTGTTATACTCCATGTAATATATGGTCGTTACATTGTTATACTCCATGTAACCTACAGTCGTTACATTGTTATACTTCATGTAATATACCGTTGTTACATTGTTATACTCCATGTAATATATGGTCGTTACATTGTTATACTCCATGTAATATATGGTCGTTACGATGCTAGAGTTGACGTCCATGTAATATATTCGGTCCACGTGCACTGTATAACATATACGCCCTATAATGACTAATGATGATAAAACCGGAGAGGTTGGTTACTTTGGCTTTGCATACTTTGATCGTGTCATTACAGATACCACTGTGTACAATGAAATGTGCAGAATAAGTAGAATTACCCAGATGTCCAGGTGTATATCAGTCAGTCGCCCGCTTCCATTGTAGAGGTCCAAACTCAGCTGCTCCAAGCTTAACCTCTCCTCCAGGTAGTGACCCAGGTAATGTTGTAGAAGATACCGGCACGCCCGCGTCTTGATGGAGCTGGACCATGGAAATAGCCACCGAGACATACTGGTGAGGGGTGGGAGGGAGATGGGGGAAGGAGAAGGGATCCCACCTCACCTCATAACCCAGAAAATGTGGGCACAGCAGGGGAGCTTGTCAGCCACTCTCGTGTCACCCCAAAAACCGTCCCCTACATATCCCCCTTCTGTGATATACTCTATGTTGTCCTCCAGAAGTACAGGTGACCCCAGCGGAATAGATGGACTCCTAATAATATATATTCATTTCTAGCATAGTACTCAGGCACAGGGCTACACTATACCGCTCTCTATAACGTTATGTACAGCCGTCACTCAGTCACCTTCTTCTACATAATAACCCGATGTCGCCTTTTGTCCTGTGACTGAACTCCTGTCACATAAGCAGCGCCAGCCCCCTCCACAGCCCGGAACCTATATGATAAGGTGGCCCTAATAACGCTTGCGGTACTCTGCCTCCGCTACCCCGATTTACAGGGTCAACAAGTCTATGACAAGATAATCGACCTGCAACGCCCGGTTCCGGGTCACTCTGTGTTTTGCTTCTCTACAAAGCCCCGCCCCCTTCGAGCTGCGCACTGACGCCTGGAGGAGAGGGACCAATCATGTGAGGTCAACAACGTGCGTCAGGAAGGTGGGAGGAGAACTGCAGAGGCGTCCATATTGGTACACCTAGAACAGGCTGTGTGAGGAATATAAACAGAAGGAATAAGAAATGTTCATAGATAAGCACCCAATGTGAGGCGAATGAAAATAGTAATTATTACTAAAATGTTATTTGAATATATTTCACTTCTTTACATGATCTATAGTAAGCATGTACAAATGGTTTATTCTAAACAAGAGACCTTTGATTTTATATGAACCAAATTCAAACGTCCGTCTAGTGTTTGAGAGTAGCAAGGCTCCAATCCAATGTAATTCTTAGAAAGTCTTCCTGTTAGGGTATGTTCACACGGTCTATTTTCAGATTTAATTCGGGCGTTTTACGCCTAGAATTACGCCTGAAAAAAATGGCTCCATTACGCCTACAAACATCTGCCCATTGCTTTCAATGGGTTTTATGGTGTTCTGTTCCCACGAGGTGTAATTTTCCGCGTCGCTGTCAAAATACGACGCGTAAAAAGTCTCCCACGAAAAAGTAGTGCATGTCACTTCTTGGGACGTTTTTGGAGGCGTTTTTCATTGACTCCATTGAAAAACAGCTCTAAAAACAGCCGTAAAATACGCCACGAAAAACAGCTCCGTATTTTCTGACGTTTTTGGTCACCGTGTGAAAATACCCTTATCGTACATGATAAAGGTTGTCAACAGGCCAGTAAAATACCGGCGCAGTCAATATTTACAATGGGAGGTCGGTTAGTGCCTGTTCACATCTGTGTTGGAGGCACCGTTAGAGGCCTCTGTCGCAGATCCGGACAAAAATTGCGCAAACAATAGCGCAGCATGCTTACTACTAAAACCACGGACACCCCGACGGAAACCAGTAAAACAATGGGTTCCTTCGGCAGCCTTTGGTGTCCGTCGTACAACGGAACCGGGCTTTTGGTATTTTTGCGGTTCTGCTCCTCTGACGGAGCACAACAATGAAAATATTAGCGCAGATGTGAACAGGCCCTAAAGTTATAATATTCTTACCAGCAAAAACAAGTGCTGGTCTTTTTTGTATAAAAAAATATTTCAGGACTTGGTCTCTCCTCCCTTGCCAGGCTGGAGGGAGGCAACGCAGCAGAGAGCCAATGACCGTTTCAGCAGCCACACATGCTCACAATCCCTGCCTGCCTGCCCGCCCAGAGAGTCAAGAGCGGAGGAGGATACTGGGTACAGTAAGTCCCAGTGTCAAATCACATGCCCCCCAAACAACACCCACTTTTTACCCATGTTGGTGTTTATTTACGTATGCCATTTTTTAGGGGGTTAATTTATGCGATTTGTGTAAAATAGCAGCAAAGAGAAAGTCCCCAAAGTGGGTGGTAAAATGGCAACCATAATGGACATTGGTGTGGGGCGTCACCAGCTCCAGTCACTTACACTATGTTGATGTCATATTACAGGCATCAGCACAGTATAGGCAGAGCTCCAGACTACCACTACCGCCATTGTGGGGAAGTAACAGTCTGGGGTCAGTTCACATAGAGATTTTTTACACCCATTTGACGCGGAAAACACGCCAAAAAACAGCTGAAAATGCCTCCCATTGACTTAAAAGGGAGGCGTAGGCGTTTTTTTCCCACGAGCGGAAAAACTGTCCCACGGGAAAATGAAGCGACATGCCCTGTCTGTGACATCAATGGGAGGCAGAGAAAGCGTATTTCGCTGCGTTTTTTTTACCCTTAGGATTGGTTCACACAGAGGTTTTTTTCATGCAGAAAATCTGCCTCAAAATTCAGTTTGGAATTTTAAGGCAGATTTTGCTCTGCCTGCACGCCGATTTTTGCTGCGTTTTTCACCCGCGGCCACTGAGCGCAACGGGAAAAAACGCAGCGGGATACGCTTAATCTGCCTCCCATTGATGTCAATGGGAGGTCAAAGACGTAAACGCCCGAAGATTGGGCATGTCGCTTCTTTTTCCCGCGAGATGGTTTTTCCGCTCGTGGGAAAAAACGCCTCCGCCTCCCATTGAAATCAATGGGAGGTATTTTCGGCCGTTTTTTGGTGCGTTTTCTGACGCCGTTTCCGCATCAAAAAACATGTAAAAAAACTCTGTATGAACTGGCCCTTAGGCCTCATTTACACGAGCGTAATATACGCGCGTGCTTTTCACGCGTGTCGTACGCACCTATATTACTCTATGGGGCAGTGCAGACAATGCGTGATTTTTGCGCAGCGCGAGTGCGTTGCGTAAAACTCACGACATGTTCTATAATCGTGCGTTTTTCGCGCATCACGCACCCATTGAAGTCAATAGGTGCGTGAAAACCACGCATGCCGCACAGAAGCACTTCCGTGCGAACTGCGTGATTCGCGCAAGAGCTGTCAAAAGGATGAATGTAAACAGAAAAACACCACGTGCTTTTCTGTTTACAAACATCCAAACGGAGTGTCAAATTAGAGATGAGCGCACCGAACTTCACCGGGTTCGGCCGAACTCGTTTTGACCGAACCCGGCAAAAAAATTTCCGGTACGCGACGTCTGGAGACAGTCACTGTCCACGGTGCTGAAAGAGTTAAACTGGTTCAGCACCCTGGACAGTGACTTCCGATCACAATATACACGAACGTGTAAAAAAAAAAAGAAGTTCTGACTTACCGATAACTCCCGGCTTCTTCCTCCAGTCTGACCTCCCGGGATGACAATTCAGTCCAAGTGACAGCTGCAGCCAATCACAGGCCAAGCACAGGCTGCAGCCAATCACAGGCTGCAGCGGTCACATGGACTGCCGCGTCATCCAGGGAGGTGGGGCCGGATGACAAGAGAGGGACGCGTCACCAAGGCAACGGCCGGGAGACCGGACTGGAGGAAGCAGGAAGTTCTTGGTAAGTATGAACGTCTTGTTTTTATTCACAGGTAGCTCTATATTGTGATCTGAATTCACTGTCGAGGGTGCTGAAAGAGTTACTGCCGATCAGTTAAATCTTTCAGCACCTTGGACAGTGACTGACGTCGACTAGCCTCATCTCTATGATGGCGGCTGCGCGAAAATCACGCAGCCGCGCATCATACACTGATGACACACGGAGCTGTCAAGTGCCTTTTGCGCACGCCAAATGCTGCATTGTTTGGCGTGCGCAAAACGCACACGCTCGTGTAAATGAGGCCTTAGAGTAATAGAGTATCGGCGAAATTAATCACCATGACTACCTCAGAGATTGACATTATAGAAAGGACGTCAGGGCTGAATATTGCTGTTTATCCCTGACATCACATGTAGAGCAGCCGTCTCTCTTCGCACTCATTGTGCAATCACACCCCTCCCCCCCCAAAAAAAAAGTACACCTCATCACTTGTGGAAGAGTACATTTTTCTTGCCAGATGAGCACAGACACAAGCCAAAAGGGGTCAATGTTGGCTTATTTATAACTTACGACTATTCTAGGCTCTGTTCACATCTTTCCTCAATCATTCGCCACTTGTTTTGCAGTGCAACAGAAATCTCTTTTCACTAAAACGTCTTAGGCTTTGATCACATTTGCATTAGAGGCTATGTTCAGAGCCTCTGCCGAGAATGTCATCCATGCATGCGGCACGATCCTTTCTGTCGAAATGATGGACACATCAATGAAACCCAAGGGACCCCATTAATTAAATGCTGTCCGTCAGGTGCTGAAGGTATCCATCATAAGACTGATCTGGCACTGCAGAATAAACGTAAGCCATGATGCAGATGTGAACAGAGCCTTACAGCAGTGGTCAGTTGACCCCCGTTTTGAAAATAGGTGCGTGTCCCAGAGCTGCCATTTATGGCATATCCCGTGGATAAACCAAAAATATGGTTTAACCACTTCCCCCTGCATGTATTCTGGGCCTTATTGACCATGCAATTTTTTTAGATTTTCCATCGTCCCATTCAAAGAGCTATAACTTTTTTATTTTCCCGTCAACAAGGCTGCATGAGGACTTGCTTTATGTGGGATGAGTTGTATTTTTCAATTTTGCCGTATAAAGAATCTTTTATGAACTTTTATTAAAAAAACAGCAATTTAGCCATTGTTCTATGCAGTTTAAATTTATGCCGTAAATATCATGATACCTTTATTCTATGGGTCGGTACGACTACGACAATATCAAATGTGTATAGTTTCTCTTATGTTTTACTACTTTTGCAGAATAAAAAAAACTTTTGAACTAAAATTTTATTTTGCATGGCCGCTTTCCAAGAGCCATAACTTTTTCTATTTTTCTGTCGATGTCGCCATATCAGGGCTTGTTTTTTTGCGGGACTTCATTGCTACTATTTTGGGGTACATGGGACTTACTGATTAACCTTTATTATTATTTTGTTGGGGGGAATAGAAAAAATAGCGATTTTGCCGTTGTTTTTTTTACGGCATTCACTTTGCGGTTTACATAATATGCTAACTTTGTTTTTTGGGTCATTACGATTGCAGCAATACTATATATGTGTGTAGTTTATATTAATTTTTACTCTTTTGTTAAATAAAAGCAAATTTTTTTTGAAAAAAAAATGGTTTTATTTTTTTTTCTGTGTACCTTTATTAATAATTTTTATTTCACATTAAATATTTTTTTAATCCCACTAGGGGACTTCACTGTGCGATCTTTAGATCGCAGATATAATGCTTTGGTATACTTAGTATACCAAAGCATTATTGCCAGTCAGTATAAATTGGACAGGCAATCTATTAGGACGTGCCTCTGGCAAGGCATAATAAGTATACTAGTCCTTCTCAATGAATTAGAATATCATCAAAAAGTTAATTTATTTCAGTAATTCAATTCAAAAAGTGAAACTTATTGTTGATGATTATGGTAACAGTTAATGAAAACCCTAAATTTAGTCTCTCAGAAAATGTGAATATTAAATAGGCCTAATTTCAAACATTATTTTTATTACCGAAATGTAGGCCTACTTAAAAGTATGTATACTATATGTACTCAATACTTGTTCGGGGCTCCTTTTTCAGGAATTACTGCATCAATGCGGCGTGGCATGGAGGCGATCAGCCTGTGGCACCGCTGAGGTGTTATGGAAGCCATGGTTGCTTTGTTAGCAGCTTTCAGTTTGTCTGCATTATTGGGTCTGGTGTCTCTCATCTTCCTCTTGACAATACCCCATAGATTCTCTATGGGGTTTAGGTCAGGCGAGTTTGCTGGCCAATCAAGCGCAGTGATGCTGTGGTTATTAAACCAGGTATTGGTACTTGTAACGTCCGCGGTCCTGCAGACGTCTTCCTCCCCAGAGATGCCATTACATGCGGCCGTCCCGTCCTGCAGTGACCACCAGGGTGTGCGCTCAAGCTCATTCCCGTGCTTAATGGTCCGGAGAACACACATGTTTTAGATTTGACTGATTGCTCCCAGATCACCCTGGATTAGTGCCCTGCCCTTCTGATCCTTGCCTGAGCATTGTTAGTATTCCCATGTCAGTCTTGCAAATGGTCCCTTAGTGTTATCCTGTTCCTGTTACCCGTGCCCTGTTACCTGGATCCTGTGCTGTGTCCTTGTTCCTGAGCCTGTTAGTGTTGGAGTCCTATTGCACCTGCTGTCGTCTACCGCGTCTAGTGTCATCTGCCACGTCCAGTGTCATCCTCCACGTCCAGTGTCATCTGCCACGTCTGGCGCAACCTGCTGTCATCCGCCACGTCTAGTGTAACCTGCTGCACCCACCTTCATCCATGCTAAAGCCTCGGCCACTGTCTGGACTATTCAGGTACCCTAGCACGAGACTTTGTATTGGTTGGATGCTCTGTTGCTTGGCCAGCTGCCTCCCCGACATTGACTTTGTACCCTGTTTGTCCAGCTGCTATACTGCTACTGTAAAGGATCTGCCAGGCACTACGTCTGTGGATACTCCCAGGATTAATCAATCGACACCTTAGGCCAGACCTTTTAGACTGACACCGGCTCCCACCAATCAGGGTGGCAGGCTCAGGAGTGGGAGAGCCTATCGCGGCCTGGTCAGTCGGAGTTAGCTCCGCCCCCTGTCCATTTATACCTGCCGTTTTCTCTTCCTCATTGCTTGTGATTCTTCCTGGTTTCCTGGCCTTGCTACAGCCTTGCTTCAGCCTGCTCCAGCCTGCTTCAGCCTTGCTTCAGCCTTGCTGCAGCTTCCGCTTGTCTTGCTTCGCTCTGCGTTTTTATACTTCATTACATCCTGATCCTGACTGGCTCGTTCACCACTCCGTGTCCTCACGGTGTTCCGTGGGCTACTGCCCCTTCCCTTGCTTGTTCCCTGTTTGTATCCCCTTGCACTTAGTCAGCGTAGGGACAGCCGCCAAGTTGTACCCCGTCGCCTAGGGTGGGTCGTTGCAAGTAGGCAGGGACAGGGCGGTGGGTAGATTAGGGCTCACTTGTTCCCTTCACTTCCTTCCTGCCATTACATAATCACAAGCCCATACCTAGTCTACCATTTCTCCTACGCTGATGCTATCATGGACCCCCTTGAGACCCTGACCCAGCAGATGCAGGGCCTCTCCCTACAGGTCCAGGCGCTGGCTCAGAGGATCAACCAGTCTGACGCTGCCATAGTAGTACCCCTCACCTCACCTCTAGAACCTGACCTCAAGTTACCTGACCGGTTCTCAGGGGACCGTAAGACTTTTCTCTCCTTCCGGGAGAGTTGCAGACTTTACTTCCGTCTAAAACCTCACTCCTCAGGTTCCGAGAACCAGCGGGTGGGAATCATTATATCCCGACTCCAGGAAGGGCCCCAAGAGTGGGCCTTCTCCTTGGCTCCTGACGCCCATGAACTTTCCTCCGTTGATCGTTTTTTCTCTGCCCTCGGACTCATTTACGACGAGACTGACAGGACTGCCTTAGCCGAGAGTCAGCTGGTGACCTTACGTCAGGGTAGGAGACCTGTTGAGGAATACTGTTCTGATTTTAGAAAGTGGTGTGTAGCTTCTCGGTGGAACGACCCGGCCCTAAGGTGCCAGTTTAGGTTAGGATTATCTGACGCCCTAAAGGATCTGCTTGTTAGCTACCCCTCTTCTGATTCCCTAGACCAGGTTATGGCCCTAGCAGTACGACTTGACCGACGTCTCAGGGAACGTCAGCTTGAACGTTTCAGTGTTTTCCCCTCTGACTTCCCTGCGATTCCCCCCGAGGTCCCGTCTCCTCGCTCTTCCACGGAATACTCGGAGGTACCTATGCAACTTGGGGCCTCCTTGTCCCCTCGACAACGTAGAGAGTTCCGCAGGAAGAATGGTCTCTGCTTCTATTGTGGGGATGACAAGCATCAACTGAACACCTGTCCCAGGCGTAAGAATAAGCAGCCGGAAAACTTCCGCGCCTAAGTGATCATCGGGGAGGTCACTTGGGCGCACAGGTATTTCCCGTAAATATGAAACGCAATAAAATTTTGCTTCCCTTTCAGGTCTCGTTTGCTGGCCGGTCTGCCACCGGCAGTGCCTTCGTGGATTCAGGCTCATCTGCTAATATCATGTCTGTGGAATTTGCTATGTCTCTAAAAATGCCTTTTATTGATTTGCCTTATCCTGTCCCGGTAGTGGGTATCGACTCCACTACTCTTGCTAATGGTTATTTTACTCAGCATACTCCTGTTTTTGAACTCCTTGTTGGCTCCATGCATTTGGAGCAGTGCTCTGTACTGTTGATGCAGGGATTATCGTCCGATCTGGTATTAGGTCTTCCCTGGTTGCAGCTGCATAATCCCACGTTTGATTGGAATACTGGGGATCTCACCAAATGGGGTAGTGAATGCCTGACGTCATGTCTTTCGGTTAACTCTATTTCTCCCCCTGAGGAGGTGAACACGCTACCTGAGTTTGTTCAGGACTTCGCTGATGTTTTTTCTAAGGAGGCCTCCGAGGTGTTGCCCCCTCATAGAGATTACGATTGCGCCATCGATTTGGTACCAGGTGCTAAGCTTCCTAAGGGTAGGATATTTAATCTTTCATGTCCTGAATGTGAAGCCATGAGGGAGTATATCCAAGAATGCCTGGCCAAGGGTTTCATTCGCCCCTCGACTTCTCCTGTAGGTGCTGGCTTCTTCTTCGTGGGGAAGAAGGATGGTGGTCTTAGGCCGTGCATTGACTATCGGAACTTGAATAAGGTCACAGTAAGGAACCAGTATCCCCTTCCTTTGATTCCGGATCTTTTTAATCAGGTTGAGGGGGGCCCAATGGTTCTCTAAGTTCGATCTACGGGGGGCGTATAACCTTATCCGCATCAAAGAGGGGGATGAGTGGAAGACTGCGTTCAACACGCCCGAAGGTCATTTCGAATACCTTGTCATGCCCTTTGGGTTGTGTAATGCCCCTGCTGTCTTCCAGAATTTTATTAATGAAATTCTGAGAGATTACCTGGGAAATTTTCTTGTAGTGTACCTTGATGACATACTGGTGTTTTCCAAGGACTGGTCCTCCCACGTGGAGCATGTCAGGAAGGTCCTCCAGGTCCTCCGGGAAAACAATCTGTTTGCGAAAACCGAAAAATGTGTGTTTGGGGTACAGGAGATACCATTTTTGGGTCAAATCCTCACTCCTCATGAATTCCGCATGGACCCTGCCAAGGTTCAGGCTGTGGCGGAATGGGTCCAACCTGCCTCCCTGAAGGCGCTACAGTGTTTTTTGGGGTTTGCTAACTATTACAGGAGATTTATTGCCAACTTCTCGGTCGTCGCTAAGCCTCTTACGGACCTCACTCGCAAGGGTGCTGATGTCCTCCACTGGCCTCCTGAGGCCGTCCAGGCCTTTGAGACCCTCAAGAAGTGCTTTATCTCGGCCCCCGTGCTGGTTCAGCCCAACCAAAGCGAGCCATTTATTGTGGAGGTTGACGCGTCTGAGGTGGGAGTGGGGGCCGTCTTGTCCCAGGGTACCAGCTCCCTCACCCATCTCCGCCCCTGTGCTTACTTCTCTAGGAAGTTTTCGCCCACGGAGAGTAACTATGATATTGGCAACCGCAAACTTTTAGCCATTAAATGGGCTTTTGAAGAGTGGCCAGACACCAGGTAACGGTCCTTACTGACCACAATAATCTGGTTTTCCTAGAATCTGCCCGGAGGCTTAATCCTAGACAAGCTCGATGGGCGCTATTCTTTACCAGATTTAACTTCTTGGTTACCTATAGGGCTGGGTCCAAAAATATTAAGGCTGATGCACTGTCACGTAGTTTCATGGCCAATCCTCCTTCTGAGAAGGATCCTGCTTGTATTTTACCCCCTGGTATAATCGTTTCTGCAACTGATTCTGATTTAGCCTCTGACATTGCGGCTGATCAAGGTTCAGCTCCCGGAAACCTCCCTGGGGACAAGCTGTTTGTCCCCCTGCAATACCGGCTAAGGGTACTCAGGGAAAACCATGACTCCGCACTATCTGGTCATCCTGGCATCTTGGGTACCAAACACCTCATTACCAGAAACTATTGGTGGCCTGGGTTGCCTAAGGACGTTAGGGCTTACGTCGCCGCTTGTGAGGTTTGTACTAGGTCCAAGACCCCTAGGTCCCGACCTGCGGGCTTACTACGTTCTTTGCCCATTCCCCAGAGACCTTGGACCCATATCTCCATGGATTTTATCACCGATTTGCCTCCATCTCAGGGCAAGTCGGTGGTGTGGGTGGTAGTAGACCGCTTCAGCAAGATGTGCCACTTTGTGCCCCTTAATAAACTACCTAACGCCAAGACGTTAGCTTCTTTGTTTGTTAAACACATTCTGCGTCTCCATGGGGCCCCAGTCAATATCGTTTCTGACAGAGGGGTACAATTTGTTTCTTTATTTTGGAGAGCTTTTTGTAAAAAGTTGGAGATTGATCTGTCCTTCTCCTCCGCCTTCCATCCCGAAACTAATGGCCAAACGGAAAGGACTAATCAATCCCTGGAACAATATTTAAGGTGTTTCATCTCTGACTGTCAATTTGATTGGGTCTCATTCCTTCCCCTCGCCGAATTTTCCCTGAATAACCGGGTCAGTAACTCGTCCGGGGTCTCCCCGTTTTTCTGTAATTTCGGGTTTAATCCACGGTTCTCCTCCGTTTCTCCTGGTTGTTCCAATAATCCCGAGGTAGAGGACGTTCATCGGGAACTGTGCACAGTCTGGGCCCAGGTTCAGAAGAACCTAGAGGCGTCCCAGAGCGTACAAAAGATTCAGGCTGATAGAAAACGTTCTGCTAACCCCCGGTTTGTCGTCGGGGATCTGGTGTGGTTGTCGTCTAGGAACTTGCGCCTTAAGGTCCCGTCCAGGAAGTTTGCTCCCCGATTTATTGGGCCTTATAAGGTCATTGAAGTCCTCAACCCTGTATCCTTCCGTCTGGAGCTGCCCCCATCCTTTCGCATACACGACGTCTTTCATGCCTCCCTCCTTAAACGCTGCTCCCCGTCCTGGTCCCCCTCGAGGAAACCTCCTGTTCCCGTTCTCACCCCTGAGGGGGTGGAATTCGAGGTGGCCAAGATTGTGGACAGTAGGATGATCCAGGGCTCCCTCCAGTACCTGGTCCATTGGAGAGGATACGGGCCGGAGGAGAGGACTTGGGTACCGGCTCGAGATGTTCACGCTGGGGTATTGGTCAGGAGGTTCCACCTTCTCTTCCCCACTAAACCGGGTCCTCTTAGTAAGGGTCCGGTGGCCCCTCATAAAAGGGGGAGTACTGTAAAGGATCTGCCAGGCACTACGTCTGTGGATACTCCCAGGATTAATCAATCGACACCTGAGGCCAGACCTCTTAGACTGACACCGGCTCCCACCAATCAGGGTGGCAGGCTCAGGAGTGGGAGAGCCTATCGCGGCCTGGTCAGTCGGAGTTAGCTCCGCCCCCTGTCCATTTATACCTGCCGTTTTCTCTTCCTCATTGCTTGTGATTCTTCCTGGTTTCCTGGCCTTGCTACAGCCTTGCTCCAGCCTGCTCCAGCCTGCTTCAGCCTTGCTTCAGCCTTGCTGCAGCTTCCGCTTGTCCTGCTTCGGTCTGCGTTTGTATACTTCATTACATCCTGATCCTGACTGGCTCGTTCACCACTCCGTGTCCTCACAATGTTCCGTGGGCTACTGCCCCTTCCCTTGCTTGTTCCCTGTTTGTATCCCCTTGCACTTAGTCAGCGTAGGGACCGCCGCCAAGTTGTACCCCGTCGCCTAGGGCGGGTCGTTGCAAGTAAGCAGGGACAGGGCGGTGGGTAGATTAGGGCTCACTTGTTCCCTTCACCTCCTTCCTGCCATTACAGCTACGGTGGTGCTGCCTAGTGTGTCCACATACCCACAGACCGTGACAGTATGCTCAGGCCATGGACCCCGCTGGTCAACCTGAGAGCTTGACGACACAAGCCCTGTTGGCAGAGATGCAAGACCTTCAGTCATGGCAAGACCAACTCCTCCTATCGGTGAACGCCATTGCACATCGGCTGGTTGCTCAAGCCACAGTCATCACCGCACCTATTCCTGCTGTTCCTCCTGCTACCCCTCCTGTCTGTACCAGTGCCGATCCCCTATGCTTCCTGCCGCTACCCCTTCGCTATGACGGAGACACAAGGTCCTGCAGGGGATTTCTGAATCAGTGCCAGATCCACTTCAGACTACATGCCAGGGCCTCCTCCTTTGATGACGCCAGGATCGCTTTCATAATCTCTCTCCTTACTGGCAAAGCCCTGGCATGGACAAATCCTCTGTGGGAACATCAGGGACTCGTGACTTGCAGTGCTTTTTACGGACTTTCCGTTCGATATTTGAGGAACCTGGGAGAGTTTTTTCTGCTGCTGCATCTCTGCTAACCCTAAGACCTCTCCGTGGGCAAGTATGTAATTCAGTTCCATACTCTGGCAGCTGAACTAACCCGGAACAACGAGGCTTTGATTGTAATGGCAGGAAGGAGGTGAAGGGAAAGTGAGCCCTAATCTACCCACCGCCCTGTCCCTGCCTACTTGCAACGACCCGCCCTAGGCGACGAGGTACAACTGGGCGGCGGTCCCTACGCTGGCTAAGTGCACAGGAAGACAAACAGGGAACACGCAAGGGAAGGGGCAGTAGCCACGGAACGCCACGAGGAAACGGGGCGGCGAACGAACAGTCAGGACCAGGACGAAGTGAGAACACCCGAGCGGACACGGAGACAGAAGCAAGCCAGGGCAAGCAAAGCAGGTCAAGCAGAACTGCAGCAAGGCAGAAGCACGGCAGAAGCAGGCTGGAGCAAGCAGCAGTGGGGCCAGGAATCCAAAAGAATTACAAGCACTGAGGGAGAGCACAGGGCAGGTAATAAAGGGCAGGGGGCGGAGCTAACTCCGAGAGACCAGGCCGCGATAGGCTCTCCCACTCCTGAGCCTGCCACCCTGGTTGGTGGGAGAAGGTGTCAGTCGAACAGGTCTGGCCTCAGGTGTGGATTGATTAATCCCAGGAGTGTAGCTAGATGAAGTACCTGGCAGATCCCTAACAGTACTCCCCCTTTTATGAGGGGCCACCGGACCCTTACTAAGGGGACCCGGTTTAGTGGGGAAGAGGAGGTGGAACCTCCTGATCAATACCCCAGCGTGAACATCACGGGCAGGTACCCAAGTCCTCTCCTCCGGCCCGTATCCTCTCCAATGGACCAGGTACTGGAGGGAGCCCTGGACCATCCTACTGTCCATAATCTTGGCCACCTCGAATTCCACCCCCTCAGGGGTGAGAACGGGAACAGGAGGTATCCTCGAGGGGGACCAGGACGGGGAGCAGCGTTTAAGGAGGGAGGCATGGAAGACGTCATGTATGCGAAAGGATGGGGGGAGCTCCAGACGGAAGGATACAGGGTTGAGGACTTCAATGATCTTATAAGGTCCAATAAATCGGGGAGCAAACTTCCTGGACGGGACCTTAAGGCGCAAGTTCCTGGACGACAACCAGACCAAATCCCCGACGACAAACCGGGGGTTAGCAGAACGTCTACTATCCGCCTGAATCTTTTGTGCGCTCTGGGACGCCTCTAGGTTCTTCTGAACCTGGGCCCAGACAGTGCACAGTTCCCGATGAACCTCCTCTACCTCAGGATTATTGGAACAACCAGGGGAGACGGAGGAGAACCTAGGGTTAAACCCGAAATTACAGAAAAACGGGGAGACCCCTGACGAGTTACTGACCCGGTTATTCAGGGAAAATTCAGCAAGGGGAAGGAATGAGACCCAATCGAATTGACAATCAGAGATGAAACACCTTAAATATTGTTCCAGGGATTGGTTGGTCCTTTCCGTTTGGCCATTGGTTTCGGGATGGAAGGCGGAGGAGAAGGACAGATCAATCTCCAACTTTTTACAAAAAGCTCTCCAAAATAAGGAAACAAATTGTACCCCTCTGTCAGAAACGATATTGACTGGGGCCCCATGGAGACGCAGGATGTGTTTCACAAACAAAGAAGCTAACGTCTTGGCGTTAGGTAGCTTCTTAAGGGGCACAAAGTGGCACATCTTGCTGAAGCGGTCGACTACCACCCACACCACCGACTTGCCCTGAGATGGAGGCAAATCGGTGATAAAATCCATGGAGATATGGGTCCAAGGTCTCTGGGGAATGGGCAAGGAACGTAGTAGGCCCGCAGGTCGGGACCTAGGGGTTTTGGACCTAGCGCAAACCTCACAAGCGGCGACGTAAGCCCTAACATCTTTAGGCAACCCAGGCCACCAATAGTTTCTGGTAATGAGGTGTTTGGTGCCCAAGATGCCAGGATGACCAGATAGAGCGGAGTCATGGTTTTCCCTGAGTACCCTCAGCCGGTATTGCAGGGGAACAAACAGTTTGTCCCCAGGGACGTTCCCGGGAGCTGCACCCTGATCAGCCGCGATATCAGAAGCTAAATCAGAATCCGTGGCAGAGACGATTATACCAGGGGGTAAAATACAAGCAGGATCCTTCTCGGAAGGAGGATTGGCCATGAAACTACGTGACAGAGCGTCAGCCTTAATATTCTTGGACCCAGCCCTATAGGTAACCAAGAAATTAAATCTGGTAAAGAATAGTGCCCACCGAGCTTGTCTAGGATTAAGCCTCCGGGCCGATTCTAGGAAAACCAGATTCTTGTGATCCGTAAGGACCGTTACCTGGTGTCTGGCCCCCTCCAGGAAGTGCCGCCACTCCTCAAAAGCCCATTTAATGGCTAGAAGTTCGCGGTTGCCAATATCATAGTTACTCTCCGTGGGCGAAAACTTCCTAGAGAAGTAAGCACAGGGGCGGAGATGGGTGAGGGAGCTGGTACCCTGGGACAAGACGGCCCCCACTCCCACCTCGGAAGCGTCAACCTCCACAATAAATGGCTCCTCTTGGTTGGGCTGAATCAGCACGGGGGCCGAGATAAAGCACTTCTTGAGAGTCTCAAAGGCCTGGACGGCCTCAGGGGGCCAATGGAGGACATCGGCATCCTTGCGGGTAAGGTCCGTAAGAGGCTTAGCGACGACCGAGAAGTTGGCAATAAATCTCCTGTAATAGTTGGCGAACCCTAAAAAACACTGTAACGCCTTAAGGGAGGCAGGTTGGACCCATTCCGCCACAGCTTGAACCTTGGCAGGGTCCATGCGGAATTCATGAGGAGTGAGGATTTGCCCTAAAAATGGTATCTCCTGTACCCCAAAGACACATTTTTCAGTCTTAGCAAACAGATTATTCTCCCGAAGGACCTGGAGCACCTTCCTGACATGCTCCACGTGGGAGGACCAGTCCTTGGAAAACACCAGTATGTCATCAAGGTACACAACAAGAAAATTACCCAGGTACTCTCTCAGGATTTCATTAATAAAATTCTGGAAGACAGCAGGGGCATTACACAACCCAAAGGGCATGACCAGGTATTCGAAATGACCCTCGGGTGTGTTGAACGCAGTTTTCCACTCATCCCCCTCTTTGATGCGGATAAGGTTATATGCCCCCCGTAGATCGAACTTAGAAAACCATTGGGCTCCCTGAACCTGATTAAAAAGATCCGGAATCAAAGGAAGTGGGTACTGGTTCCTTACGGTGACCTTATTCAGGTTACGATAATCAATGCACGGCCTAAGACCACCATCCTTCTTCCCCACGAAGAAGAAGCCAGCACCTACAGGAGAAGTCGAGGGGCGAATGAAACCCTTGGCTAGGCATTCTTGGATATACACCCTCATCGCTTCACGTTCAGGACATGAAAGATTAAATATCCTACCCTTAGGAAGCTTGGCACCAGGCACCAAATCGATGGCGCAATCGTAATCTCTATGGGGGGGCAACACCTCGGAGGCCTCCTTAGAAAACACATCGGCGAAGTCCTGAACAAACTCAGGAAGTGTGTTTACCTCCTCCCGGGGAGAAATAGAGTTAACAGAAAGACATGACATCAGACATTCATTACCCCATTTGGTGAGATCCCCAGTATTCCAATCAAATGTGGGATTATGCAACTGCAACCAGGGAAGGCCTAAAACCAGATCAGACGATAATCCCTGCATCACCAGTACAGAGCACTGCTCCAAATGCATGGAGCCAACCAGGAGTTCAAAAACAGGAGTATGCTGAGTAAAATAACCATTAGCAAGGGGTGTTGAGTCGATTCCTACTACAGGGATAGGATAAGGTAAATCAATACAAGGCATCTTTAGAGACATAGTAAATTCCACAGACATGATATTAGCAGATGAGCCAGAATCCACGAAAGCACTGCCCGTGGCAGACCGGCCAGCAAACGAGACCTGAAAGGGAAGCAAAATTTTATTGCGTTTCACATTAACGGGAAATACCTGTGCGCCCAAGTGACCTCCCCGATGATCACTTAGGCGCGGAAGTTTTCCGGCTTCTTATTCTTGCGCCTTGGACAGGTGTTCAGTAGATGCTTGTCGTCCCCACAGTAGAAGCAGAGACCATTCATTCTGCGAAACTCCCTACGTTGTCGAGGGGACATGGAGGCCCCGAGTTGCATAGGTACCTCCGAGTCCTCCGTGGAGGGGCGAGGAGACGGGACCTCAGGGGGAATCGCAGAAAAGTCAGAGGGGAGCACACTGAAGCGTTCTAGCTGACGTTCCCTGAGACGTCGGTCAAGTCGTACTGCTAGGGCCATAACCTGGTCAAGGGAGTCAGGCGAGGGGTAGCTAACCAGCAGATCCTTCAGGGCGTCAGATAATCCTAACCTAAACTGGCACCTTAGGGCCGGATCGTTCCACTGAGAAGCTACGCACCACTTCCTAAAATCAGAACAGTATTCCTCAACCGGTCTTCTACCCTGACGTAAGGTCACCAGCTGACTCTCGGCTAAAGCAGTCCTGTCAGTCTCGTCGTAAATGAGTCCGAGGGCAGAGAAAAAACGATCAACAGAGGAAAGTTCAGGGGCGTCAGGAGCCAAGGAGAAGGCCCACTCTTGGGGCCCTTCCTGGAGTCGGGATATGATGATACCCACCCGCTGGTTCTCGGAACCTGAGGAGTGGGGCTTTAGGCGGAAATACAGTCTGCAACTCTCCCGGAAGGAGAGAAACGTCTTACGGTCCCCTGAAAACCGGTCAGGTAACTTGAGGTCGGGTTCTAGAGGTGAGGTGAGGGGTACTACTAAAGCAGCGTCACCCTGATTGACCCTTTGGGCCAGGGCCTGGACCTGTAGGGAGAGGCCCTGCATCTGCTGGGTCAGGGTCTCAAGGGGGTCCATGATAGCGTCAGCGTAGGAGAAATGGTAGACTAGGTAAGGGCTTGTAATTATGTAATGGCAGGAAGGAGGTGAAGGGAAAGTGAGCCCTAATCTACCCACCGCCCTGTCCCTGCCTACTTGCAACGACCCGCCCTAGGCGACGAGGTACAACTGGGCGGCGGTCCCTACGCTGGCTAAGTGCACAGGAAGACAAAACAGGGAACACGCAAGGGAAGGGGCAGTAGCCACGGAACGCCACGAGGAAACGGGGCGGCGAACGAACAGTCAGGACCAGGACGAAGTGAGTACACCCGAGCGGACACGGAGACAGAAGCAAGCCAGGGCAAGCAAAGCAGGTCAAGCAGAACTGCAGCAAGGCAGAAGCACGGCAGAAGCAGGCTGGAGCAAGCAGCAGTGGGGCCAGGAATCCAAAAGAATTACAAGCACTGAGGGAGAGCACAGGGCAGGTAATAAAGGGCAGGGGGCGGAGCTAACTCCGAGAGACCAGGCCGCGATAGGCTCTCCCACTCCTGAGCCTGCCACCCTGGTTGGTGGGAGAAGGTGTCAGTCGAACAGGTCTGGCCTCAGGTGTGGATTGATTAATCCCAGGAGTGTAGCTAGATGAAGTACCTGGCAGATCCCTAACATTGATGGCCACATTCTGGCAGGGATTGTCTTCTGGGATTAAAGATGAGCTGGCAGCTCGCGATCTGCCACCTATCCTGGACGATCTCATCCTACTAGCCACCCGGGTTGACATGAGGATCCGGGAGCGTTCCCAAGAGGTTCTCCGGGAGAGAGGATTTCCTAGGCTGGCTTATACTTTCCGCAATCCCTACTGTCCTCTTCAGTCATTCCACCAGAGGAGCCTATTCAGTTAGACCGAGCCAAATTTGTCCACTCAGGCGAGCCAATGCAGACACACGTCAGGACTTTGTCTGTATTGCGGCCTCGGAGGCCATGTTGTGTGTTTGTGTCCCCAGAGGCCAGAGAGACCCCAGTGCCTAGGATTGGTTGGAGAAACGACCCTAGGCGGAATGGTACCAAATAAAAGGTTCAATTCAAAGCTGACCATTCCTGTGACCATGGTGTCTGGCGAGAAGATGCACCGGGTTTCTGCCTATCTGGACTCCAGACCCACGGCAAACTTCATCCAAAAGGATCTTGTGGATCGTCTACAGTTGCCCACAGTTCCTCTAGAGACATCATTGGTTGTTGCCTTGGTGAATGGACTGCCTCTGCCCGATCTGCTTGTATCTGAGACCAAGCCACTCCAAGTTGGAGTCCTTCATCCATCATTTAGAACTGATTTAGTTTCTTGTTTTGCCCAAAGCCATCAATCCTGTTCTGCTGGATGCAGTACGGCCTGGGTGGTGGTGGACCGATTCTCGAAGATGGCTCATTTTGTTCCGCTGATCGGCCTACTTTCTGCTTCTCGACTGGCGAAACTCTTCATCCAACATGCAACGTCCGTGGTCGCTGACCATGAACTTCTCCCATCCTGTCAACGCCCTTCTCTCCAGAGATGTCTGCACATGCAGCCGTCCTGTTCTGCAGTGACCACTAGGATGTGCTCGTGAGCTCAGTCCAAGGAGCCAGAGCTCACACATGTGTGAGATTCAGCTGATTGCTTCCAGATCACCCTGGACTATAAGTAGGGTCCAGCCCCTTCCTTCCCTGCCTGAGCATGTTTGTATCTACCCATGTCTGTCTTTTCAAATGGTTCCCTGAGTGTTTTCCAGTTCCAGTGTTCTCATTCCTGCTACCTGTATCCTGTTTCCCATGCTACCGTGTTCCTGTGCTATACTGAGTTGGAGTCGTGTTGTGTCGCCTACTACACCCGCTGTGTTTCTCCACACCTGTTGTCTGCCTGCTGCCAGAGTTCCATCCGAGCCTAAACCATCGCTACTGTCTGAATTGTCACAGGTAGCTTTATCCGAACAATATACATTGACTTTGTACCCTGTTTGGCCAGCTGCTATACTGCTACGGCGGTACGGCCCAGTGGGTCCACATACCGACAGATCGAGACACAACACATCTTCCGCCTGCATGGCTTACCTCTGCATATCGTGTCTGATCGGGGGGTTCAGTTTACCTCAAAGTTATGGAGAGCCCTCTGTAAACTCCTCGATATAAAGTTGGACTTTTCCTCAGCCTACCATCCCCAGTCCAATGGTCAAGTCCAGAGGATCAATCAGATCATAGAGAACTACCTACGACATTTAATCTCCAGGCAGCATGATGACTGCGTGCAGCTTCTTCCTTGGGCCGAGTTCTCTTATAACAACCATGCAATCCAACATCCACGAATCCCTCTCCCAGTGTCAGTTATGTCGCAGGTGCCCGCAGCTGATTCTGCATTCAGGGACTTCCTACAGATCTGTCAGCAAACCCGATCCTCTATTCTTCTGGCGGTCAACCGCGTGAAGCAAAAACAGACCCAAGTAGAAGAGAACATTCTCAGTTTCCTCCGAGTACCGAGGTCTGGCTGTCCTCAAGAAATATCTGGCTGAGAGTGCTATCACAGTACTCACCTGTTTGTTTGTTTGTTTGTTTGTTTGTTTGTTTGTTTGTGGATCCTCTATGTTGTCCGGGAGATGGTGCTTGTAACCCAGGGCAACGCTTGGCACAGCAGGTTTAGAGGCAGTTGGATGTATAGGCCAGAAGTCAGGACAGGCAGCAGACGTCAAAACGGGTATAGCTAGCAATAGGTCAATGCAGGCGGCAGGCAAGTATAGTCAAGTACAGGCAGAGGTCAAAAATGGGAAATCCAGACAAAGGCAGAAGACAAGGAAACAGGGAATCTGGGTACAGGTAAACTCACAGGGAACTTGGCTGAACAAGCAAGGATTCAGAGGGAGGAGGATCCTTAAATAGGAAGTCTTGGAATTTTGGCACGCACTGGCCCTTTAAGAAGGGAAGAGTCAGCGCGTGTGCCCTCTAGTGGCTGCAGCCTCACATCGTGGATGACGACCGCGAAGAGAGGTAAGAGATGCACTTACCTGACGCCGCCCAGAGCCAGCAGGACGTCCGGATCGGGTAAGTGGAGCTCAGGACGGGCATGAGGAATGGAGGGTGCAGGAACCGGAGCAGAGACCGTGGAAGAGGCGGGGAACGGCGCGGCAGCCGTTACAGTACTCCCCTTTACGCCCCCTCTTTTTGGGCTTTCTAGGGAACTTGCGTTCAAAGTCCTTGATGAGAGCTGGGGCGTTGACATTCTCCACGGGCTCCCATGATCTCTCCTCAGGACCATAATCTTTCCAGTCCACCAGGTACCACAATCTCTCCCGTGTTCTTTTGACATCTAGGATCTCTTTGATCTCAAACTCAGCATCAGCCGCAGGAGAAGGATGGGCAGGAATTTTTGGGGAATATTGGTTGAATATAGTAGGTTTTAGAAGAGAAATGTGGAAGGAATTAGAGATTTTCAGAGACTGGGGTAGGCGAAGTCTGAAAGTTACCAAATTGATTTATTCTTATATTTCATAAGGACCCAGAAAATGTCTTCAGACGTATGTACCGGGTGGACAGCCAGACTTTATCCCCAGGAAAGAGCTGCAGCGGTATCCTGCATTTTTTATCCGCGTTACTTTTGAACCTGGCTACGGCTTTGTGGATGGAGTCCTTGGCCTCCTGCTATTTACGTACAAAGTCACGGTGGACCGTTAGCAGCTGGAACCTCAGAAGGCACAGAAACTGGTAGAGGAATTCCTGGGTGCTGGCCATACACCAAGAAGAAAGGAGAAGAGTGGGTAGATTCCCCCGTATGGTTGTAGGCAAATTCGGCCCATGGAAGTAGACTTGCCCAGTCATCTTGTCGTGGAGACACAAAATTTTCGGAGGAAACTTTCAAGTATTTGATTAATCCGCTCTACTTGACCATTGGATTGAGGATGGTAAGCGGAAGAGAAGTCAAGTTTGACCTCCAGCAGTTTGCACAAGGCTCTCCAGAACTTGGATGTGAACTGTACTCCTCTGTCAAAGACAATATGTTTAGGAAGACCATGAAGGCGAAAGATGTGCTTCATAAACAGAGTATCCAGTCGGAAAGACGATGGAAGGCCTCGAAGGGGTACAAAATGCGCAATTTTAGAAAAGCGATCCACGACTACCCAGATCATGGTACACCCAGCAGTACTTGGCAGATCGGTAATGAAGTCCATGGCAATGTGCGACCAGGGAGAGTCAGGCACGGGTAGAGGATGCAAAAGACCGGCAGGTCTTAAATGGGAGACTTTATTCTGAGAGCAGGTGGAGCAGGCTGAAGCAAAGCCTTTAGTATCTTGGGACATGGAAGGCCACCAGTACTGACGGCTAATCAAATTGAGAGTCTTTTTGATGCCAGGGTGCCCAGAAACCCTGGAGGCATGACCTCAGCGAAGAACACAATCCCTTTGTTTAGGGGGTATGTAGGTCTTTCCTCTGGGAATGTGTACCACTTCAGCTGGAGCAGCGATCATAATACGTTTAGGATCTATAATAAACTGAGGACTGGGCTCTTCATCTGTGGGGTCAAAAGAGCGAGATAAGGCGTCAGCTTTGGTATTCTTTTCCGCGGATCTGTAGTGAAGATGGAAATGAAAGCTGGAGAAGAATAATGCCCACCGTGCTTGGCGAGGATTCAGGCGTTGAGCAGATTGCAGGTAAAGGAGGTTTTTACGATCTGTGTAGATGATAATAGGATGCCGTGCACCCTCTAGCAAATGTCTCCACTCCCCCAGGGCCAATTTAATATTCAAAAGTTCTTTATCTCCAATACCATTTTTTTTTTCAGCAGGTGTAAAAGATTTGGAGAAAAAGCCACAGGCCACAAGTCTCCCTCTACAAGTCTTTTGTGAAAGAATAGCTCCAACTCCCACAGATGAAGCATCGACCTCCAGAACAAAGGGTTTGGTGGGATCTGGTCTATGTAGGACTGAAGCAGAAGAGAAGGCAATTTTAAGAGCTTGGAATGCTGCTTCGGCCTCCGTGGTCCAGTCTTTGGCATTAATCCCCTTTTTGGTCAGAGCAGAATTAGGAGCTGTCATAGAGGAGAAGTGTGTCACATAGGGCTCGTGGACCCACTGGGCCGTACCGCCTTGGCGGTATGGCAGCTGGCCAACAGGGCGCAGGTCAGAGTCTATAGTTTATATAGGGTACCTGTGGCAGCTCGGACAGTAGCAAGGCAGGCTTGGCAGGAACTAGGCAGCAGGTAGATGTCAGGCGTGGAGAAGCAGGACAGGCGTGGTATACAGCACGGCTACAGCTAAGCACGGCACTAGATCAGGATACAGGTTACAGGAACAGGAAACACTGGGAGCAGGAAACACTAGGGGACCATATGCAAGACAGACTAGGAATACAACAACAAAGCTCAGGTGTGGGAGGATGGGGCTGGGACCTTCTTATAGCCCAGGGTGCTCTGGACCAATTAGCTCAATCACCAACATGCTTGCGCTCTGGCTTCTCAAGTCTGGACTGAGCTCATGAGCGCACCCTGGGGGTCGCTGTGGAGCAGGATGGCCGTATGTGCAGACATCTCTTGAGAGAATGGCGTCGACTGGATGGAAGGAGTTTGTGGTCAGCGACCACGGACGTTACAAAGTGAGGAATAAACTGGAGGTAATAATTTGCGAATCCCAGCAGGCGTTGGACAGCTTTGAGCCCTTGCGGACGAGGCCAGTGGAGAATTGAGGATAGCTTGGCTGGATCCATTTGAAGTCCCTGGTCGGAAATGACATACCCCAGGAAAAGCAGGCTGGTTTTTTCGAAGAGGCATTTCTCCAGTGTAGCAAACAGAGTGTTTTGTCGCAGACGCTGTAACACTTGACGCACATGCACACGATGAGTCTGAATATTAGGAAAAAGGATTAAAATGTAAAAACTGCAGGAGCATTATAAAGTCCAAAGGGCATGACGAGGTATTCAAAATGCCCATCACGAGTGTTGAATGCGGTTTTCCATTTGTGTCCCTCGCGGATACGGATGAGATTATAAGCTCCACGAAGGTCTAGTTTGGTGAAAATTCTCGTCCCCTGTAGGTGGTCAAAGAGATCAGAGATCAACTGTAACGGGTAAATTGTTCTTTAAAGGGAATGTGTTGCCAGCAAAACATGTTTTTTTTTTTTTAGTTAAACAATTAGTGTGTAGGTGATTAAACATTGTTCTAATTTTATTAATTTTTTTCACGAGTCAGAAAATATTATAAATTGGATTCAATTGGATTCTAATTTATAATATTTTCCATTGCTGGTCACTAGATGGAGCCATTCCCAAAATTGCAGCATTGCATGTGGTAAAGCAACCACATTGCTTTATGCTGCAAAATTGGGTAAAAATCCCTCGCTCTAGTGAGCTCTGAGAATCCCCCCCTCCTTTATCCTGGCTAGTGCCGGGATAAACGAGGGGATTGAACGGTCTAACCTCCTACACTGTGTGTCGCCATTTTTTGAGCTAACACACAGTGTAGTAGGTTAACATACAGTAGTAAACACACACTGAAACACAAACATACATAGAATTCCCTTACCTGCTCCAGTCGCTGCCGCTCCCTCCGGTCCATCCGCTCCGTCTGCTGCCGCTGCTCCATGTGCACAAGTCCGGAAGCCGCGACCGGAAGTAGTAATATTACTGTCCGGCCGCGACTTCCGGTCCACAGGAAAATGGCACCGGACGGCGCGCATTTCAAATTGAACTGTGTGGGAGCGGCGCATGCGTCGTTCCCACACAGCGGCGTACATGATAGTGGATGGAACGGGCCCCGTTCGCAGTCCCTATGGGACTGGAGCTGCCGTATTCCATGTCTGTATGTGTCGTTAATCGACACATACAGAAATGGAAAAAAAAATGGCAGCCCCCATAGGGAAGAAAAAGTGTAAAAATAAAAAAAAGTAACACACAAACACACAAATGAATCCAAACGTTTTTAATAAAGCACTAACATCTTTAACATATTAAAAAAAAAATAGTGGTGACACTGTTCCTTTAATATGATATTATTCAACCCACAGTAATCAATACAAGGACGCAGGGAGCCATCTTTTTTCCCCACAAGGAAAAACCCTGGCCCAGCAGGAGAAGAAGACTTACGGATGAATCCTCTCTCCAGATTCTCTTGGATATACCGAGAATGGCCTCCGTCTCGGGCAAAGAGACGCTACCTCTGGGAGGCGTGGTGTTGGGAACCAGGTCAATGGCACAGTCGTACGGCCTGTGAGGTGGCAGCGATTCAGTTGGTTGCAGAAAACATCAGAGAAGCTTTTATATGGAGTAGGAAGTACTGCTGAGTTAGGTTCTGTAGGCTCAGGCATGGATGGGCGAACAGTTTGTAGACAATGTTGGTGACAGAAGTCACTCCAGCGGGTAATTTGACCTCCAGTCCAGTCAATAATAGGAGAGTGCTTCTGCAACCACGGTAGACCCAGTAGCAAAGGGTTGAGAGAGTTCTTTAAAACATAGAATGAGATACGTTCCCAGTACAGCACCCCTGTTAACATGAACATGGGCTCGGTGACAAGATAGATAGTCTCCTGTAGAAGCCTCCCATCCACAGAAGCAATGGACAAAGGTTTGGTTAGTTTTTGAACTGGGATTTGGTAGCGATTAACCAGGAACTGGCACAGGAAATTCCCAGCGGATCCGGAATCTAGAAAGGCTTGGACGCAGAAAGTGATATCTGCAAAGGACAATTTTGCTGATATGGTCATTTTTTGAGAGGGTGCTACTCCACCTAGGGTAGCCTCTCCTACTTGCCCTAGGCATTGGAGTTTTCCGGCCTCACTGGACAGTCCTTGAGGAAGTGCGTTTTTCCACCACAGTATAAGCATAAGTTTAACTTGTGTCTATTCTGGCGCTCCTCAGGCGTGAATCTTGGTCTCTCCACCTGCATAGGTTCATCCGTCCGAGAGGAAGATGAGGCAAGAAGAGGCCTTTGGAAGGTTGGTGCCAAACGTCATGTCCGATTGCAATGCTTGTTGTCTCTCACGGGAACTAATGTCAATCCGATTGGCAAGAGAGATCAAGTCATCCAAGGATGGTGGAGGGTCTCGGGCCAGCAAGTTCATCCTTGATTCGGCCCGCTAGACCCTCCCAGAAGGTAGATACTAGAGCCTCGTTATTCCACTGGAGTTCTGTAGCCAGGGTGCGGAATTGAATGGCGTATTGACCTACAGTGGAGGTTTCTTGCTGGAGCTTGAGAAGAGAGGAAGCTGATGAAGATGCTCGACCCGGCTCTTCAAACACCTTTTTAAATGTGGAAAGAAAGTTCTGAATATTATACATTATTGGGTTGTTTCTCTCCCACAAGGACGATGCCCAAGCCAGCGCTTAGCCAAAAAGCAGGGACAGGATGTAGGCCACCTTAGCCCGGTCTGAGGAAAAATTATGCACCATGACCTCAAAATGGATGGTGCATTGATTAACGAATCCCCTGCAGGTTTTGGGGTTACCCTCATAGCAAGCAGGTGTAGGTAAATGTAGTCCTGGACTGTAGACAGGAGCTTGCGGTGGTGGCGGCGGTGTCGAAGGCGCCGAAGACGCAAGTTTTTACAAACGAGTGGACACATTTTGTAAAGACTGAAAAAGCTGATCTTGGCAGACTCTTTGTCTAGAAAGTTCCTGAGCCATATCAGCCGCGTCAGGCAGGACTGTGTCAAGAGGATCCATGGCTTGTTCAAACTATCACGGTACTCACCGGTTTGTTTGTGGATCCTCTATGTCATCCGGGAGATGGTGCTTGTAACCCACGGCAACGCTTGGCACAGCAGGTTTAGAGACAGTCGGATGTATAGGCCAGAAGTCAGGACAGGCAGCAGACGTCGAAATGGGTATAGCTAGCAATAGGTCAAGGCAGGCAAGGATAGTCAAGTTCAGGCAGAGGTCAAAAACGGGAAATCCAGACAAAGGCAGAAGGCAAGAAAACAGGGAACCAGGGTACAGGGAAACTCACAGGGAACTTGGTTGAACAAGCAAGGATTCAGAGGGAGGAGGATCCTTAAGTTGGAAGTCTTGGAATTTTGACATTCGCTGGCCCTTTAAGAAGGAAAGAGTCAACGCGCGCGCCCTCTAGTGGATGAGGAGGGAGGTAAGAGATGCACTTACCTGATGCCGCCCGGAGCCAGCAGAGCGTCCGGATCGGGTAAGTGGAGCTCGGGACGAGCATGAGGGAATGGAGGGTGCAAGAACCGGAGCAGAGACCGTGGAAGAGGCGGGGAACGGCGCAGCAGTCGTTACAAGTGCCATCATGCAAATTCGCTCCCGGGTTCCTCAGACCCTTTGAGATCCTCCAGCGGATTAACCCGGTCTCTTATAATCTTCGGCTGCCCGCTATCCTCAGAATCCCCAACTCCTTTCATGTGTCTCTTCTGAAGCCTGTGGTCCTGAATCGCTACTCTAAGACTCTTAGCCAGGCAGTTGCCCCCAGCGGTTCTGCCGATATATTCGAGGAGATCTTGGACTTCAAGAGGATGAGAGGAAAAACTTTTTACTTTGTGGATTGGAAGGGTTTTGGCCCAGAAGAGAGGTCCTGGGAGCCAGAGGAGATCGTCCAGGCTCCTTCCCTCATTAAGAAGTTCCTCTCTCGTTCTGGTCCCAAGAAGAGGGGTCGTAAGAGGGGGGGATACTGCAATGTCCGAGGTTGCAGACCGCAGACTCCTATCATCCTGCAGATGTCTTACTCCCCAGAGATGCCAGCACATGGGGCCGCCCTGTCCTGCAGTTACCACCAGGGTGCGCGCTCAAGCTCATTCCAGAGAACACACATGTTTTAGATTTGACTGATTGCTCCTAGATTACCCTGGACTATAGGAAGGGTCCTGCCCTTCTGATCCTTGCCTGAGCGTTGTTGGTATTTTCATGTCAGTCTTGCAAAAGGTCCCTTAGTGTTATCCTGTTCCTGTAGTTACCCGTGCCTTGTTACCTGGATCCTGTGCTGTGTCCTTGTTCCTGAGCCTGTTAGTGTTAGAGTCGTGTCCTATTGCACCTGCTGTCGTCTGCCACGTCCAGTGTCATCTGCCACGTTCAGTGCCATCTTCCACGTCCAGTGTGATCCGCCATGTCTGGCGCAACCTGCTGCGCCTGCTGTCATCCGCCACGTCTGGCGTAACCTGCGGCACCCACCTCCATCCATGCTAAAGCCTCGGCCACTATCTGGACTTTTCAGGTACCCTAGCGCAGGACTTTGTATTGTTTGGGTGCTCTGTTGCTTGGCCAGCTGCCTTCCCACTACGGCGGTGCGGCCTAGTGGGTCCATATACCCACAGACCGTGACAGTACTTTTGGCAGTGTGGGCAGGTGCCAAGCCCTGCTGGAAAATAAAATCAGAATCTCCATAAAGTTTGTCAGCAGACGGAAGCATGTAGTGCTCTAAAATTTCCTGGTTGACGGCTGCGTTGAATCTGGACTTGATATAACACAGTGGACCAACACTGTTGCTCAGTGGTCCACAGTCCTGTTTTCAGATTAAAGTACATTTTGCATTTTATTTGGAAATCAAGGTTCCAGAGTCTAGAGGAAGAGTGTAGAGGCGTCAATCCAAGTTGCTTGCGGTCCAGTGTGGAGTTTCCACAGTCAGTGATGGTTTGGAGAGCCATGTCATCTGCTGGTGTTGGTCCACTGTGTTATATGAAGTGCAGAGTCAACGCAGCCGTCTACCAGGAAATTTAAGAGCACTTTATGCTTTGTTTTACACAAAAACAATGTAAAGATAATAGATCAAGATGTGCAAAGTTCATATATATCATAAACCTCTACATCAACAAGAGCTTGTGCTGTCAAAAATTCTGAAACAGAGGCCATGCAACATTTGTTTGTGTTCCAAAAATTGGTATATATACTGCACACTGCAAGCTACTTTGCTACCAAATAAAATTTTTTTTTAGAGATCACAGAGCATATTGTGTATAAAAAATACAATGTAAGAATTTATACTCCTAACCACCTTCACGCTGTATGCATCAAACAGTGGATATAAGCAAAAATTGCATAAAAATTTAACTTTGTGACTAAAATGCGTACTCAACCAGACCCCTAATGCCAATAAAATTGTCTGTAAAGAACTGTAAGATGTGGGAAGTTCATACATATGCCACATACATTCACAGGTGCACGTGGTAAAGAAACGCTAAAACCGCCAGAATGCACCAACCGATTTTTGCATGCCAATAAATTGAGGATTCTATTGGTATATAATTTTCCATCGCTCTAAACAAACTCTAAGGCTGTGTTCACACATCACATTTTTTGTCGTGATTTTTTAAAAAATGCTGCAAAACTTCTCGATTTTGCAGTTATTCTGCGAAAATATTTAAAAAACACACATTGGCCACAACGTGTGAACACAGCCTAACCCAATAATCGTAATTCCTTAAACTTAATCTAAAAGTATGTTTACACGGATTGTTTTCAGGTGTATTTTAGAGCATAAAACGCTCGTATTACACTCCGAAATACAATTATAATACGCCTGCAAACAGTTTCCCGTTGATTTAACTGGGAAATACGCTGTGTAGTTCATATGAGCCGTAGTGTTACATTGCAAAATTAAAAAAAGCCTCGTAAAAAAGCCTCGTAAAAAAGAAGTGAAATATCACTTCTTGAAATGTTTTACAAGCTGATTTTGCATTGACACTACTGATAAACTCTTCCAAAATGCACCTCAAAATAGACTTAAAAAATGCTTGGAAAAATTAAAAAAGCTTTTAAAATCCGCTCCAAAAACGCCTGGATTCAGAGGATGCTTTCTCTTGACATCAGTCTTGTATTTTTCTGCCTCAAACATAAGCTTTGTGAACATAGCCTAATTGTTAACGTGGTTTATGGAGTGGATGAAAATGCCTTTTCTGATATGACGGAAATGTTTTCCATCTATCAGATATATATTAGAAATACCTCTCTTCCTTCCTGCTCCCTCTTCTTTCCTGCGTCTCTCTACTGCTATCCTGTTCTCATATGGGTTATTATGCATGGCTGCTGGTTCAGGATGCATAAACTATCTGATCTTTCAGGATTGGTTTCAGCTGTATGTTATGGTTTTCTATTTTGTCTCTTGCACTTATTGTATCTACAAATGCTGGCCTGTGAACTGATGTCAGTGCTGAGTATGTCTGCACCATCTTCTTTGTGTTTGGATAATGGAAAATAAAATTCCTCTCTAGTGTAATCGTTATTGCTATGTTTGTAGCGTGTGACGGACATTTCTAAAGAAGCGGTGAGCAGATTTTCCGTACAGGATTGGGACAGTGTAAAATGTACAAACTTTATCGATATTTGTGTGTCGCGGACCGCCAGCATCCTATACTCACCAGCGACCGCAGACCATTGAACTCCTGCCGATGTCTCCTCTCAGATGCCGGCGCGCACTGCTATCCAATCCCGTTGATGCCCGTAGGAAAATCTATCCCAACTTATCCCAGCATACCAGGAACTATAAAAGGAACTCTGCCCATTCATTCCTTGCCTAAGCTATGTTGTGTCTACCCATGTTTGTCTTGCAAATGGTTCCTTAGCTGTATCCTGTATCCCGTTTCCCGTATTCAGTAATTGTGTTTAGTTCCAGTGCCAAGTCGAGTGTCCGAGTCAAGTTTACCATCTGTGTCTGGTGCCGTGCTATACAGAGTGTCCGAGACTACTGTACTACTCCAGTCCGGTGTCCTAGCCAAGTCCAGCGTCCGAGACGACTGCACTACTCCAGTCCAGAGTCCTAGCCAAGTCCAGTGTCCGAGACGACTGCACATCTCTAGTCCGGTGCCCTAGCCTCACGTCATCATCCTTAACTGGCCTGCTTCCCCCTAACTGGCATTTACCCACTTCTGACCTTCCAGGTACTTTTGCATTACTGACTCTCACAAACTCTGTTTATCAGCAGCTGCTCTGTTATGGAGGAGTGGTCCAGGACAGTGGCGTAACTACCACTATAGCAGCCGTAGCGGCTGCTACGGAGCCCGCAGCACGAGGGGGCCCGTGTCGCCTGCCGGCACGGGCCCCCGCCATGGCCGGAGGCTCCGCTAGCTGCCGCTATGGCTACTACAGTGCGACGCCACTGAACACTACGGCAGAGCAGGGAGGTATCTCCCCGCTCTGCCATTAAACAAAAGACATGTATCCCCTATCCACAGGATAGAGGACACATGTGTGATCGCTGGCAGCGATAAGGAGAACGGGGGACTGAAAGTCCCCTGAAGTTTTCCATCACAAACCTCAGACTTCCGGGGTCTGTGTCGGCAGCTCCGTAGAAATGAATGGAGCGCCGGTCACGCTTGAGCGCTCCTTTCATTTTTATTGAGATGTGCAGACCCCGGAAGTCAGAGGTTAGTCACGGAGAACTTCGGGGGACTTTCAGTCCCCCGTTCTCCTTATCGCTTCCAGCGATCACACATGTATCCCCTATCCTGTGGATAGGGGATACATGTCTTTTGTAGGACACACAGTAGGTAGATTTTTTTGGGGGGTTGGGGCTGTATGGGGTGGCTGTATAGCGTTACCTACAAGGGGGCTGTATGGCGTTACCTACAGGGGGGGCTGTATAGCGTTACCTACAGGGGGGCTGTATAGTGTTACCTACAGGGGGGGCTGTATGGCGTTACCTACAGGGGGGGCTGTATGGCGTTACCTACAGGGCGGGCTGTATAGTGTTACCTACACAGGGGGGGCTGTATAGCGTTACCTACAGGGGGGGCTGTATAGCGTTACCTACAGGGGGGCTGTATAGCGTTACCTACAGGGGGGCTGTATAGCGTTACGAACAGGGGGGCTGTATGGCGCTATCTACAGTGGGGGCTGTATGGCGTTACCTACAGGGGGGTCTGTATGGCGCTATCTACAGGGGGGTCTGTATGGTGTTACCTACAGGGGGGGCTGTATGGCCCTATCTACTGGGGGGGCTGTATGGCGCTATCTACATGGGGGCTGTATGGCGCTATCTACAGGGGGGCTGTATGGCATCTACAGGGGTGGCTATAAAAAAGGCACTATCTACAAGGGGGGGTTGTGTGACACCCAGGGGAGCGGGGGGCCCCAGTCAAAAGTTTGCTATGGGGCCCAGTCTTTCCTAGTTACGCCCCTGGTCCAGGGGGTCCAATGTAGGCCAGTTTTATTGCTTCCTTTCAGCTATGTGAGGGTACAGTCCCATGTATCGCACCTGCAAACCATGTCCGCTTGTGGTCGGGGCAGAGCTTTTAAACAGATTGATATTGGCAGCACTTTTTTGTAGGTAAACTATGGTGTTATCTGCAAAACTGTGGGGTCATTAAGATTGATTGTTAATGGCCACACAGTTTTGAGGGTAAAATTGTTGTTTACCTGCATAATCGTGAGACCAATTAAAATTTGTTAGAAAACCCCACCCACTGCTTGCGGCTAAGGTTTGCAGATGCTGCTACATGGGACTGTACACTAATTGCACATTTTCATATGATCAATTAGCCTATAAATATAATTTAGGATTAGCTAACACAATGAGCTATTGAAACAAAGGAGTAATGGTTGTTTGTATGCCTATGTAGATATTCTATTAAAAAATCAGCCTTCTCCACCTATAAGGGCGCATTCACACAACGTAGTCATATCACAGTTTTTGCTGCCATTTTCATGAACTAGCTACAAAACCTGACAACCCTGGCTCACTGTTTAACCCCTTAAGGACACAGCCTGTTTTGGCCTTCAGGACACAGACAATTTTTTCAAATCTGACATATGTCACTTTATGTGGTAATAACTTCGGAATGCTTTTACCTATCCAAGCGATTCTGAGACTGTTTTCTCGTGAAACATTGGACTTAATGATACTGGAAAAAATTTGCTCGATACATTCAGTATTTAATTGTGAAAAACACCAAAATTTAGCGAAAAATTTAAAAATTTGCATTTTTCTCAATTTAAATGTATCTGCTTGTAAGACAGGCAGTTATACCACGCAAAATTGTTGCTAATTAACATCCCCCATATGTCTACTTGAGATCGGCATAGTTTTTTGAACATCCTTTTATTTTTCTAGGACGTTACATGGCTTAGAACTTTACCAGCAATTTGTCACATTTTCAAGAAAATTTCAAAAGGCTATTTTTACAGGGACCAGTTCATTTCTGAAGCGGATTTTAGGGCCTTATATATTAGAAACCCCCGATAAGTCACCCTATTTTAAAAACTTCACCCCTGAAAGTATTCGAAACAGCATTTAGAAAGTTTCTTAACCCTTTAGACGTTTCACAGGAATTAAGTAGAGATTACATTTTCACATTTCTTTTTTTTTTTGCAGAAATAAATTTTTCATCTATTTTTTTTGTAACACAGAAAGTTTTACCAGAGAAACGCAACTCAATATCTATTGCCCAGATTCTGCACTTTTTAGAAATACCCCACATGTGGTCCTAGTACGCTTATAGACTAAGGCATCATTTACACGAGCATAATATACGCGTGTGCGACGCGCGTGCTATTCACGCGTGTCGTACGCACCTATATTAGTCTATGGGGCAGTGCAGACAGTGCGTGAATTTTGTGCAGCGCGAGTGCGTTGCGTAAAACTCACGACATGTCCTATCTTTGTGCGCTGTTCGCGCATCACGCAAAACGCACACGCTCGTGTAAATCAGGCCTAAAGCACAGGCCTCAGAAGCAAACGAGCACCTAGAGGATTTTGGGGCCATCTTTTTATTAGAAAATATTTTAGGCACCATATCAGGTTTGAAAGGCTCTTGCGGTGCCAAACTAGTGGAAATCCCCCAAAAGTGACCCCATTTTGGAAACTACACCCCTTGAGGAAATTATCTAGGGGTATAGTGAGCATTTTGACCCCGCAGATTTTTTGCAGAAATTATTGGAAGTAGGCCGTGAAAATGAAAATCGACAGTTTTTTTTCTAATTTACACAAGGACTAAAAGCGAAAAAGCACCACAACATTTGTAAATCAATTTCGCCCGAGTAAAACAATAATAATAAACAGCTGTTTGGGCACACGGCAGGGCTTAGAAGGGAAAGAGCGCCATTTGGCTTTTGGAGCTCAAATTTAGCAGGAATGGTTTGCGGAGACCACGTCTCATTTGCAAAGCCCCGGAGGGACCAAAACAGTAAAAACGCCAAAAAAGTGACTAAATTTAGGAAGCTACACCCCTTGAAGAATCCATCTAGGGCTGTAGTGAGCATTTTGACCCCACAGGGGTTTTATAAATTTTATTAGAATTGGATAGTGAAGATAAAAAAATAACCTTTTTTTCCAATAAGACATAGCTTTAGCTCAAAATTTTTCATTTTCTCAACAAATAAAGGAATGAAAAAAACAACATTTGTAAAGCAACTTCTCTGGAGTACGGAAATACCCCATATGTGGTCATAAACTGCTGTTTGGGCACACAGCAAGGATCAGAAGAGAAGGAGCGCCACTTGGCTTTTGGAACACAGATTTTGCTCGATTCGTTTCTAGACACCATTTTTCATTTTCTCAACAAATAAATGAAAAAAAACTCCCCAGCACTTGCAAAGGTACAGTGGAAACTCCCCAAAAGTGACTCCATTCACGAAACGACACCCCTTGAGGAAATCATCTAGGGGTGTAGTGAGTATTTTGACCCCACAGGTGTTTCATAGATTTTATTAGAATTGGGCAGTGAAAATAAAAAAAATCCTTTTTCATCAATAAGACGTTGTTTTAGCAGAATTTTTTTTATTTTCTCAACAAATAAATGAAAAAAAACTCCCCAACACTTGTAAAGCAACTTTTCCTGTGTACGGCAATACCCCATATGTGGTCATAAATGGCTGTTTGGGCACAGAGTAGGGCTCAGAAGGGAAGGAGCGCCATTTGCTTTTGGAGTACAGATTTTGCTGGATTGGTTTCTGGACACTATGTCGCATTTGCAAAGTCCCTGTGGGACCAAAACAGTGTATCCCCCCCCCAGATGTGACCCCATTTTGGAAACTACACCCCTCAAGGTATTCACCTAGGGGTGTAGCGAGCATGTTAACCTCGCAGGTGATTGTCAGAAATTGGTGTACACTCGATGTTGCAGAGTGAAAATGGTATTTTTTCCATAGATATGCCAATATGTGGTGCCCAGCTTGTGCTACTATAACAAGACTGCTCTATTATTATTATTATGCTGTGTTTCCCGGTTTTAGAAACACCCTACGTGTGGCCCTAATCTTTTTCCTGGACACTCAACCAGGCTCAGGAGTGAAACAGTACCATGTAAAATTAAGGCTTAATTTGGCAATTTACAAAGTATTGGATCACATTGCAGAGGCTCTGATGTGAAATAATAAAAGAAACTGCTGAGAAGTGACCCCATTTTTGAAACTGCCCCCTCAAGGCATTTATTAAGGGGTGTAGTGAGCATTTTCACCCAGAGGCCTTTTCCATGAATGATTGCGATGCCGAAGGTACAAAGTAAAAATTTACATTTTTCCCTAGATATGCTATTTCAGTGGCAAATATGTCGTGCCCAGCTTGTGCCTCTGGAGACTCACCCCCCAAAAATTGTTAAAAGGGTTCTCCCGAGTATGGTGATGCCATATATGTGGAAGTAAACTGCTGTATGGGCATGCTGTAGGGTTCAGAAGGGAGGTAGCGCTATTAAGCTTTTGGAGCATGGATTATGCTTGGTAGTAGTTTTGTTTGTAGTCTTACTGGTGTTTCCGTTTATAATGTGGAGGCATATGTAAGCCGGGTGGAGTACATAAGGGGCATAGTCAGGTGGTATAATAATGGGGTAAATAATCAAATGATCCATAGATGTGTATTATGCTGTGACACAATCCTTTCTGCACAGGCCGGTGTCGCACTGATTATTGTCCTTCCTTATCTCCCTTTTAGTCCACACTCCGCACCTTTGCAGTTTGGGGAATTTTGCTGGGAAGTGTTGTCCTGGTATAATACGGGCGCCGTCGCTTCCAGCAGATATGTTTGGTCCCTTCCCTTCCTGGTTCCCTAATTTTAGGGGCCTTGATATTTCGCCACTTGAAACAGAAGAAATGTTCCCCCTCGGGTCGGCACAACTGCATATTTTTTTCTTTCCTGTCTTATTGGAGCCTTAATTTGTGTATAGGTTCAGACAGAACCAGATACGTGGAAGGATGGGCTTTTGCACGGATAGGGGCCCAACCCAAATATGAGTATAAAAGTATCCGGCACACCAATTTTGAAACAAAGGTGTTTTTATTTTGTTTTTGTTTTTAATGCCTCATGAGCGCCATTACACAGCGGCCAGCCGCTATCAGCACCACTAGCGCTCGTCTATGCAGTTTTCCAGCACGGCTCAGTGCCTGATGAAGGTCACTTAGACCAAAACGTCGCATTCTGCCACTGGCATTAACACAAAAACGAAATAAAAATACCTTTGTTTCAAAATTGGTGTGCCAGATACTCTTTTATACATATTGGAGCCTTAACTATGAGGGCTGTTTTTTTGTGGGACGAGCTGTAGTTTTTTTGGTACCATTTTGGGGGACATGCAACTTTTTGATCACTTGTTATCCTTTTTTTTTTTGTGGGAGGCAAGGTGACCAAAAGACAGCAAATCTGGCATTTTTTTTTAGTTCTTTTTATACAGCGTTCACCAGGCATCATAAATTACATGTTAACTTTATTCTGCGGGTCAGTACAATTTCAGCGATACCTAATTTATGGCACTTTTTTATGTTTTACAACTATTTGCACAATAAAATTACTTTTGTAAAGAGAATGTATTTTTTCTGTCACCAAGTTGTGAGAGCCATAGCTTTTTAATTTTTTCGTCGACGGAGCTGTATGATGGCTTGTTTTTTGCGAGACGAGTTATAGTTTTTATAGGTACCATTTTTGGGTACATGCGACTTTTTGATCACTTTTTATTTCAATTTTTGGAAGACAAAGTGACCAAAAAATAGCAATTATGTCAGTACTTTTTAATTTATTTATTTTTACGCCGTTCACTTTGCGTAATAAATAACATAATATTTTTATAGTTCAGGTCGTTACAGTCGCAGCGATACCATGTGTTATATGTTATTACTTGAAACTTTTATTGCATTTTTTACAAATTTTATTTTTACTTTTTTTTATACTTTTTTTTACACTTTTCTTTAGTCACACTAGGGCACTTGAAGCTCCAACTGTTTGTTTGATGTTCCAATACATTGCACTACCTATGTAGTGCAATGTATTAGAACTGTCAGTTGTTCACTGACAGCAAGCCGATCAGGCTCCGCCTCCGGACAGGGCCTAATCGTCTTCCGTAATGGCAGATAGGAAACCATTGTTAGGCCTCCTGTTGCCATAGTAGCAGTTGTCAGCCTTGCCATCGCATGGCAGGCTGCCGATTTGCTACAAACCACTTTGATGCAGCGATCGATTGGATCGCTGCATTGAAGGGATTAAGGGCAGGAATCGGCGCTAGCTCTGTTTTCTGCCTTTACAGTGGGATGTCCGCTGTAACATACAGCGGACATCCACTGCTGATGACGCCGGCTCAGCTTCTGAGCCGGAAGCTGAGGCGGCGCCATCTTGCCGATGGTACCGGAAGCCTTTTGGGCCCCGCCGACGAGCGGGGCATAGGAGGATTTTGTTGCTGGCAGACCGGGAGGTAAGTATTAGGCCTCTGATCGCCTTTGCAGCCAACAGCAACCCAGCGATCACGTTGCTGGGGTGCCGGTGGCTATAAACTCCTCACATGCTGCGATCTCTATTGAACGCAGCATGTGAGGGGTTAATCGGCCAGATCGGAGGCTAGCTCCGGTCCTGCCTGATATCTCAGGGTGCCAGCTGTAACATACAGCTGGCACCCGGCGGTGATGTTGCTGGCTCAGCTCCATCTCCTTCACGTACAGTTATGTGGAAATACGTTAAAACACCATTTCCCATCACGTAACTGTATGTGAAAATGCGGGAAGGGGTTAATGAACTACAGCACACAAAAAAATGGGACAGCACACTGCAAACACTAATGTCATCTAAGCCGCTAAATATAAATAAATATGCATTACTGATAAATCTACTTACAATACGGAGGTTCTTAGCGCACATTTTGATCAAATTGTGTAAGCCCACCTGCCACGACAAGGCAACCTCTATCAAGTGGGAACCTACGCTGCACATACACCCGGAACTGGGACTTAGCCTACATATACTTGGGGATGGTAGGAACCAGCTTTAAACTGATTAAAATCACCCAGGACAGAATGGGAGGAGTGCAAGATCAAAAATGGAGTCAGTTACCAACCCCACATATATGAATCACATAAACAACACAAAAATGTGAACAGCACATTCCAACAAAATGAAACAAAACGTGTAGACAGGTGCAAGAACGCGTGTGACTCCAAATTTATACAGCACATAAGAAAATGGCGACAGCACAGTGTGAACACCAATGCCACCTAAGCCACTATATATGCATTACTGCTAAATCTATTTACAATAGGGAGGTTCTTAGCGCACATTTTGATTAACATTATCCTACTGAAAGAAACCACTGCCATTAGAGAATAACGTTGCCATGAAGAAGTGTTCTTCATTGTCTGTAACAATGTTTAGGTAGGTAGTATGTGTCAAAGTAACATCCACATGAATGCCAGGACCCAAGCTTTCCCAGCAGAACATTTCCCAGAGCATGACACTGCCCCCACCGGCTTGCCTTTTTCCCCATAATGCATCCTGGTACCATCTCTTCCCCAGTTAGGCACACACGCACCCGGCCGTCTACATGTGCTTTTTAAAGGCGCTTTCGGCAGTGGACACTGGTTCAGCATGGGCACTTTGACCGGTCTGCAACTACGCACCAAACACTGTGTGTTCTGAAACTTTTATTTATTATAGCCAGCATTAACTTTTTGAGCAATTTGTGCTGCAGAAGCTCTTCTCTGGAAGCGGATCAGACAGGCCCTCCCTGTCGCCAGGTCACTGATTGTTCTTCCTTGGACCACTTTTGGTAGGCACTAACCACTGCATACTGGGAACACCCCACAAGACCTTCCTTTATGGAGATGCCCTGACCCAGAAGTCACAATTTGGCCCTTGTCAAAGTTACTCAGATCCTTACCCTTGACCCATTTTTCCTGCTTTTTACATATCAACTTCAAGGACTGTCTGTTAACTTGTTGCCCAATATATCCAACCCATTGACAAGTGCCATTGTTACGAGATAATCAATTTTATTTACTGTGAGTGGTTTTAATGTTATGGCTGAATCTGGCCTTCCAGCCAGCCAGATATGCACCTAATTTATTAAGAGCCATATTAGGCACATTTTACTCCAGCGCTCTCTGCATTAAGGCTAACGAATGAAATGCCAGTCTTAATAAATTTTCCCCAATGTGTTTTTGGTTGTGTGAATTTTTATTGCCAGAGAAGTTAGCACCATTTACGCACTTGATTTCAGATTTTTCCATTCAGAGCAAAGTATTTTGGTGCCCTAGGCAAAAAAGGCAAATGGCGCCTCCCCCAACAGCTCTGACCTTTCCCAACAGGCAGTGCCATCGACACTAACTAGCCTTAGAGTGACACATGACACTGGGACCCCCAATGAGCGCTTTCACCATCTCATTGGGAAGGTGCTCATTTGCCAATTGTCAGTGGTACTGATGACTCTTCTCTTCTGCTCCCCAGCACGGATTCCTGTCTCCTTCTTTTGTGATATGGATGTGAGGACGCTGACGCTGGCGATAAGAGCCGCAGCGGTACAGTACTGGCAAGTTCAACTACTTTCTTCTTTGTCAGTATCTTGTCAGTATCTTGTCATTGCAGTAGTGCTGCGCTGCCAGTAAGGGGTTAAGCTTCGCCCGTTGGCAGCACAACACTCCTGATGTGACATAAGTGAAGCAAGAAGCAATCATCATCAGAATAGTCAGAATAATATTTGATTTCATTAAAATTGCACTAAGTATTAGACTGGAGTACCATGGCACACCAGAGGACATAATTCTTGGGTCCCACCCTTCAGCTATATAGAAATAATGCGACCTCTCTTAATTGTGTAGTAAAAAGTATATAGCAAAACAAAGACCAATATTACCACTATATAGTGACCATATAGAGGTAGATACCAGTCCTACATAGGTGCTCTGCAGACCATATAAGTTAATACAGTACAGTGAAATCCAGTGCCTCACAGGTGTCGTCTTCTCAGATTGGAGTCATTCACTGTCCCTTTTCTTCTTCATCCAGCCTAGAACGCAATGATGAAGTCTTCCAGCTATGACTCACCTCAACACAAACATCTTTGTCTCCTCGCTTTTCCAGCACCTCCCTACCTATTCCCCACCCTCTACAAAAACTACTATAGGTGCCCCTATATAGTAGTTAGGCCCCCTTTGTGCCCCTATATAGTAGGTCCCCCTTTGCCCCCTATATATTAGTTAGGCCCCTATATTGTAGTTAGGACACCTTTTTGCCAAAATATAGTAGTTAGGCCCCCTTGGTGCCTCTATATAGTAGTTAGACCCGTTTTGTGCACTTATATAGTGGTAAGGCCTCACTTGTGCCCCTATATAGGGATTAGGTCCCCTTTTTGCCACCCATATAGTAGTTAGGCAGCCTTTCTGCCTCCCATATAGTAGTTAGGCCCCCTTGTGCCCTCCATATAGGAGTTGGGCCTCCTCGTGCCCTCCAAATAGTAGTTAGCCCTCCTTGTGCCCTCCATGCTCCATGTAGTAGTTAGGCCCCCTTGTGCCCTCCATATAGTAGTTAGGCCCTCTTGTGCCTTCCATATAGTAGTTGAGTTTCCTAATTGTCGCCAATAGAAAAAAACAAACTAACCATACCTTGCTCCCACAATGAGCAGATAGGTCCTATGCCTGCTTCTGCTGTCCGTGGCCCAGCGTGGTCACTTCATCACATCACCGGCGCAGTGACATCATCGTGTCACTTGCGCTAGGATGCCGATGCCCTCCCGACCCTTGTAGATCACAGGCCTTAAACAGCCTGTGGCCCACACGAATTTGCGGCAGCGTAGGGAGCCAATGGCTCTCTGCTCCACGGCCAGACAGGTGCATCTCGGTGCTTGCTCCTACTGGAGGATCTTCCGAATCGACGGTCCGCGGCCATAGACGTTACAGTAGTTAGGCTACCTTGTGCCCTCCATATAGTAGTTTGACCCAGCGTCATGTGCACCGGGATGGCGATGTCCTTCCGACCTCTAGTACGCAACAGGCCCGTGGCCTACAAGAGTTAGCGGTGGGGCAGGGAGCCAATGGCTCTCTGCTACGTGGATAGATCCTCTGGTGGGCCCTTCTGACGCTGATTGCACACCCCCTATCCCGTTTAGATCAGCAGAGGTAGCCCCCTTCCATTCACCTTTTAGGTCCCCTGCACACGTAGCGTAATTGCTGCGAATTATCCGTCTGGATTTGTAGGTGGAAAATCTGCAGCGTATTACAATAGCAGCAAAGTAGATAACCATTTAAAAATCTCATCCGCATGCTGCTGAACATTTTCGGGCAGAAATTGCTCTGCAGTGCGATTTTTGAAACCACAGCATGTGAATTTATGCTGCGTAATGGTTGCATACTTTTCCCACTGCTCCTAACATTCCCATAGCGACGACTCACTCCTCCCCCAGCCAGTCACAGGGTGCAACAGTCACATGGGATAAAACGTCATCCTAGGAGGCTGGCAGCACTGACACCAGCCCTGGGAGGAGTGACACGTCACTATGGGAGACTAGGGGAAGGTGTCATGTCCATTGCCGCGGGCCGTCAGGCTCACTCACCTCCTGATGGCCGCAGCTATGGGTCTGCGAACACTGGCCCCAGTCTCCTCCTCAGGAGACGCCAACGCTCACTTCCGCTTACCTCGGCCGGGTCCCGTAGGGTGCGCGCGCACGCCCATGCCCGCTCTTGAAGGGCCAGCACGCGCACCTGAAGTTAATGTTAAAATTAGCCCATTAGTACCCTGGACTATAACAAGGTCTCAGCCCCTTCCTCCCTTGCCTGAACGTTGTTGTCGTACCCTAAGTTTGTCTAGCAAATGGTCTCCTAGTGTTTTCCAGTTCCCACTGTTCCCCGTTCCTGTATCCTGTATCCCGTACTACCTGGTCAAGTGCCGTACTGAGCTGTAGTCGTGCTGTGCTGTATTCCATGCCTGTCCTGCTACACCACGCCTGATGTCTGCCTGCTGCCGAGCCTGTCATTGCTACTGTCCGAGCTGCCACAGGTACATTATACGAACTATAGACTGTGACCTGTGTCCTGTTGGCCAGCTGCCATACCGTCAAGGCATTACGGCCCAGTGGGTCCACGCACCCAACGTGACAGAAGGTGAGTATTGACTTTATTTTTTCTTACCTCATCTGGTGTCAGCAGCTGCAATTCGAGACGAACGTCCGCACCAAATCAAACACGATTTGGTGCAAACGTTTGGGCAGGAATTTCATGCATTATGTGGGTTGGTTTTGCTGCTGAGTTTTCCACAGCAAATTCTAATCTTTTGCAGGGGTCCTTTGAAAGCTGTAGTCAAAAATTTTGCTTGTTTTCAATAGAGTCTATGAAAAACCGCTCCAGAAACGTCCCAAGAAGGGACCTGCACTTTTTCGCGGCCGTTTTTCCCATTGAAATCAATGGGCAGATGTTTGGAGGCGATCTGCTTCCGATTTATATAGGCCATGTGAACATACCCTAAGGCCTTATTCACACGAGCGTGTGCGTTTTGTGCGTGCAAAAAATGCAGCGTTTTGTGGGCATTGCACTTTTGTATGTCATCAGTGTTGGCTGCGTGGCTGCGTGATTTTCACACATATGCCATGCTTATGACACGCGGTTTTGAAGTTTAGAAAAAAAAATTAAGGAAGTGCTTTTATTTTTTCCTTCATTTCTTTATATACTGTTGCGCGAACGACGCGCGACACACGGAAGTGCTTCCGTGTGCGATTTTCACGCACCCACTGACTTCAATTGGTGCGTGATGCGCGAAAAACGGCCAAGTATAGGACATGTCGTGAGTTTTACGCAGCTGCGTGAAAATCACGGACTGTCTGAATGGCACCATTCACTAACATAGGTCCGTGTGACGCGCGTGATTTTCACGCGCGTATCACGGACGTAAAACATGTTCGTGTGAATAAGGCCTAATACTGTGATCTGCCGCTACAAGTTTGTCGGCGTTTGACAGTATGGGGCAGCATGAGCTTCAAAACAGCTAATCGGCGAGTCAAACCCCCACTGATCAGATATTGATTTGCTATCCTAAGGATATGCCATACATTTTATCTCTCTGGATAACCCCCTATGCACATGACCGTAGTTTTCATCTGTAATTACGGATCCGGTTATTACCGGATGAAACTGCAGACCCATTCATTTCTATAGGCTATGGACACCCTCCCGTATATTTACAGATGTGTTTCTGGGTCGTAGAAATGATCCGCAAAATATAGAACAGGCCCTATTGTCCACAATTGCGGCACGTACTCGCCCATAGAAGTCTATGGGCACTTCCGGAATTGCGGACGGCTACAGGTGTGCATCCGTATTTGCGGATAGTAAAAATCCTTAAAGTCGTGTGAATGAAGGCTTAGGTTTAGTTCACACCGGGGGGGGGGGGGGGGGGGGTATATGCTGTGTAAAAGCATGTTTAGTATCTGCCCTTTGCATCACAGGGAATCCCGGGCTAAACTGTGATGCAGTTTTTCGCCTGAAAAACTGCAAAATGTAGCCGCAGCGGCGGTCACAAGGGATGAATCGTCATCCCAGGAGGCCAGCCTGGAGGAAGAAACAGTCTTCTAGGTAAGTATAAGATTTTTTTTTTCTAAGTTGCGTTTCTTGAGGCGGAATTGCTGCGATACCACTGCAAAAAATGCAACAACTGCAACTGCAACAACTACAAATAAGTAGTGTTTACGCAAATATAATTGACTTGCTGCGGAATAAAATTCCGCACTGCATGTCAATTTCTGAGCGTTTTTTCCGCTCAGCATTTATGCAGCGTGTGGATGAGATTTATTCTATCTCATCTACTTTGCTGCTACTGTTATATGCTGCAGATTTTCGGCAAAGAATTCCATTGCAGAAAATCTGCAGTATTTACGCAACGTGTGAACTGACCCTTGAAGTGAATCTTCCCCTTATAACTCCATGTTGTTTTTAGGTCCAAATTGTGTGATTAATAAATTCTTAACCCCTTCCCGCCACAGCCATTTTTGGGATTTTCACTTTTGTTTTCTCCTCCCCACATTCCAAAAGCCGTTACTTTTTTATTGTTCCATCAATATTGCCGTATGAGGGCTTGTCTTTTGCGTGACAAGTTGTAGATTTTCACAGCACCATTTATTGTACCATATAATGTAGTGGGAAACTGGAAAAAAAATATTTGTGGGGCGGAATACGAAAAAAACTGCGATTCTTCAATCTTTTTGGTGGCTTTGTTTTTACAGATCTCACCGTGCGGTAAAAACAGCATGTTAACTTTAGTCTGTGGGTCAATACGATTACAGCGATACCCAATTTATATCGTTTTTATTTATGTTTCACTACTTTTACAAGGAAAAACTTGATTGTTAAAAATGAAATGTGAGTTTTGTCGCCATATTCTGAGAGCCATAACTTTTTTATTTTTCCGTTGATTTAGTGGTATGAGGGCTTATTTTTTGCGGGGCGAGCTGTAGTTTTGGGGTACATGAGACATTTTAATCCCTTTTTCTTTCATTTTTTGTGGGAGATGAAGTGACCACAAAACTGCAACTCTGAAGTTTTTAATTTTATTTTTTTACGGCTTTCACCGTGCGGACTAAATAATGATATATTGTAATAGTTAAAACTTTTCCGGACGCGTCGATACCATGTAAGTTATTTTTTAATTATTTTACATTGTTCTTGGGGGAAAATTTGAAAAGGTTTTTTTTTTAAACTTTTCATTTATTATTTTTAATTTATAAAACAAACTTTATTCGACTGTTCTTTTACTTTTTTACTTGTCGCTGATCACTGGATAGCTTGCACCATATAGTGCAATACTAATGTATTGCAGTATATCATGATATAGACAGTCTCCTATGATGCTCTGCCAGAAGCAGGGCTTTATTGGAGTACAAAGATGACGGACCTGGGGGCCTTCATCAGGCCCCCAGGTTGCCATGCCAACCAACGGCACCCCCGAATCCCACCACGGCGGTGGTCATTGGAACGTTACAGGGCTGTTTTTAGTAATTTAAATACCGCGGTCGCTATTGACCGCAGCATGTAATGGGTTAAATGAGCGGGATCGCGCTCGAGCCCGTTAGTCCGCTTCATACTCCCCCACCCGACGTGCGCTTTATATATACGGCGGATGTCAGGTAGGGGTTAATATATTTATATCAGTCAGAGCTTTGTTTTTTTGAATCAGAGCTCCCCTAGTGGTAACTGCAGACAGCCAGCATATTAACCCCTTGCTGACCAGCCTATTTTAGGCCTTAATGACCAAGCTATTTTTTGTTTTTTCATCGTTTCATTCAAAGTGCTATAACTTTTTTATTTTTCCATCGACATAGCTGTATAAGGACTTTTTTTTGCGGGACAAGTAGAATTTATTATTTATTTTTTTAAATAGTTTTTATTGCAAACTACACAAGCAAGTACAATTACAAAGTGGTATTCAACAACTTTTCCAGTTATGAAATCCACAATCAAAGATATGTAATCAGTGTAACAGTGCAATAACAAGTCATCAAACAAAAAGACAATGGTAACGCAAGGGAAAGCGACAAGACAATATGAGGCATCTCCATTTTTTAATGTATTGAAGCATAACAAACCTAGAAAAGGAAAATCAGAGTCAGGGGAGGGGCTAAGGGAAGAATGGGAAGGAAGGAATAAGGGGTGGGGGTACACCAGGCATACTTCTTAGGCCTCATGCACATGGCCGTGCCTGTAATCACGGCCCGTGATTGCGGGCACGGCCGATGGCCGTAGGCCGCAGCATGCAAAACACAAAGTAAAGAACATGTTCTATCTTTTGCGGTACCGTTCTACGGCACGGACACCTATCCGTAGTGATACGGAAAGGTGTCCGAGGCCAATAGAATGAATAGGTCCATAATTGCGGACCGTATTATGGTCCGCAATTACGGAGATTTTACGGTCGTGTGCATGGGGCCAAAGGCTGTACACTCGAATCAAACCAAGGCAGTAGAGTTGGCTGTGAATTATGTCAGGAATGAATACTCCCAGATAATCAGGACCCCAAGGGACCCGATGAGGTTGTGTGAAGTTAACCAGTAGAGGGATGTATGGATAACCAAACCCCCCATCTCCTTGGAAAGTTAGCAAGAGTACTGGACTGGCTAGCAAGCATTTTCTCGTACACACAATCTATGGAAACAATAGATATTAATTAATTCATGGACGGTATTAATGTGGACTTCCAATGTCTAGCCATAAGCAAACGTGCTGCATGTAATATGTGGCACATGACTGTCCTGTATTGACAGGGTACTAGATCTATCTCAAGGAGAAGCAGAACCAAGCTAGGTTGGAAGAACCAAATTGTGGGAAAATGTCCCTAATTACAGAGGATACTTGGAGCCAGTATTGTGAAATGTGTGAGCAATGCCAGAAAATATGGAATAAGGAATCCATCCCGCCGCATCCACTCCAGCACTCCAGGGCAGAACCAACATATATTCGGGATAACCTCAAAAAGATGGAGTACCATCTTAATAGTAGTTTATAGTATTGTTCCCAATGGGGTGGATTAAGGGTACCATGGGCCCCGGGCACTTTTTCAAGTCTGCCCCCCCCCCCAACTCTGAAGACAGAACTCTGAAGACGCTGTACCGTATATATTTGCAGATTTCTGTTTAGGCGGCCACAGATCTGGCACGGTTTTGAATTAGCTGTAAAAGCAGAATGAGCCATACAGAAGAAAGAAAGAAGAATATTATGAAACACTAAAGTGGTCAGGAGCTTTATAACTTTTTTATTTTTGCGTCAATGGAGTGGTGTGTGAAGGATTATTTTTTTTGCGGGAGGAGTTGTAGTTTTATTGGCACCATTTAAAGCACCATATAATGGGTGTCACGGACACCGGGTATGTGGACCCACTAGGCTGCTCCGGCGTAGCGGGGAGGCAGCTGACCAGGTCACAGTCTATGCGAAAGTCAATGGCAGACAGTAATGCTTGGGTACCTGAAATAGTCCAGATGGTGGCTGTGGCTTCAGCACGGATGGAGGCTGGTGCAGCAGGTGGCGCCAGACGTGGCGGGCAGTATCCGATGTAGCTGAGGACACTGGACGTGGCAGAAGATACTGGACGTGGCAGAAGACACTGGACGGGGCAGAAGACACTGGACGTGGCAAACGACACTGTACATGGCAAACGACAGCAGGTGCAGTAGACACGACTCCAACGCTGGTAGGCACACGAACTGGAACAATATGGAATACAGGAACGGGTAACAGAGCACGGGTAACGACTGGAACGGGGAAACACTAAGGGACCATTTGCGAGACAGACTGGGATAGACTAACAACGCTCAGGCAAGGATCAGAAGGCCTGGGGCCTTCTTATAGACCAGGAAATCATGGCAGTTGATGATGATGACGATCCTTTTGTGCGCGCGCTGGCCCTTTAAGGCTGTGCGCGAGCGAGCGTGCACATCCTAAAGGACACAGCAGGACGGAGCGGAAGTGAGCGCTGGCGTCTCCTAGGAAGGAGACAGGGGCCAGCGCTCACGGATCCATGGCTGCGGGCGTCGGGAGGTGAGTAAACCCGACGGCCCGCGGCCATGGACGCTACAGTTTCCCCCCTCTTACGCCCCCTCTTCTTGGGACCAGAGCGAGGGTGGAACTTTTTAATGAGAGCAGGAGCACTGAGGTTCTCTTCTGGCTCCCAGGACCTCTCCTCAGGACCAAACCCTCTCCAGTCCACCAAATAGAAAGTCCTTCCTCCTACCCTTTTGCAGTCCAGGATCTCCTTTACCTCGAATACATCAGAAGGACCGCTGGGAGCAACTGTGGAACGAGAAGTCTTGCTGTAGCGGTTCAGGACCACTGGTTTTAGGAGGGACACATGGAAGGAGTTAGGGATTCTGAGGGTAGGAGGCAGCCGCAGTTTATAGGAGACAGGGTTGATCTGTTGCAGAATCTCGAAAGGACAAAGGACCCTGGGAGCAAACTTGTATGAGGGTACCCTCAAGCGAATGTTCTGAGAGGACAGCCAGACTTTAGTCCTCGGAAGATACTAAGGCGGCTCTCTTCTCTTAGTATCTGCCTTTCGCTTCATGCGATCTACTGCCAGCAAAATAGAGGACCGGGTCTGTTGCCAGATTTGCAGGAAGTCCCCATATGCAGAGTCAGCAGCGGGTACCTGAGATGAAATCGACACAGGAAGAGGGACTCTAGGATGTTGACTGTACACAATATGGAACGGAGTGGAAGTGGTGGACTCACTTGTGTGGTTGTTGTATGAGAACTCTGCCCATGGAAGAAGCTGTACCTAGTTATCGTGCTGTGAAGAGATGAAGTGGCGGAGATAATTTTCCAAGATCTGGTTGATCCTCTCAACTTGCCCATTGGATTGGGGTGATAGGCAGAGGAAAAGTCCAAACTCACATCCAGGAGTTTACAGAGGGCTCTCCAGAACTTAGAGGTAAACTGAACCCCCCGGTCGGACACAATGTGAAGAGGCAAGCCATGCAAGTGAAAGATGTGCTGAATGAAGAGACTCGCCAGACGAGGAGCAGAAGGTAGGCCGGTCAGCGGGATAAAATGAGCCATCTTAGAGAACCGGTCCACCACCACCCAGACAGTGTTACATCCTGCTGAGGGGGGAAGGTCTGTGACGAAGTCCATCGCAATGTGCTGCCAGGGGGCGTTGGGTACAGGCAGAGGTTGAAGCAGGCCGGCAGGCTTGGAGTTAGTCACTCTGTTAGAGGCACACACCGTGCAAGAAGAGACAAAGTCCAGAACATCTTTAGGTAGCGTGGGCCACCAAAAGTGACGAGCAATCAGGTCTTGGGTTTTACGGACACCAGCGTGTCCAGCCAGCTTAGAACTGTGTCCACAGTGGAGAATTCTCTTTCTGTCTGCCACCCGAACAAAAATTCTCCCCGGAGGGATGTCTCTAAGCTGCAGAGAATTAGTGGTGACAACGCAGAATGATAGTCTGAAGGGACTCCACCATGTCCTCCGTCTCAAACGATCTGGACAGGGCATCGGCCCTCACATTCTTGTCAGCGGGACGGTAGTGGAGCAGAAACTGGAAACGGATGAAGAACAGTGACCACCCGGCTTGACGAGGATTCCATTTTTGAGCGGACTGAAGGTAGGTGCGGGTCTTGTGGTCGGTGAAGATCAGGATGGGGTGAGCTGCGCCTCCTAGAAGATGTCTCCACTCCTCCAGGGCCAATTTGATAGCCAGTAGCTCCCGATCTCCAATGGAGTAATTGCGCTCAGCAGGAGAAAAAAGTCTTGCGTAGTAGCCACATACCACTGCCTTTCCTTTGGAGCTCCTCTGGAACAGAAGTGCACCAGCACCAACAGAGGAGGCGTCCACTTCCAGTTAGAACTGCCGAGATACGTCAGGGTGATGGAGGATTGAAGCTGAAGTGAAGGCTTTCTTGAGGCTAATGAATGCGGACTCTACCTCTGGAGTCCACACCTTGGCGTTCACACCCTTCTTGGTAAGGGAAGAGATGGGAGCCGTCAGAGAAGAAAAGTTCGGAATAAACTGCCGGTAGAAATTGGCGAATCGCAGGAACCGTTGTATGGGCCTTAGGCCTTGAGGACGTGGCCATTTCAGGACAGACTTTAGTTTCTCAAGGTCCATCTTAAGGCCTTGATTCGAGATGACGTAGCCCAGGAAGGGCAAAGACCTCTTTTCAAATGTGCACTTCTCCAACTTGGCATATAAGCGATTCCCTCTTAGTCGCATAAGAACTTGACGAACATGCCTCCGATGGGTCATCAGATCTGGGGAGAAAATTAGAATATCATCGAGATAAACTACAGCACACATGTAGAGGAGATCTCGGAAGATATCATTAACGAACTCCTGAAATACTGCGGGAGCGTTACACAGTTCGAAGGGCATCACTAGGTATTCGTAGTGCCCATCACGGGTGTTAAATGGCGTCTTCCATTCGTCACCCTGGCGAATCCGGATTAGATTATAAGCCCCCCGCAGATCTAGTTTAGAAAAAAATTTGGCTCCTCGTATGCGATCAAAGAGCTCGGAAATAAGTGGCAACGGGTATTTGTTCTTGACCGTGATCTGATTGAGACCACGGTAGTCAATGCAGGGTCGAAGAGATCCATCTCTTTTCTTAACGAAGAAGAAGCCTGCCCCAGCCGGGGAGGAAGATTTTCGAATAAAACTCCTCTCCAAGTTCTCCTTGATATAGGCCGACATCGATAAAGTCTCTGGCAAGGAGAGAGGATACACTCGTCCACGGGGAAGAGAAGCATTATGAACCAGTTCAATGGGACAGTCATAATTCCGATGTGGAGGCAACCTTTCGTTTTCAAAAGACATTCGCAAAACTGGCATACTGAGATGGTAGACCGGAAAGTGACTGAGGCAGTGGGGGCACAACAGGACGGACTTGTGACAGGCAATGGCTATGGCATCTGGAACCCCCATGAAGAACCTCTCCAGAATTCCAGTCAAGGGTCGGGGCGTGTAGACGGAGCCATGGCAGACTCAGCAGGATAGGATTGATAGCATTAGGTAGTACCAGGAAGGTGATCTGTTCTGAATGAAGAGCTCCGACCCGTAGTGTCAACGGCTCAGTGATTAGCCATCGCTACAGTAAGCAATTGTATCTGCATTCTAAGAATACGGATATAATTGGGTGAGAGGTCCCACTTCACTCCGGTTCTCTGAACCGGCTGTAAATTTAACATCTGGAACGGGAGAACCCGGGCGAACTGGGCCCCCTTCCAGCCTCATGCCCCGGGCACTTGCCCAGATTGTCCTGATTATAATCCGCCCATGGATGCGCATTTCGACGACTTTTGGGCCCAAGTTAGAGCAAACCTTAATCCCATCGAAAATTTATGGAGGGAGCTGAAGATCCGAGTTGCCAAGCGACAGCCTCGAAATCTTAATGATTTACAGATGATCTGCCATAGACTTTTTACGTTGCGGCATCGGAATAAGTAAACAGAGCAGGGAGCTGTCAAATCTCCCTGCTCTCAGCTGCTAGAGGCAGCTGAGGGCTGGGAGCGTCCCTGCTCGGCCGAGTGAGATCGATATTAGTATCGATCTCACCCATTTAACCCCTCAGATTCGGTGCTCAATAGCGAGCACCGCATCTGAGTGGTTTTGGAGAGAGGGAGGGAGCTCCCTCTCTCTCCCACCGACACCCGGCGATACGATCGCCGAGTGTCAGTGTCTCCCATGGCAGCCGGGGGCATAATAAAGTCCCCCAGGTCTGCCTGTAATGAATGCCTGCTAGATCATGCCGCAGGCATGACCTAGCAGATGCCTGTCCGTTTTAAATGGACAGGCATAATACACTGCAATACAGAAGTATTGCAGTGTATTATAATAGCGATCGCAGAATTGCATATTAAAGTCCCCTAGTGGAACTAGTAAAAAAGTAAAAAAAAAGTTTAATAAAGTTAATTAAAAAAAAAAATGAAAAACCCATTTTTTCCCCTTACAAACTGCTTTAGTATTAAAAAAACAAAATAAAGTAAAAAAGTTACACATATTTGGTGTCGCCGCGTCCGTAACGACCCCGACTATAAATCTATTACATTACTTAACCCGCACGGTGAACGCCGTAAAAAATTAAATGAAAAAGGATGGAAAAATTGCTGTTTTCTGTGAATCCTGACTTTAAAAAAAGTGATCAAAAAGTCGCATCTACTCCAAAATGGTACCAATAAAAACTACAAAAAAAAGCCCTCATACAACTGCATCAGCGAAAAAATAAAAACGTTACGGCTCTTCAAATACGGAGACACAAAAACAAATAATTTTGAAAAAAAAAGCGTTTTTACTGTGTAAAAGTAGTAAAACATACAAAAACTATACAAATTTGGTATCGTTTTAATCGTAACAACCCGCTGAATAAAGTTATTTTGTTATTTATAGCACACGGTAAACGGCGTAGATTTAGGACGCAAAAAAGTGTGGCGAAATTTCAGATTTTTTTCTATTCCCCCCCCCCAAAAAAAAGTTAATAAAAGTTAATCAATAAATAATATGTACCTCAAAATGGTGCTATTAAAAAATACAACTCGTCCCGCAAAAAACAAGACCTTATACAGCTATGTCAGCGCAAAAATAAAAACGTTATAGCTCTTGGAATGCGACGATGGAAAAACTTAAAAAATAGCTTGGTCATTAACGTCTAAAATAGGCTGGTCATTAAGGGGTTAATATGTTATTTAATAACGTTTACTTTTCAGGTGCAGTCCTAATCACTTTTTTCACATTTTTTTTTCTTTTTTCACCATCACGTGCATGCGTGTTTATTCACACGATTACGATACATTTATGGTATATATGTGCACACATTTGAGTTCATCGCATATTCATATTATTATTAGTATAATAATCTCTCTCTATATATATAGTTTTATTGATTCTGCAACATTTAATATGTTATTTAATAACGTCTACTTTTCAGGTGCAGTCCTAATCACTTTTTTCACGTTTATTCTTTTCTTTTTTTTTTTTTCACCATCACGTGCACGAGTGTTTATTCACTTTACTTTCAGTTCACACTTTCTTATATTATATTGAATTATTTTTATTGATATATTTTCTTTTCACTTTATTCAAACTATATGTATTCATGACAAAGTATTTTAAATGAGTTTTGAATGCAGGTTTGTTTATGTAAGCATGTATAAGTGTGGATCATGTATATGGCATTGGGGTTTACATTTTATATGATCCCTTTTAGGGTACAGATTTATCCCGTGCGTATTTATACCTTTAAACGGGTGTGTATATATTTGCTGGGGGTGCTGTGGCGCATCCACCTCCCCGGTCTCCCCCGTTTTTTCGGGGGTGATATGGGGTGGTGGGTCGGCCACGGCATCGTCAGCCTTTCCCTTTTGTTCAGGTTCTTGGACCTGTCAATCTGGCATGAATGCCAGTTTCTAAAATGGCGATTTCCTTCCTCCTCGTCTGAAGTGCGGGCCGAATGTGCTCCACTTCCGGCACCCTTTGATGATGCAGGTGCGCATGCGCATTGCGCACCTTTTTGACATCCCGGATACGCGCGAGGGTTTCTTTTGGCTGTGCACGCCACTCTTGAATGTGCAATTAAGGTTTGCATAATATACACCTGTTTTGACCTAAATGTAATGTCTACATGCTGTGGATGTTGTATTTTCATTGGTTCATATTGAATCTCCTCCTACCATTTTTTACATTTATAACACTTGTCATTCCATCAATCAGCACCCCATGAGAAAGCTGACGGCGAAAATCCGCGTCGGGGCGTTGTGTGTGGAGTTAGTTTGTTTTGTGGGTCACCATGCAACAAACGGGTCGATACAGGTGTTTGGTTCTTTATGCTGGTTAAAACTTTCTCTTTATTCCATGTACTTCAAAATTGGACTTATGTTTAAATATTGCTCAGAATATTCTTGTGTATCACTGATTTATTCTTGTGCAGTTCATTGATGGTATTTGTCCTTATGATATTCCTGTACTATTGTAACCTACCCAGTGAACATACATTTATCTTGAATGAATTTATCTGTACTTTGCCTCATCACATGATGTTTATATGTCATTTGCATGTTACTTGTGTAGTCCCCATTGTATCTCCATACTAATTTGTAATTGTTTGTTAAATTGCTTTTAAGTCTTGATGGCCAGTATGTTTTTATGACCATTGTAATAAAGTATTTCTATTTTTCCATGGTACATATTTATACTTTGTGGTACTCATTCCGTTTATTTGATTAGTCCTCACTAGAGATGAGTGAACCGGGACAACCGAACCCGGTTTCGGTCCGAACATCGTGAAAAGTTTGGTTCGCAGCGAATCCGAACTTCACCGATTTCGGCCGAACCCGTTTTGACCGAACCCGGCTACATTTTGGCGCCTGCCACATGTTAGATCTAAAATGGAGGATTTCAAAATATCACCTGACATCAGGCTACCCCATAATGCCTTGCAAACGGGTCTCTCAGCCAATCGGGAGGCAGCATAGGGGCGGGCTTAAGCCTGCAATAAAAGTCTATGCACGGAGCTCAGCGGCCATTTTAGAGACAGGAGCTGTAGGGATAGCATCTCTGTGCAGTAAGGGAAAGCTTTAGGAATCTAAAAGCTAGGAATCCAGCAATCGAAGGGGCTCATCCACTACAGCGGGAGTCTACTCTACTCTCAACAATCAACATCCAAATTGCAATACAAATTCTCCATTTGCCAAGCCAGTGTGTGAATAAGCTTTTATAAGGGGCTCATCCCTGTTGCATGGGTTAACATCCAACTTGCAATCCAGGCAGGCAGCTGTAGTACTACAATGCCCAGCATTCCCTGAGTGCACAGTGGCTGATAGAAATTCTCATTCATTGCCATTTGCCAAGCCAGTGTGTGAATAAGCTTTTAGAAGGGGCTCATCCCTGTTGCATGGGTTAACAATCCAACTTGCAATACAGGCAGCCTTTGTAGGACTACAACGCCCAGCATTCCCTGAGTGCACAGTGGCTGATAGAAATTCTCATTCATTGCCATTTGCCAAGCCAGTGTGTGAATAAGCTTTTAGAAGGGGCTCATCCCCGTTGCATGGGTTAACAATCCAACTTGCAATCCAGGCAGGCAGCTGTAGTACTATAACGCCCAGCATTCCCTGAGTGCACAGTGGCTGATAGAAATTCTCTTTCATTGCCATTTGCCAAGCCAGTGTGTGAATAAGCTTTTATAAGGGGCTCATCCCCGTTGCATGGGTTAACATCCAACTTGCAATACAGGCAGCCTTTGTAGTACTACAACACCCAGCATTCTCTGAGTGCACAGTGGCTGATAGAAATTCTCATTCATTGCCATTTGCCAAGCCAGTGTGTGAATAAGCTTTTAGAAGGGGCTCATCCCCGTTGCATGGGTTAACATCCAACTTGCAATACAGACAGCCTTTCTAGTACTATAACGCCCAGCATTCCCCGACTGACTGGCACCTTATGAGTCACTGATTTTCCGCCAGTCCGAATAACAATTTAAAAGGGCCTCATTTCTGTCTAAGGGTTTAATTCAACTTGCTAATTAAGTACAGCCGGTGCCTTTGGTGCTATTATACAAGTCACAGCATACACTGACTGCCACCTATTCACAGTCACTCATTTTCAGCCAGTCCAATAATATTTTATAAGGGCCTCATTCCTCTAGTAGGGGAAGGGGTTTTGATTCAACTTGCTGCACTCCAGTAGTGAAATATCTGGTAAAAAAAGGTTGTGAAAGGACGGGGTAGAGGAAAAAACACCCATGCCATGTCCTCTTCCAGTCCAAATGTTGGATCTGTTGGTGCCAGACCCAGTACCAGCATTTGCGGCAGAAGACATGTGCCCAGTTCTACTAGTAGCATCAGCCATGTGCCTGCTGGTAGTAGTAGCAGTATCAGCAAGCCAGACTTGTCCATCTCCTCCGGTGGGCGGGTTACTTTAGACAATACGGCCATTGTGGACTGGTTGGCTGGCTCGCGGTCATCTCAGCAGGAAGACTCTGACGATCTGGCTTGAAGCCAGGTTTCGTTGGATTCCAGATCCTCTACAGTTCCTTGGCACAGTGACAGTAGTAATATGGGTATTTCTAGCGTTTCCATTCCATCATCTATGTCTTCACTCCCCCTTCCTAGTGGGAAGCCATCTTTCCTGAGAGTCCTAAGAGACATCTCCTCGGGTGCGAAGGAAGATACTGAATAACATAGTGATGATGATTTGTTTTCCGCGAGTCAGCCAACGGAGTGTGTTGCGGCGGTGGTGGAGGTGGAAGCGGTGTCCGAGACGCATAGCTGTGGTAGTGGGGGTGTTGGTTGTAGCCGTGGTGGCAGACGCAGTAATGAGGGGGGGCATGGAGCCCGCCATGATGTCACATCACATTCACAACACAGTGACAGAAGTGGCGGGGATGATGAGGAGGGCTATGATGATGTTGTTTTAGACAGGACGTGGGAACCAGGTGACGAGGTGATGACGGCGTCAGAGGAGGAGGGTAGTAGTGGCGGCACTGGCAGTGATAAACAGCCAAGCCGAGGTAGGGGCAGAAGTCAATCTGCAAAACGTTGCAGCGGTAGGGTCAGGTCAGGAGCCGGTGACGGCGACACTGCTGTTACTGGTGTAGGCTCCCGAAAAAAGCCTGCCAGACAAGGGGCAAGCTCGGGTGGTGGTGGTGGTGGACGTGGTACTACCTCTTTACGGTATTCTGCCGTGTGGCAATTTTTCTGTACCTTCCCGGAGGACGAAAACATGGCACAGTGCCGTATATGCAATTTTGAGCGGAGCTTGCTGCTCACAGAGCATGCAGTTAGTGGGTTAGAACTGGAGGGTGAAGACATGGGTGAGCAGGATCAGGTAAGTAGCTGGGTTAATGTAGTTAGGGGCAGTAGAAAGGGGTCAAAGACAAGGAAGGCCGATCCGGTTTCTGACATTCCAGGCAAAATTGCCAAGTTGGGTGATGATGCGAGGGTGTCAGTCTCAGAAATGGCAGCCCTAGTGGATACTGATCTCCCTAACAGCCGGGAGAACAGCCCAGCTAGTAGTCGGCGGGATGGTAATGCAGGTAAGCCAAGACAATTGATAGTCGTAGGGGATTCTATAATCAGGAAGACGGATAGAATAATTTGTCGCCAAGACCACCTCAACCGAATGGTTTGCTGTCTCCCTGGTGCCAGGGTTCGGCATGTGGTGGAACGGGTGGACAAATTGCTAGGAGGGGCTGGTGATGATCCAGCTGTCGTGGTCCATGTCGGTACCAACGACAGAATAAATGGTAGGTGGAGGAGCCTTAAGAATAATTTTAAAGAACTAGGTTACAAACTGAAGGGAAGGACCTCCAAAGTAGTATTCTCAGGAATACTGCCTGTGCCATGCGCATCACAGGAAAGACAGCGGGAGCTCAGGGAGTTAAATACATGGCTAAAGTCTTGGTGTAGAGGAGAAGGATTTGAGTTCCTAGAGCACTGGGCTGACTTTTCATTGGGGTACAAACTGTATTCTGCAGATGATTTGCACCTAAATGGAAGGGGGTCCGCTGTGCTGGGGGAGAGAATTCTAGCTGGGGTGGCGGAGTATTTAAACTAGGGCTGAGGAGGGAGGTCAATGTAGAAAAAAAAGGGGTAGCCAGGTTAGAGAGGGGTCAGACTATATTGGTGGGGGGAGAAACAGAATGTGGGGAGAGGACTAGACAACAAGATAAGGAGATCCTTTCGTTACAAAACATCAGTGTAAATAAAAAGGCCCGATTAATGTCAAATCACATTTCTGATAATAAAAGTGAAAAACTGACAGGCAAGTTAAAGTGTATGTTCACAAATGCCAGAAGTCTAGCAAGCAAAATGGGGGAGCTGGAGGCCTTGATACTGGAAGAAAATATAGATATAGTTGGTGTTGCTGAAACATGGCTGGACTCTTCACATGACTGGGCTGTAAATCTACAGGGTTTTACACTTTTTCGGAAAGACAGGACAAATAGGAAAGGTGGTGGTGTATGTCTGTATGTGAGAAATGATATGAAGGCGAGTGTGAAAGAGACAATAGTGGGTGAATACTGTGAGGAGGTTGAAACCTTGTGGGTGGAACTAGAAAGGGAGGTAAACACTGAAAAAATTACTTTTGGTGTAATCTATAGACCCCCCAATATAACTGAGGAGATGGAAGTTCAGCTATATAAACAGATGGAGCGGGCTGCACAGGCGGGTACTGTAGTGATAATGGGAGATTTTAATTTCCGGGATATTAATTGGTGTCATGGTTCGGCTTCAACTGCAAAGGGGAGACATTTCCTCAACCTGTTGCAGGAAAATTTTATGGGCCAGTTTGTGGAAGACCCGACTAGAGGTGAAGCTCTGTTGGATCTGGTCATTTCTAATAATGCAGATCTTGTTGGGAATGTCAATGTTCGTGAAAACCTCGGTAACAGTGATCATAATATAGTTACATTTTACCTATACTGTAAAAAACAAACGCAGGCTGGGAGGGCAAAAACATTTAATTTTAAGAAAGCCAATTTCCCCAGGATGAGGGCTGCAATTCAGGATATAGACTGGGAAGAACTAATGTCAAATAATGGAACAAATGATAAATGGGAGATTTTCAAATCTACTTTGAGTTATTATAGTGCAAAATTTATTCTTACAGGTAACAAGTATAAACGACTCAAATTAAACCCCACGTGGCTTACACCTTCTGTGAAAGGGGCAATACATGACAAAAAAAGGGCATTTAAAAAATACAAATCTGAGGGTACAGCTGTAGCCTTTGTAAAATATAAAGAGCTTAATAAAATCTGTAAAAATGAAATAAAATTAGCAAAAATACAAAATGAAAGGCAGGTGGCCAGGGATAGTAAAACAAATCCCAAAAAATTCTTCAAGCATATAAATGCAAAAAAGCCCAGGTCTGAACATGTAGGACCCCTAGATAATGGTAATGGGGAGTTGATCACAGGGGATCAAGAGAAGGCAGAGTTACTAAATGGGTTCTTTAGCTCTGTATATACAACTGAAGAAGGAGCAGCTGATGTAGCCGGTGCCAGTGCTGTTAATATATCAGTTGATATACTGAATTGGATGAATGTAGAGATGGTCCAAGCTAAATTAAATAAAATAAATGTGCACAAGGCCCCGGGACCAGATGGGTTACACCCTAGAATTCTTAAAGAGCTTAGTTCAGTTATTTCTGTCCCCCTTTTCATAATATTCAGAGAATCTCTAGTGACTGGTATAGTGCCAAGGGACTGGCGCAGGGCAAATGTGGTGCCTATTTTCAAAAAGGGCTCTAGGTCTTCCCCGGGTAATTATAGACCAGTAAGCTTAACATCCATCGTGGGGAAAATGTTTGAGGGGCTATTGAGGGACTATATACAGGATTATGTGACAATAAATAGCATTATAAGTGACAGCCAGCACGGTTTTACTAAGGACAGAAGTTGTCAAACTAACCTAATCTGTTTTTATGAAGAGGTGAGCAGAAGTCTAGACAGAGGGGCCGCTGTGGATTTAGTGTTTTTGGACTTTGCAATGGCATTTGACACTGTCCCCCATAGACGCCTAATGGGTAAATTAAGGACTATAGGTTTAGAAAATATAGTTTGTAATTGGATTGAGAATTGGCTCAAGGACCGTATCCAGAGAGTTGTGGTCAATGATTCCTTCTCTGAATGGTCACCGGTTATAAGTGGTGTACCCCAGGGTTCAGTGCTGGGACCACTATTATTCAACTTATTTATTAATGATATAGAGGATGGGATTAATAGCACTATTTCTATTTTTGCAGATGACACCAAGCTATGTAATATAGTTCAGACTATGGAAGATGTTCATGAATTACAGGCAGATTTAAACAAACTAAGTGTTTGGGCGTCCACTTGGCAGATGAAGTTTAATGTAGATAAATGTAAAGTTATGCATCTGGGTACCAACAACCTGCATGCATCATATGTCCTAGGGGGAGCTACACTGGCAGATTCACTTGTTGAGAAGGATCTGGGTGTACTTGTAAATCATAAACTCAATAACAACATGCAGTGTCAATCAGCTGCTTCAAAGGCCAGCAGGATATTGTCGTGTATTAAAAGAGGCATGGACTCGCGGGACAGGGATGTAATATTACCACTTTACAAAGCATTAGTGAGGCCTCATCTAGAATATGCAGTCCAGTTCTGGGCTCCAGTTCATAGAAAGGATGCCCTGGAGTTGGAAAAAATACAAAGAAGAGCAACGAAGCTAATTAGGGGCATGGAGAATTTAAGTTATGAGGAAAGATTGAAAGAATTAAACCTATTTAGCCTTGAAAAAAGACGACTAAGGGGGGACATGAGTAACTTATATAAATATATTAATGGCACATACAAAAAATATGGTGAAATCCTGTTCCTTGTAAAACCCCCTCAAAAAACAAGGGGGCACTCCCTCCGTCTGGAGAAAAAAAGGTTCAAGCTGCAGAGGCGACAAGGCTTCTTTACAGTAAGAACGGTGAATTTATGGAATAGTCTACCGCAGGAGCTGGTCACAGCAGGGACAGTAGATGGCTTTAAAAAAGGGTTAGATAATCTCCTAGAACAAAAAAATATTAGCTCCTATGTGTAGAAATTTTTTTTTTCCTTCCCTTTTCCCTTCCCTTGGTTGAACTTGATGGACATGTGTCTTTTTTCAGCCGTACTAACTATGTAACTATGTAACTATGTAACTATAAAAGTAAGGCGTGGGCAGGGCAGCAATGTAGGAACTACCGCTCTACGTAAACACATGGAGCGTCATCACAAGGCCATGTGGGACAATCGACATGCCCCACCATCATGTACATCTAATGAAGACCCCTCTGCCGCTGCTGCTGCTCCGAGTCCCTGTCATCTAAGTAGTAGCCAGGCCTTTTCCACCATCTCGTTGTCATCATCACTGTCATCTAGTGCTCCTCCTACGTCCCGTCAGTTATCCATTACGGAATCGTTGTCCAATAAGCAACAATATATACCCAGTCATCCACTTGTCGTGCGGCTTAATTCACACCTGGCTAAGTTGTTGGTGGTGCAGTCACTGCCGTACCACCTGGTCGACTCTGCCGGCTTCAAGCAATTGATGGCGTGCGCTCAGCCTAGGTGGCGAATACCTAGCCGCCATTACTTCTCCAAGACAGATGTCCCTGCCTTGCACAAGCACGTGGAGGAAAAGGTGTGCCAGTCCTTGCAATTCTCTGTGTGCAGCAGGGTACATGCCACCGTCAACAAGTGGAGCAGCAACTATGGGCAGGGACAGTACATGTCTTTCACGGCCCACTGGGTCAATATTTTGCAGTCCGATGCACCACCGCAGCAATGCCAGGCATTACCACCTCCACGCTTGTATCTTTCTGGTTCAACTCCGGACACCAGGCACCTACCATCCTCCTCCTCCTACTCCTCCTCCTCCTCCTTGCCCTCCTCAATGGAGGTCTTCCCGTCCCCGACAGGACACAGCATATCTTCCACTCCTCCTCCCTCCTCTTTTCATAGGTGCAAGGTGAAGCGCCACAACGCTGTCTTACACCTGCCGAGCCTGGGCGAGAAAAGCCACACAGGGCAGGAGCTACTGCTGTGCATCAAGGAGGAAATCACACGCTGGCTGTCTCCTCTGAAACTCACACTGGGCAATGTTGTCTCTGATAACGGGAAGAACGTTGTGGCTGCACTGCGTCTAGGTCACCTGACACACGCTCCTTGCATGGCACATGTGATCAATCTGGTCATAACACGCTTCTTAAAGTCATATGTTGGTTTGAAGGGTGTGCTGGCCATGTCCAGGAGGGTTTGCGTTCGCTTTAGACGTTCGTATGCATTTAAGCACGCCCTCCTGGACTTGCAGCGTCAAAACAATCTCCCAGAACACAGCCTGATTTGCGACGTTCCAACACGCTGGAATTCCACCCTGCACATGTTGGACCGTCTGTACGAACAGCGGAAAGCCATGAATGATTTCCTGATGCAGCAGACGGGCAGCGTTTGGAGCCAGTGTAATTTCGATCTCAGGCACTGGCAGCTGGTTAGAGACGCATGTCGCGTTTTGAGGCCCTTTGAAGAGGCCACACGATTTGTGAGCCGTGACGCTAGAGGAATGAACGATGTTATGCCGCTGATATTCATTATGGAGCAAACGCTCACAGCGATGATTCAGCAAAGGATGGAGGAAGGATCACATCTGGCTATGGATGTTGAGGAGGAGGAGGAGGATGAGGATGAGGAAACAGGACCTGAAGAGGAGCTGGATTTGGAGATGGAATCACAGGAAGGGATAGGGGACGAGGCAGCCGCACAACATGACAGTGATGATGATGACGAGTCTGACGACGACCTTGATGATGGACAACCATGGCAGTATGGGGTGGAGATGGAACCAACCGGGCCCTCTGAAACGCTGGCCAGGATGGCGAGCTGTATGCTTCGTTACTTGCGCGCTGACTGTCGTATTGTTAGCATGAAGCAAAGAGATGAGTACTGCATAGCCACACTTTTAGACCCTCGGTATAAAGCCAGAATGGGGGAGTTTTTTGCGCCTTCCGAGAGGGAGGCAAAATTGGCTTATTATCAAGAGAAGCTATGCAGCCAGCTTGTCACGGCTTTCAAACGGCAAACACCTGCTTCAAGCATGTCTGACTGGGGGGCCACTCTCCACTCTCCACTGTCTCATCGTTCCACCGCCTCTGGCAGAGATACCTCTGCAATAGGCGGCAGCAGTGGCAGCAGCAGCCAATTCAGTTTGGAAAATATGATGACAACATTTTTACATCCAATACCCCGATCTGACACACATCGTAGTCACCAAAGGGATGTTCACCATCACCAGCACCTAAACAACCAGGTTCACACGTACCTGGACTGTGCCCTTTCTCCGTCAGAAATCCTGATCCCAGACCCCATGGACTTCTGGGTCAGCAGATTGGATCATTGGCAAGAACTGGCCCAGTTTGCCATGAGTGTACTGTCTTGTCCACCCTCCAGTGTAGCGTCATAGAGGGTATTCAGCGCGGCAGGGAGCTTCGTCACCCCTAAGCGAACAAGATTGTCCGCCAACAGCTTGGAAAATCTCACGTTTCTGAAAATGAATCAATCGTGGATCGGTGAGGATTTTAAAACCCCTGTGCCTGATTCCACTGATTAGATCTGACATTGCTGCTGCTGCCGCTGCCGCCTGCTACTGCCGCCTGCTTCTATGGGATTCTGTCCTCTCCACTCTTTTTTTAATGTGCCGCTGTTGGTGCTGCTACTACTTCTACCACCAATCCACCCCCAGTGCCGTCTGCTACAAGCAGGCCTGCCCCACCACAGGGCTTTGTCCTGTGACTTTCCAGTGTCTTTTAATGTGCTGTTACTACTACTACCACCCTTGCTGTCCGTTGGCTACCTCTACTACCACCAATACACCTCCACTGCCGTCTGCTACAAGCAGGCCTGCCCCACCACAGGGCTTTGTCCTGTGACTGTCCAGTGTCTTTTAATGTGCTGCTACTAGTACTACCACCCTTGCTGTCCGTTGGCTACCTCTACTGCCATCAATACACCTCCACTGCCGTCTGCTACAAGCAGGCCTGCCCCACCACAGGGCTTTGTCCTGTGACTGTCCAGTGTCTTTTAATGTGCTGCTACTACTACTATCACCACCCCTGCTGTCCGTTGGCTACCTCTACTACCACCAATATACCTCCACTGCCGTCTGCTACAAGCAGGCCTGCCCCACCACAGGGCTTTGTCCTGTGATTGTCCAGTCTCTTTTAATGTGCTGCTACTACTACTACCACCACCCTTGCTGTCCGCTGGCTACCTCTACTACCACCAATACACCTCCACTGCCGTCTGCTACAAGCAGGCCTGCCCCACCACAGGGCTTTGTCCTGTGACTGTCCAGTCTCTTTTAATGTGCTGCTACTATTACTACCACCACCCTTGCTGTCCGTTGGCTACCTCTACTACCACCAATACACCTCCACTGCCGTCTGCTACAAGCAGGCCTGGAGGGCTTGTGAAAAGCCATTGCTTGTTGCTTTTACATCCATGAATGGATGAACCCCAGCAGGCATCTGCCAATAAAAAGGGTAAATTTTTGAAGGGCTTGTGAAAAGCCATTGCTTGTTGCTTTTACATCCATGTTCTGTATGGATGAACCCCGGCAGGCATCTACCAATAAAAAGGGTACATTTTTGGAGGACTTGTGAAAAGCCATTGCTTGTTGCTTTTACATCCATGTATGGATGAACCCCGGCAGGCATCTGCCAATAAAAAGGGTACATTTTTGGAGGGCTTATGAAAAGCCATTGCTTGTTGCTTTTACATCCATGTATGGATAAACCCCGGCAGGCATCTGCCAATAAAAAGGGTACATTTTTGGAGGGCTTGTGAAAAGCCATTGCTTGTTGCTTTTACATCCATGTATGGATGAACCCCTGCAGGCATCTGCCAATAAAAAGGGTACATTTTTGGAGGGCTTGTGAAAAGCCATTGCTTGTTGCTTTTACATCCATGTATGGATGAACCCCGGCAGGCATCTGCCAATAAAAAGGGTAAATTTTTGGAGGGCTTGTGAAAAGCCATTGCTTGTTGCTTTTACATCCATGTAGCTGTATGGATGAACCCCGGCAGGCATCTGCCAATAAAAAGGGTACATTTTTGGAGGGCTTGTCAAAAGCCATTGCTTGTTGCTTTTACATCCATGTATCTGTATGGATGAACCCCGGCAGGCATCTGCCAATAAAAAGGGTACATTTTTGGAGGGCTTGTCAAAAGCCATTGCTTGTTGCTTTTACATCCATGTACATGTATGGATGAACCCCGGCAGGCATCTGCCAATAAAAAGGGTAAATTTTTGGAGGGCTTTGCAAAAGCCATTGCTTGTTGCTTTTACATCCATGTATGGATGAACCCCGGCAGGCATCTGCCACCATAAAGGGTAAATTTTTTGAGGGCTTGTCAAAAGCCATTGCTTCTTCTTTTACCACCTTATATGTATGAACCCTGGCAGGCATCTGCCGCCAAAAATGGTTAATTTTTGTACCTTTTTTAACAATGCATTTAGCATACAACATGCACAAGTGCAGTGGTTTCTGTTAGTTATCACCGTGTCCCATCCGTTTTCCTATAGCCATACATATTGGCGTAACTTTGACACTAACTTTGCCTTAAAGACAGCTCAAAAGTACTTGGATACACTCATGGGTGACCTAAGAGTGTTATACAGGGCTTCTAGGGCTTTTAAACAGTGTTATACACGATTTTTAGGGGCTTTCTTGAATTACAGTTTCGGTCCGAATCGAACTTTTTCATGAAATTCGGCGAACCAGCCGAACCGAACTTTTCATAAGTTCGCTCATCTCTAGTCCTCACGTATAATTATAGGTATTTAATTTGCTGCTTTTGATATGTGCGGACGCTTTATTTTCTGAAGTTTGTCTAGGATCTGCATTAGTATAGGTATTTACTTCTTGTTTTGTTTTCTAAATAGGCCTTGCTACTAATAGGGATTTCCATACCAGGGAAGTCAATTGGCTGTCACTCATGACTCAGGTTTTTAATAATGATGCTGTAGGACCTACAGGTGTAGCCCATATGGGAATATTGAAAACCCAAAAGAAATTGAAAGATTTATTGAAGCGGAGAATGCGAGCCTGGTGGAATAAAGTGGCTTACAATATCTAATAAAATAACTTATCCCTAGGGGCCTGCGTGTGCAGGTGTTTCCTTCCTTCCCCTTTGATGATACTACCTTACGATCTCGATGGGAAGAAGCATGCAAATATTGTTCACGGACGTTTATAGAACTTCTGATTGGATGGGATAAGAAGCAATTGGAGGAAATTGAAAAAATAATATAACCTCTACAGGAGAAAGTTAAAACAGATTTGAACCCTCAACTCCTTGCTAAATTCGAACATGAATTGAGTTCGGAATACACCAAATGGGAAAATGATATTAAAGAATTCAAATCTAAAAAATTTCAACCTGATCTTTTGGATTTCCAGGAACAAAGGGTGTACAAATGGCAACGACGGGTCCCCTCCACTTTGGTGCGCTCCGAATCTTCATCATCATTGGAGAGCACAACCTCTGGAACTTCACAGGGGAGTCTGCCAATGAGAACTAGGAGATATGAAATGAGACATACTCCAACAGAAAGGAAATTCAACTTTGTGGATGAAAATGTGGGAGGTGAAATGAAGGTAATTAACCTTTCTAATATAACGTTTACTCCGAGTCAAAACTCTGTGCTATCTTTGGGTCTGACATTCTGTCCGGTATCAGGCTTTGATGACTTTACTGCCATCAAGGATGTCATTCTGTTTGCACGAAAACTAATATACAAAAAATATTTTTCTAAAAACGATCCCCACAATTTATTTACAGCACAGGAGGAATTGGAAGCGGACCAGGCATTAGAATCTTTACTACAAGAGCAGGAGGTGACCACTAGCAAGTTTCCAACAACTATCCGTCCTCGATCTACCACATTTCCACCCCTGTCTCTGAATCCAACAGTTGAGATGTTTGTCAGAATGGTGGTTGATGAGCTCCGTAAGTTGCCACAAAAACGTGGTTACGACAATCTATCATGGGCCCAACGCAAGGCTTTACATGAACTTAAAGAGATGAAGGGTGTTGTCTTCTAACCCGCAGACAAGGGTGGAAATGTGGTAGTTTGGAATGTGGAGGTGTATGAACTTGAGGCGTACAGGCTGTAGCGGCCATGGCCGCGGGCCGTCGGGTTTACTCACCTCCCGACGCCCGCAGCCATGGATCTGTGAGCGCTGGTCCCCATCTCCTTCCTAGGAGACGCCAGCGCTCACTTCCGCTCCGTTCTGCTGTGTCCCGTAGGGTGCGCACGCACGCTCGTGCCCGGCCTTAAAGGGCCAGCGCGCGCACAAAGGAAATCGTGATCATCATCAACTGCCATGATTTCCTGGTCTATAAAAAGGCCCCAGGCCTTCTGATCCTTGCCTGAGCGTTGTTAGTCTATCCCAGTCTGTCTCGCAAATGGTCCCTTAGTGTTTCCCCGTTCCAGTTGTTACCCGTGCCCTGTTGCCCGTTCCTGTATTCCGTATTGTTCTTGTTCCTGTGCCTACCAGTGTTGGAGTCGTGTCTACTGCACCTGCTGTCGTTTGCCTCATCCAGTGTCGTTTGCCACGTCCAGTGTCTTCTGCCACGTCCAGTGTCTTCTGCCATGTCCAGTGTCTTCTGCTACATCGGATACTGCCCGCCACGTCTGGCGCTACCTGCCGCACCGGCCTCCATCCGTGCTGAAGCCACAGCCACCGTCTGGACTAGTTCAGGTACCCAAGCATTGCTATCTGCTATTGACTTACGTATAGACTGTGAGCTGGTCAGCTGCCTCCCCGCTACGACGGAGCAGCCTAGTGGATACACATACCCTGTGACTGTGAAACAGGCAAATATCTGATGCAAAATCCTATAGGCGTTTGTTGTGTAATCCAACTGATGTTTTTAAGGGTCAGTTGGATAGGATACTTGTTGAGGTCCTTGACAATAAAACCATTACTAAAAAAATAATGGAAGGACTTATTGTCAAGTTGCCAAAAGTGCATAAAGACCAAAACAAGCCCCCTGGTCGACCAATTGTATCAGGGTGTGGAAGTTTATGCAAATCCATTTGTCGCTTTTTGGATTATTACCTCCGCCCTTGTGTGGAGGGTCTTCAATCATACATCAAAGACTCCAATGATGTTTTGAACCGTCTTGATGGAGTGACAATGGAACAGGATATGTATCTGGTATCCTGTGACGTCGAATCCTTGTACATCTGTGTTGACCATGATTTGGGCCTGTCCGCCATCTCATACTTTCTGCGTTCATGTAATCATGACCGTGAATTGGTTCATTTTGTCACCCTTTTGATGCTTTCTGTTTAGGGACAAATATTATTTGCAACTATGTGGGACAGCGATGGGTGCCACCTGTGCCCCGTCTTATGCAAACTTATTTTTAGGTTTTTGGGAACAAGAAAATGCACGAGCGGCAATGGATATGGTTTCTGGTTGTGTTGTCAGTTGGATGCGTTTTATTGGCGATATCCTTTTTATTTGGCAGTGAACGCGCGCAGAATTGGACCGATTTTTAGCTATCTTGAATAGTAATGCATGCAATATCAAATTAACAAGTGTGATTAGTCAATATTTTATGGAATTCTTGGATATTAACATCACAGTACAAGCTACAGGTAAGCTTAGCACTACTATTTTTCGGAAAAAAAACAGCTGTAAACGCCCTTTTGCATGCATCGTCATTTCATCCCTCACATATCATACATGCCATCCCAATAGGCCAATTCTTGAGGGCAAGACGGGTATGTGACTCTCAGTCCAATTTTGAAAATGAGTCCCAGTGTTTGAGGACCCGCTTTTCTCAACGTGGATATCGTAAAAATGATATTGAAATAGGATACCAGAGAACATGCAAAACTGATCGTAATAGTCTCCTCATCCAGCAACAATGAAAACAGAAGAATAAGGAGGATACGGTAAGACTCATCACAGCATACAACACACAGTGGGCTGAGATGAGGAATATTGTTACCCGTTTCTGGCCAATCCTGCTGACTGATCCTGATTTAAAGAGGTATTTACCTTTAAAACCTCAATTAACAGCTAAAAAAAAGTAAAACTCTGAGTGATCATCTAGTTCGGAGCCACTACAGTGCTCCAAACCCCAATACCTATCTTTATGGCTCTAAGGGACCGAATTGGGGATCATTACCCTGTGGTCATTGCTCCATCTGCAAACTGATTGTCAAAACATATGTATTTTCTGATTCTGTAAATAAAAAATACTACAAAATTGTACGTTTTATTAACTGCAGCACATCTGGGGTGGTATACATGGCAACATGTCAATATGGCCTCTCCTATATAGGCATGACCACGAGAGAATTGAAAATCAGAGTTCAAGAACATGTGAGGGATATCAAAAAGGCTGGAAGAAATGAGGGCAACGATTGGGATACTATTAATAAACTTAAATCTATCCCCAGACACTTTCGTGACCACCATAATAACAGATGGCATGATTTGAAAGTACATAGCATTGATAAAGTTATTATTGGATCTCGTGGTGGGGATACCTTCCGAAAACTTGAGCGCATCAAATGTAAGTGGATAACAAAATTGAATACTAGTTCTCCATTGGGTCTAAATGAAAAAATTTCCTTTGCTTCTTTTCTTTAACAGTCTGGGTCTTATAGCATCATTAATTTTAATTCTATATGTTGATATGTGTCTGATGGTATGACATGTGGTATGTTTCCGACACTTATTGTGTTTGGTAAATATCATATTTTCTTTATTTTGTGCTATATGTGGTATGGTGGAGTTTTTTTAAATATATCTTTAGTTTTGTTTTCAGGTGCCATTGTCTCCTGTGTTGTATTGACCGGTTGATTTGGATATTATGCTTATATTGTGTCTTCGTTTAACCCCTTAACCCCTTAGTGACTAAGCCTGTTTTGGCCTTCAGGACCAGCCCCATTTTTGCCAATCTGACATGTGTCACTTTATGTGGTAATAACTCCAGAATGCTTTTACCTATCCAAGCGATTCTGGGATTGTTTTCTCGTGACATGTTGTACTTTATGATACTGAAAAAATTTTGTCATTAAATTCAATATTTATTTGTAAGAAACGCCAAGATTTAGAGAAAATTAGCAAAAATTAGCATTTTTCTAAATTTTAATGTATTTACTTGTAAAACAGATAGTAATACCACACAAAATACATACTAGTTTATATTTCCCATATGTCTACTTTATGTTTGCGTCGTTTTTTGAACCTTCTTTTATTTTTCTAGGACGTTACAAGGCTTAGAACTTTAGCAGCAATTTCTCATATTTTCAAGAAAATTTCAAAAGGCTATTTTTTCAGGTACCAGTTCAGTTCTGAAATGGCTTTGAGGGCCTTATATATTAGAAAGTCACCATAAATCACCCCATTTTGAAAACTGCACCCATCAAAGTATTCAAAACAGCATTCACAAAGTATTTTAGCCCTTTAGGCGTTTCACAGGAATTAAAGCAAAGTAGAGGTGAAATTTACAAATTTCATTTTTTTTCTTCAAAAATTCATTTGTAATAAATTTTTTCTGTACCACAGAAGGTTTTACCCAAGAAATGCAACTCAAGATTTATTGCCCAGATTCTGCAGTTTTTAGAAATACCCCACATGTGGCCCTAGCGCGGTCATGGACTGAAACACAGGCCTCCGAAGCAAAGGAGCACCTAGTGGATTTTGGGCCTCTATTTTATTAGAATATATTTTAGGTACCATGTCAGGTGTGAGGAGGCCTTGTGCTGCCAAAACAGTGGAAACACCCCAAAAGTGACCCCATTTTGGAAACTATACCCCTCAAGGAATTTATCTATGGGTATAGTTAGCATTTTGAACCCACAGTTTTTTTGCTAAATTTATTTGAATTAGTATGTGAAGGTGAAAATCTACTTTTTTTGTGAAAAAATTAGGAAATTTTAAATTTTTACAAGGAATAAAGTAGAAAAAACACCCCAACATATGTAAAGCAATGTCTTCCGATTATAGCAATACCCCATATGTGGTAATAAATTGCTGTTTGGACCCACAGCAGGCCTCAGAAGAGAAGGAGCACCATTTGGATTTTGGATTTCTGATTTTGCTGGAATAGTTTTCAGTGCCGTGTCGCGTTTGCAATGCACTGGAGGGAAGAAAACCGTGGAAACCCCCCAATAGTGACCCCATTTTGGAAACTATACCCCTCAAGGAATTTATCTATGGGTATAGTTAGCATTTTGAACCCACAGTTTTTTTGCTAAATTTATTTGAATTAGTATGCGAAGATGAAAATCTACTTTTTTTCTGAAAAAAGGTAGCCATTTTTAATTTTTACAAGGAATAAAGGAGAAAAAGCGCCCCAACATTTGTAAAACAACTTCTCCTGATTACGTAAATACCCCATATGTGGTAATAAACTACTGTTTGGACCCACACCGGGGCTTAGAAGGGAAGGAGCGCTATTTGGCTTTTGGAGCTCAAATTTAGCTGGAATGTTTTTGGGTGTCATGTCGAATTTGCCCCTGAGAGACTGAAACAGTGGAAGCCCCCCAAAAGTAACCCCATTTGGGAAACTACACCACTTAAGGAATCTATCTAGGGGTATAGTGAGCATTTAGGCCCCACACGTCTTTTGCAGAATTTATTAGAATTAGGCCGTGAAAATTAATATCAACATTATTTCCACTAAAATGTTGAATTTTTTCAATTTCACAAAGGATAAACGAGAAAATGCACCCCAACGTTTGTAAAGCAATTTCTCCCGAGTACGGCAATACCCCACATGTGCTCATAAATGTTTTTTCATTAGAAAGTAATTAACCCTTTACGAACTGATTCATGTTTTGCTTTTTCGTTTTTCCTCTCCGCTTTCCAAGAGCCACTACTTTTTTATTTTTCTGTCAATAGAGCGGTGTGGGGGCTTATTTTTTGCGGGACGAGTTGTCGTTTTTATTGGTACCATTTTTTGGTACGATGCCATATCGGTGGACATAAACGGCTGTTTGGGCACGCTGTAGGGCTCAGAAGGGAGGGACGCCATTTGGCTTTTGGAGCGCATATTTTGCTTGGTAGTAGCTCTGGCGTTTTGCTGGTATTTCAGTTTATAATGTTGGGGCACATGTAGGCTGGGCAGAGTACATCAGGGGCATAATAAGAGGGTATAATAATGGGGTAAATAAATAATAATCCACAGATATGTGGCCGGTGTCGCACTGATAAATGGTGCCCGATCTTATCCACTTTTGGAACACTCTGCACATTTTGCATCGCCATAATCTGGGAGCCGGAACTTTTTTTATTTTTTCACCACCGGAGCCGTGTGAGGGCTTATTTGTTGCGGGAAAATCTGTAATTTTCATTGGTACCATTTTGGGATACATGCGATTTTGTTGATCACTTTTTATTCAATTTTTCGGCAAGCAAGGTGACCAAAAACCATCAATTCTGACAATGATTTTTATTTATTTTTGACAGCGTTTACCCTGGGCTATAAATGACTATTATACTTTATTCTGCGGGTCGGTACGATTACGGCGATACCATTTGTATATACGTTTTTTTATGTTTTGCAGCGTTTGCGCAATAAAATAACTTATTTAGAAAATAATGTCTTTTCTGTGTCACCATATTCTGAGAGCCATAACTTTTTTATTTTTCAGTCAAAAAAGCTGTGTAATGGCTTGTTTTTTGCGGGACGGGTTGTAGTTTGTATGGGTACTATTTTGGCGTACATGCGACTTTTTGATCACTTTTTATTACATATTTTGTGAGGGGTGGTGACCAAAAAATAGTGATTCTGGCATTGTTTTTCGTTTATTTTTTTTGCGGCGTTCACTGTGCGGGAAAAATAATATTATAGTTTTATAGTTGGGGTCGTTACGAACGCGGTGATACCAAATATGTGTACTTTTTTTTTACGTGCTCATTTTTTTTCCTATAATGAAAGACTTATTATAGGAAAAAAAGCAGTTCTTGTTTATGTCACTTATAACTTTTATTTTTACACTTTTTTTAAAACATTTTTATTCTTTTTTTTACTTTTTTCACTTGTCCCACTAGGGGACGCTTAGACTTGCAGCTCTGATCGCTGCTGGAATACATTACACTACACACGTAGTGTAATGCATTTCAACTGTCATTGTGACGTGACAGTCACACTGACAGGAAGCCTACGACGACCACCCTCGGGGTGGTCCTCATAGGCTTCTGTACATGGCAACCCGGAAGCCATTGTCTGGCGTCCGGTTGCCATGGGTACCATCGCCAGCCCCCGTGATTTCACATGGGGGCTGCCGATCGGCACTAAAGACCTTAATTGTGGCGTTCAAAATCGAGCGCCGCAATTAAGGGGTTAACTGCCGATATCAGCGGCGACAGGCCGCTGATCGGCAACGGGGAGAGCAGGGCTGACACCCTGCACAGTTAACCGCCGCTGCGGTGTAGCGCCGCGCGGCGGTTAACTGTCAAAGCAATGACGTAACTGTACGTCAAGGTGCGCAAACTTACTGCTCACCATGACGTACAGTTACGTCATGGTGCGTTAAGGGGTTAATGACCAGCCTATTTTGGACCTTAATGACCAGGCCATTTTTTAAGTTTTTCCATCGTCGCATTCCAAGAGCTATAACGTTTTTATTTTTGCGTCGACATAGCTGTATAAGGTCTTGTTTTTTGCGGGACAAGTTGTACTTTTCAATAGCACCATTTTGGGGGATATATTATTTATTGATTAACTTTTATTAACTTTTATTTGGGGGGAAATAGAAAAAAACCTGAAATTTCGCCACTCTTTTTCGCGTCTTAAATCTACGCCGTTTACCGTGTGATATAAATAACACAATAACTTTATTCAGCGGGTTGATACGATTGCAACGTACCAAATTTGTATCATTTTGTATGTTTTACTACTTTTACACAGTAAAAACGCTTTTTTTCAAAATTATTTGTTTCTGTGTCTCTATATTTGAAGAGCCGTAACGTTTTTATTTTTTCGCCGATGCGGTTGTATGAGGGCTTTTTTTTTGCGTACCATTTTGGAGTAGATGCGACTTTTTGATCACTTTTTATAACATTTTTTTAAAGTCAGGATTCACAGAAAACAGCAATTTTTCCATAGTTTTTTATTACATTTTTTACGGCGTTCACCGTGCAGGTTAAATAATGTAATAGATTTATAGTCGGGGTCGTTACGGACGCGGCGATACCAAATATGTGTAACTTTTTAACTTTATTTTGTTTTTTTAATAGTAAAGCATTTTGTGAGGGCAAAAGCTGGGTTTTTCATTTTTTTTCAAATTTTTTTTTATTAACTTTATTAAACTTTTTTTTCACTTTTTTACTAGTCCCATTAGGGGACTATAATATGCGATTCTGCGATCGCATTTATAATACACTGCAATACTTTTGTATTGCAGTGTATTACTGCCTGTCCGTTTAACACGGACAGGCATCTGCTAGGTCATGCCTGTGGCATGATCTAGCAGGCATTCACTCCAGGCAGACCTGGGGGCCTTTATTAGACCCCCGGCTGCCATTGGAGACACAGACACTCGGCGATCGTATCGCCGGGTGTCGGTGTGGGAGAGAGGGAGCTTCCTCCCTCTCTCCAAAACCACTCAGATGCGGTGCTCGCTATTGCGCACCGCATCTGAGGGCTTAAACGGGTGAGATCGATACTAATATCGATCTCACCCGGCAGAGCAGGGACGCTCCCAGCCCTCAGCTGCCTCTGGCAGCTGAGAGCAGGGAGATTTGACAGCTCCCTGCTCTGTAAACTTATTCCGATGCCGCGACGTAAAAAGTCTATGACATCGGAATAAGGCCCGTTAGTGACCGACGTAGAAACACGATGGGCCGGTCACTAACGGGCTAAGATTGACTTCAGGATTTGCAATATTATATATTGTGTATTGAGGGTATTTTGTGGATGCTGCACAGTCATAGGGATACTTTAGACTGTTTTATTTTGTATCTGTTGTGTTACACATCTTCAGCTTTCTCAAGGCGTATGTATTGGCAATTTTTTGTCTAGTGCACTGTATTGCATTTTTTGTATATTGTAATTATTTTATGCATCATCTTTTTTTATGTTACGATACATTTATGGTATATATGTACACACACATTTGCGTTCATCACATACACATATTATTATTAGTATAATAATCTCTCTATATATATATAGTTTTATTGTTTCTGCAACATTTAATATGTTATTTAATAACGTTTACTTTTCAGGTGCAGTCCTAATCACTTTTTTCACGGTTATTGTTTGTTTGTTTTTTTCACCATCACGTGCACGAGTGTTTATTCACTTCACTTTCAGTTCACACTTTCTTATATTATATTGAATTATTTTTATTGATATATTTTCTTTTCACTTTATTCAAACTATATCTATTCATTAAAAAGTATTTTAAATGAGTTTTGAATGCAGGTTTGTGTATGTAAGCATGTATATGTGTGGATCATGTATATGGGATTTGGTGTGACATTTTATGTTATCCCTTTTAGGGTATGGATTTATCCCGTGCGTATTTATCCCTTTAAACGGGTGTGTATATATTTGCAGAGGGTGCTGTGGCGCATCCACCACCCCGGTCTCCCCCGTTTTTTCGGGGGTGATCTGGGGTGGTGGGTCGGCCACAGCATCGTCAGCCTTTCCCTTTTGTTCTGGTTCTTGGGCCTGTCAATCTGGCATGAATGCCAGTTTCTAAAATTGCGATTTCCTTCCTCCTTGTCTGAAGTGCGGGCCGAATGTGCTCCACTTCCGGCGCCCTTTGATGATGCGGGTGCGCATTGCGCACCTTTTTCGCGTCCGGATACGCGCGAGGGTTTCTTTTGGCTGTGCACGCCACTCTTGAATGTGCAATTAAGGTTTGCATAATATACACCTGTTTTGACCTAAATGTAATGTCTACATGCTGTGGATGTTGTATTTTCATTGGTTCCTATTGAATCTCCTCCTACCATTTTTTACATTTATAACACTTGTCATTCCATCAATCAGCACCCCTCGAGAAAGCTGATGGCAAAACGCGCGTCGGGGCATTGTGTGTGCAGTTAGTTTGCTTTGTGGCTCACCATGCAACAAACGGGTCGATAAAGGTGTTTGGTTCTTTATGCTGGGTAAAACTTTCTCTTTATTCCATGTACTTCAAAATTGGACTTATGTTTAAATATTGCTCAGAATATTCTTGTGTATCACTGGTCTGTTCTTGTGCAGTTCATTGATGGTATTTGTCCTTATGATATTCCTGTACTATTGTAACCTACCCAGTGTACATACATTTCTCTTGAATTAATTTATCTGTACTTTGCCTCATCACATGATGTGTATATGTAATTTGCATGTTACTTGTGTAGTCCCCATTGTATCTCCATACTAATTTTTAATTGTTTGTTAAATTGCTTTTAAGTCTTTATGGCCAGTATGTGTTTATGACCATTGTAATAAAGTATTTCTATTTTTCCATGGTACTTGTGGTACTTATTCCGTTTAGGATATTTGTGTAATGTCGGGGTAGGGAGACAGACAGATGAGCCCTAATCTACCCGAAACTCAGTCCCTGCCTACTTGCACGGCCCGTCCTAGGCGACGGCGTACAACTGGGCGACGGTCCCTACGCTCAATATTTGCACGACAGACAAACAGACAAGGGTACACAGAAGCTAAGGGAAATGGGGTAGTTACCCACGGAACACCGTGAGCAACAAGAGCAGTGAATGAGCCGAGTCAAACCAGGAGTGTACGAGGTACCAAACGCAGAGCAGTAAAGCCAGGGTCGATATGAAGCAGAGGTCAATAGTTATAGCAGGAACAGCAGAGCCAGGAAACAAGAGAGAATCACAGGCAAAGAAAAGCAGGAAATGAAGGTATAAATAGACCGAGGGCGGGAGCTAGAACCGTCTGGCCAGGCTGTGATAGGTTTTCCCACTCCTCAGCCTACCAGCCTGAGTGGTAGCAGATTGAGTCACTCTATCAGACCTAGGAGCAGGTGCAGACTGATTAACCACGGGCGTCGACACAGAAGCTGTGTCTGGCAGATCCTTTACAATTTAATTAGTCCTCACGTATAATTATAGGTATTAAATAACTAATATAGGTCAGTCAACCAAGAAAGCAGTCCCGTTTGCGACACAGTGAGGCTCAACGAGTCTGTATGAGGAAAAGAATGAATGTTAATGCAATAGAAACATGGTAAATACGATGTTCAAAAAACTCTTGCATCTTAATCGATTTATTTACAAGAAGCTGCTTATCTCATACTCTCTATTAAGGCCTTTTGGTTCCAGAGTCTGTAGTTTATGGGTCCAGTAGACCTCCCTCCGTTTTCAATTTTTAATTCTATCGCCTCCTCTACTGGGGGCTTACTCACTAAGCTCTGATGACGTATTTTCGTCACTATGCGTTCCATACCTCCAGATGCTATTCCACCGTGCTCTCCATTGCGCATGCGCCGAAATCAATAATGATGTCGTATGGCGCGCATCTCTACACATCTGCTCTCCCCTTATAAGAGCAGTCAGTTCACAGGGACAACTAGCGCCTAATTCAGCGGCAAGTCGCTATTATACCTCCAGCACCAGCTAAACTCCTAAACAGTCCCCAGTACGGCTCAGGTAAGACACAATCTCTCTAACTGACTTTGACTTTATGGAATGTTATGCTTTGTTTTACTTGTTTGTTTTACTTTATTGTACCCTAGTCACTGCCTATTACCTGCCTTATAGGTGTAGTATTGACTTAGTCTCTGATAATTGATGCCTGTTGCCTAGACGTGTCTATCATTTCTTTAACTATTGCTGCATAGAAGACAGCAGGATATATGCCATCTTACCTATACAAGATTTTGTCACTCGCTACTTTGTGATTTATACGATACATGTTTTCTTACATAAGTTTATCCCCTGGTTACTTGAAACTCCGTATTGTTCCTATTTTAACTACCTATTCTGTACACATTAGTATCTTCTGTGTATATAATGTCAATATGTAAATAACTGAAATTTTGTATGCTATACATCCTAACTATGTATATGGAATTTATATATATATATATATATATATATATATATATATATATATATATATATATATATATATACAGTGGAGGAAATAAGTATTTGATCCCTTGCTGATTTTGTAAGCTTGCCCACTGTCAAAGTCATGAACAGTCTAGAATTTTTAGGCTAGGTTAATTTTACCAGTGAGAGATAGATTATATATAAAAAAAAAAGAAAATCACATAGTCAAAATTATATATATTTATTTGCATTGTGCACAGGGAAATAAGTATTTGATCCCCTACCAACCATTAAGAGTTCAGCCTCCTCCAGACCAGTAACACGCTCCAAATCAACTTGGTGCCTGCATTAAGGACAGCTGTCTTAAATGGTCACCAGTATAAAAGACTCCTGTCCACAGACTCGATTAATCAGTCTGACTCTAACCTCTACAACATGGGCAAGACCAAAGAGCTTTCTAAGGATGTCAGGGAAGGGATCATAGACCTACACAAGGCTGGAATGGGCTACAAAACCATAAGTAAGATGCTGGGTGAGAAGAAGACAACTGTTGGTGCAATAGTAAGAAAATGGAAGACATACAAAATGACTGTCAATCGACATCGATCTGGGGCTCCATGCAAAATCTCACCTCGTGGGGTATCCTTGATCCTGAGGAAGGTGAGAGCTCAGCCGAAAACTAACGGGGGGAACTTGTTAATAATCTCAAGGCAGCTGGGACCACAGTCACCAAGAAAACCATTGGTAACACATTACGCCGTAATGGATTAAAATCCTGCAGTGCCCGCAAGGTCCCCATGCTCAAGAAGGCACATGTACAGGCCCGTCTGAAGTTTGCAAATGAATATCTGGATGATTCTGAGAGTGATTGGGAGAAGGTGCTGTGGTCAGATGAGACTAAAATTGAGCTCTTTGGCATTAACTCTACTCGCCGTGCTTGGAGGAAGAGAAATGCTGCCTATGACCCAAAGAACACCGTCCCCACTGTCAAGCATGGAGGTGGAAACATTATGTTTTGGGGGTGTTTCTCTGCTAAGGGCACAGGACTACTTCACCGCATCAATGGGAGAATGGATGGAGCCAAATCCTGAGTGACAACCTCCTTCCCTCCACCAGGACATTAAAAATGGCTCGTGGCTGGGTCTTCCAGCACGACAATGACCCGAAACATACAGCCAAGGCAACAAAGGAGTGGCTCAAAAAGAAGCACATTAAGGTCATGGAGTGGCCTAGCCAGTCTCCAGACCTTAATCCCATCAAAAACTTATGGAGGGAACTGAAGATCCAAGTTGCCAAGCGACAGCCTCGAAATCTTAATGATTTACAGATGATCTGCAAAGAGGAGTGGGCCAAAATTCCATCTAACATGTGTGCAAACCTCATCATCAACTACTAAAAACATCTGACTGCTGTGCTTGCCAACAAGGGTTTTGCCACCAAGTATTAAGTCTTGTTTGCCAAAGGGATCAAATACTTATTTCCCTGTGCACAATGCAAATAAATATATATAATTTTGACAATGTGATTTTCAGTTTTTTTTTAAAATATAATCTATCTCTCACTGGTACACTGACAGTGGGCAAACTTACAAAATCAGCAAGGGATCAAATACATATTTCCTTTACTGTATATATATATATATATATATATATATATATATATATATATATATATGTCTATATCATCTGTATATATCTCCTTAATGCCTGACGAAGGTCTCGCGACCGAAACGTTGCATGTAAGCTACTGGAATTACAGGAAATCAAAATAAAATAATCTTTTCACTTTCCAAGAGTGTGCCGAAAGATAGGATATGTAATGTTCTATCTTTCCTCGGATCACTGGCGGGACTCGGCCGGCGCACACGGTCGTGTGCATGAGCGAGTTACTCTTCTAGAGATAATCCTCCTGTTATGCGCTGAGTCCCGCTCTTTGTATTTCACTCGTTGCCTAGGGTTGCGACCACCGCTGCAGTCCTTCAGCGGTGGCCTCGCTTGCGCACTGTTTTCTCTTTTTTCTACTGTAGAGGATAGCCAGGGTCTCGAGTACCCGCCTGACGGCTCATTCACGGTAGCTCCCAGCCCAGCCAACTCTCTCCAGCTGTAATCAGATCTGTGGACAGCTACAGGGCTACTGTGCATGCACTGGAGCCGTCCACAGATCTGAGACTTGGGCGATCTTCTACAGTAGAATGGGTAAACAGTGCGAAATCACAGCAGACCGCACAGGGGGAAGGTGTAGGGGGGGTTGAAATGATGACTAGCGGGATAAGACTGTGTAGGGACACAGAAAGATTGTGAGGAGGACAATGTAGAATCGTCTCAACCACGCTTACCATGCCTGGTTGAGACGAGGAGTCAGCAAGGTTTACTCCCGAGACTGCTTTTTCTAGTGTATCTAGCAGCATCGGGAGTGCGCACGGGGAAGGCGGCAGAGTTTGATTGACATAAAGCGTGTATCGCCCACATTTGCTCCTGCTCAGATGAACATGCTGCAAGGAAAAAGGATAGAAAAATAAACTTCTGTGGGTAATACATTGGATCGGATGGCACAATTAGACTTAGATTTTAATGTTTATTGAAACAAAGGGGAAAAAAAGTAAAGGCTTTAGGTGGGAATAGCCCTTTAAGGAATGTGTTGCTTCTCCGTTATGCGGGTATTGTAACGTAAAAAAGACGTATAAGAAGCATATGAACTGTGAATGCAGTATTAGTTTGGACTAGGATAGCAGAGAGGAGTCCCATTCCGCTTGTCATATGAATTTTTTGTAAGGTTCCTTATTTGTCATGCGAAAAAAGCAACACATGACAAATATTGAGACTTTCTATCTGCTGGAAACTCCTTTACATGTAATTTGCATTGAAACATTCAAAGGGTTAATTCAGACAAAATGTTTTTCTGATATTTCATAAATAAAGATGAAAACTTGAAGATCACATTGGTGAAGCCTGTGATCTCTGACCGACACCAATTTTATTTGTCACCACTCGTAGAACTACTGAACATTTGACACAATATTGTAAGCTTAGGATAATTTAAATCAATGGTAGATCAATGTTGTGTGTGATTTCTACACCTGGTTCCAAATTATTATGCAAATGTTATTTTTCGCTGAATAACATAATAGTCGATGCAAATGACAGTCAGTATAATCAAAAAGCCATCAACCGTTGGAGTATAATGCAAATTTTATTGAACAAATCTCCTAATCATAACAGATTTTTTTTTTAGAAGTAAAAAACTCAAAATGCACTCTTTCAAATTATTATGCACAACAGAGATCAAAACATTTTAAAGGTTGTAAAGAGAAATAAAATGGTAATTTGTTGAATTTGCAGCATCAGGAGGTCATATTTACAGAAATCAAAAGCTCTTTCAATAAAAAGAAACTTAACAGGCCAAGTTACATGTTTACATAGGACCCCTTCTTTGATATCACCTTCACAATTCTTGCATCCATTGAATTTGTGAGTATTTGGACAGTTTCTGCTTGAATATCTTTGCAGGATGTCAGAATAACCTCCCAGAGCTTCTGTTTTGATGTGAACTGCCTCCCACCCTCATAGATATTTTGCTTGAGGATGCTCCAAAGCTTCTCAATAGGGTTGAGGTCAGGGGAACATGGGGGCCACACCATGAGTTCCTCTCCTTTTATGCCCATAGCAGCCAATGACACAGAGGTATTCTTTGCAGCATGAGATGGTGCATTGTCATGCATGAAGATAATTTTGCTACGGAAGGCACGGCTCTTCTTTTTGTACCACGGAAGAAAGTGGTCAGTCATAAACTCTACGTACTTTGCAGAGGTAATTTTCACACCGTCAGGGACCCTAAACGGGCCTACCAGTCCTCTCCCCATGATTCCAGCCCAAAATTAGTCTTCATGTATTTCTGAGCCCACGGCAACCGTTTCTGCTTGTGAGCATTGTTTAGGGGGGCCGAATAATAGCATTATGCACACTTGCAAACCTCTGGAGGATACTACATCTTGAGGTGCGCGGGACTCCAGAGGCACCAACGGCTTCAAATAAATACCTGTTTGCTGCTTTGCAATGGCATTTTAGCAGCTGCTGTCCTAATCCTATTAATTTGTCTGGCAGAAACCTTCCTCATTATGCCTTTATCTGAACGAACCCGTCTGTGCTCTGAATCATCTTGTCCAAGGTATTGCACTATTTCACGCTTTTCAGCAGCAGAGAGATCCTTTTTCTTTCCCATATTGCTTGAAACCTGTGGCCTGCTTAATAATGTGGAACGTCCTTCTTAAGTAGTTTTCCTTTGATTGGGCACACCTGGCAAACTAATTATCACAGGTGTCTGAGATTGATTACAATGATCCAAAGAGCCCTAAGACACAATACCATCCATGAGTTTAATTGAAAAACTAATAATTAAATGTTTATGACACTTAAATCCAATGTGCATAATAATTTGGAACACGGTGTAGTAAGAGAAAGCACAGAGTATACTCATAGTTGCCAACAGTCCCGAATTTGCCGGGACTGTCCCGAAATTACAGAGACAGTCCTGGAAAATTACTGTCCCGGGACGTGTCCCAGGAACTGCCTTATTGAATTGTATCTGCATCCTCAGATATGGGCAGTGACGTCAGGGGCTTCTCCAGGAGAAGAATCCCCAACCACAGCGTTAGCAACGCTCTGGCCGGGGATTCCGGTCCAGGAGGAGCCCCTGATGTCACTGTTCATATATGGACAGTGACGTCAGGGGCTTCTCCAGGAGAGGAATCTTTGGCCAGAGTGTTGGCAACTGTGGCGCTATCAAGATAGGGCACTGTGGCATTATCTACATAGGGCACTGACCAGCTTTATGGAGATGCTTATTTCAATTTCCAGCAGGACTTGACACCTGCCCACACTGCCAAAAGTACCAATACCTGGTTTAATAACCCCAGTATCACTGTGCTTGATTGGCCAGCAAACTCGCCTGATCTAAACCCCATAGAGAATCTTTAGGGTATTGTCAAGAGGAAGATGAGAGACACCAGAGCCAACAATGCAGACGACCTGAAGGCCACATCAAAGCAACTGGAGCTTCCATAACACCTCAGCGGTGCCACAGGCTGATCGCCTCCATGCCACGCCGCATTGATGCAGTAATTTTCTGAGACACTAAATTTGGGGTTTTCATTAACTGTTAGCCATAATCATCAATACTAAAAGAAAAAAATACTGGAAATAGATCACTCTGCGTGTAATGAATCTATATAATATATGAGTTTCACTTTTTGAATTGAATTACTGAAATAAATAAACTTTATGATATTCTAATTCATTGAGAAGGACTACTATGTGTACTGAGTATACTGAAACATGAAAACTCCTTCACATCAGGGTTAATCAATGCATCTATGACCACCTTTAGACCATTGTATTTGATGTTCTGCAGAGTAGACAAAAGTAACCCAAAGATGGAGCATCAATAAAAATCAAGGAAATCAGTATAATAGTTTATTGAAGATTATAGCACACAAATGATTATAGCACACTCATGCACACGTGTATTTATATTTGCCATGAATTGTTTATTTGAATATTTTCTGCAACTTAGTTTAATGCTGCAATTTAGCAAACTCAGGAGACTGTCCTATAGATTTATAAGCCTCCTGCATGCAGCCGTATGGCTCCTAGGGGAAAAAGGATGCCTCTTGGACTCATAGGGTATGTGCACACGATGAGAGGCTTTTACGGATGAAATGACAGACTGTTTTCAGGAGAAAACAGCTGCCTCATTTCAGCCGTAAAAGCTCCTCCTCATATTATGCGAGGCGTCTGTGACGCTCGTATATCTTGAGCTGCTCTTCATTGAGTTCAATGAAGAACGGCTCAAATTACGTTGCAAAGAAGTGCCCTGCACTTCTTTGCCAAGGCAGTCAATTTACGCGTCGTCGTTTGACAGCTGTCAAACGACGACGCGTAAATTACAGGTCGTCTGCACAATACGTCGGCAAACCCATTCAAATGAATGGGCAGATGTTTGCCGACGTATTGTAGCCCTATTTTCAGGCGTAAATCGAGGAATAATACGCCTCGTTTACGCCTGAAAATAGGTAGTGTGAACCCAGCCATAGGCACTCCGTGTGCCGTTGTAGAGGGACCATGCGCTTGGATTTGCCATGTGCATAAGCCTCAAAATGTTCATTTGAAAAGACTAAATAGATCCTTTAGTACACTTTACAAAATAGTAGATAGTTGCTTTTTGCTAGAAAATATTGCAACGTAATGTTTAGTGAATAGAGTTAGGTCAGGTTCCAACGTAGCACAAATGCTGCGGAACTTCCGCAACAGAATTTTTGTGGGGAAATGCCACAGCATTTACAGGAGCTAGAAAGTGAATGAGATCTGAACAAATCTCATACACGCTTCAGAAAAAATCTGCAGCGAAAACGTTCGTAAATTGACCTGTGGTGCAGAATTTAACTGAAGCATGTAAATTGATGCTGCGGATTCATTGCTCTTCTGTTGCGGGTTTTCCCCATTGAATTCAATGGGGATGTAAAACCCGCTACAAATAGCCAAGTGTTGTGACTTTTGCAGCAGAAATGCTGCGATTCCACCGCAAAAAATAGCAAATAGTAAAAAAATATTATTAAATTAAAAATTAATTAAAAGCTCAGTCATTGTCATAGCGATGCTTTCTTCTATTGTTCATCCAGACCGGACTCCTGTGATGACATTTCATCCCATGTGACTGCTGCAGCCAATCACAGGCTTCAGCAGTCTTTCGGCCTGAGCATCATCCCAGGAGGCCGGCCTGGGGAAAGTATAGACTATTTTTTTTTTTCATGCGCAGGTTTCCGCAGCGGAGATTGCACCCAAAAACTGGACCACAATTTTGTTTGGTTTTTCAATCGAAATCCGCTGTGGGTTCTAAGTTGGATATGACGCATACTTTTTAAGCAGAGTATCCAATCCGTGGGAATTGATTGTTGATCAAATGTTTTCTATGATTTAGAATAAAATGGTTCAAACAAAAAATTCAGTTTCAATGCCATCGCTAATTCTTCTAAAAAAGTAGGTCTTAGGCCTCATGCACACGTCAGTATTCTGGTCAGTATTTTGCTTCAGTATTTGAAAGCCAAAACCAGGAGTGGAACATAAACAGAGAACCTATAATGGAAATATTTGCACCTCTTCCGTGTTTTGGGCCCACTCCTGGTTTTGGCTTCCAAATACTGAAGCAAAATACTGACCAGAATACTGACGTGTGCATGAGGTCTAAGCATTGATTCCTTGGGTGTCGCTGAGGGCTCTCTGTAACTAGAGTTTTTATGTGGGAGGTGATCTGGATTAAAGTTTTGTGCCATGTTCCAGTTTCTTCTTTTCAGGTGTGGCATTCTGGTCTCTGGAAATAGAGAAAAAATAGGCATTGTGGTTATAGTCAGGATCTCACAAGAAAGTTCTTACAGTTTTGATTATTGAATGTGTGCACCGGCGCTCTACACATCCCAAATTTATCACAGTAGTGTACTGAGAAATCAAAATGTTAGATCAGGAAATTCATCAAACATATTACAACATTAATTAATCAGATATTGCATATATATATGTCGTCTCATTGCATATAGTTTTAATATCTGATAGACAAAACCATGTCACACTCCTAAAGGTTAAAAATTAATTACAGACTAATATACTACAACTAAAACTAATATAAAACAAGATAAAAACAAAGTGTCCCAATGGATTAATAGACGTCCTATTGACAATCCTTTGTTCAAACGACAGGTATAGATCGCAGAGCCCCCACGGTATACGGCTGTCATAGACTGCTGAGCAACCAAGAGAAGACAGAAGCAGTTTGTTAGCGGTCTATTGAAGGGCCACTATCTCTTTTGTTCCTGGTGGAATTCTGGTACACAGAGGCATCTGCTGGGTCTACAGTAACTTCACCCAAAACAGATTTAGTATTAACAGCTGTGACTATAAGGCTATATTCACACAACAGAGAAAAAAAATTGACTGTCAGTTTTTCATGGCTGTTTTGCATCCAAATTTTCATCCATTTCAAGTCTGACCATTTTTAATGTTGGTTTGACATCCATTTGCCAACCGTTTTTCATGGCTGTTAAAAAAACGGATGGATTTTATTTGTCAGGGTTTTATTGTCCCAGCCCAGGGGCGTAGCTAGGGGGGGGGAGCAGGCGGGGCATGTGCCCCGGGTGCAACTAGTTGGTAGGGAAGGGGGGGCACCGAAGAGCAGCTGATTGCTGCTGACAGGCGCCCCGTATGTCGGTCACCAGCAGCTTTAGGAAGAGCCAGGAAATTACGCAGCGGCGTTCTGACTGGGGTTTGTGACGGCCAGGGAGTGGACCAGTCCAGTCACCTTACCTGTCACCTGACCTCACGTCAGTGACATGAGGTCAGATAACTCAGGTCAGGGGACAGGTCCACTCCCGTGCTGCACCCTTCCAGCTCTGCCTCTACTCTGTGCTCTGCTGTTACACACAGCCGAGAAGCAGAGGAGGAAGCTCCGCACACAGCCCGTTCTGACCTGTCAGCAAGGAGACATGGTGAGTGTATATGTGTGTGTTGTGTGTATACAGTGTGTGTCTCTGTCTTTGTATATGTATATGTTACAGTGTGTGTGTGTGTGTGTGTGTGTGTGTGTGTCTCTGCATGTGTTTGTCTCTTACATCTACTGCATTATCTGTACTTAGAGAGTTATCACTGTGTTATCTGTGGTGTTACATAGGACTGCAGGTAACACTACTACTGTAAAGGGTTTACCAGACACAGGTTCTGTGTCGATGCCCGGGGTTAATCAGCCTTCATCAGCTCCAAGGCCTGCTAGAGTAACGCGATCTGTTACCACTCAGACTGGCAGGCTGAGGAGAAGGAGAACCTATCACAGCCTGGCCTGACGGTTCTAGCTCCCGCCCTTGGTCTATTTATACCCTCGCTTGCAGTTGTTCCTTGCCTGTGATTGTCTTGTTTCCTGGCTCTGCGTTTCCTGCTATTTTCCTGATCGACCGCTGTTCCATATTGACCCTGACTTGACTGACGATTCTCCTGCTCTGATTTTGCTACTATGTACTCTCCTGGTTTGACTCGACTCGTTCACTACTGCCTGTTGCTCACGGTGTTTCCGTGGGCAACTGCCCCAACTTCCCAATTTGCTTCTGTGTGCCCTTGTCTTGTGTTGTCCATCTTGCACCTATTGAGCATAGGGACCGTCGCCCAGTTGTACGCCGTCGCTTAGGACGGGCCATGCAAGTAGGCAGGGACTGAGTTGCGAGTAGACTAGGGCTCACCTGTCCGTCTTCCTACCCCGATTCATTACATAATCACAGGCCCTATACCTTTTCTACCCTGGTCCCTGACTCGACTATGGACCCCTTTGAGGCCCTGGCTCAGCAAATGCAAGGTCTCTCCCTACAGGTCCAAGACCTGGCTCAGAGGTTCAACCAGCGTGATGCTACCCAGGTAGTGCCCTTCACCTCACCTCTTGAACCCCACCTCAATTTGCTGGACCGGTTCTCAGGGGACCGGAAGACTTTTTTCTCTTTTCGGGAGAGTTGTAGACTCTATTTCCAATTAAGGCCCCACTCCTCAGGTTCTGAGAGTCAGCGAGTGGGTACAATTAGGTCCCGGCTCCAGGACGGCCCCCAGGAATAGGCCTTCTCCTTCGCTCCTGACGCCCCTGAACTTTCTTCTATTGACCTTTTTTTTTCTGCTCTCTGGCTCATCTATGACGAGACTGACAAGACTGCCTTTGCTGAGAGTAAGCTGGTGACCTTACGTCAGGGTAAGAGACCCGTTGAGGAGTACTGTTCTGACTTTAGGAAGTGGTGTGTAGCTTCTCGGTGGAATGAGGTGCCAGTTTAGATTGGGTCTGTCGAACGCCCTGAAAGACCTGTTAGCTAGCTATCCCACTTCAGACTCTCTAGATCAGGCTATGGCTTTAGCGGTACGTCTTGTCCGACGTCTCAGGGAACGACGATTTGAACGTTCTGGTGCCTTCACCTCTGGCTCCCCTATGATGGCTCCAGAGGTTCCGTTGCTTCGTTCTTCCATGGAGAACTCGGATGAATAGATGCAACTCGGGGGCCTCCGTGTCTCCCCAACAACGTAGAGCGTTCCGCAGGAAGAATGGTTTCTGCTTCTACTGTGGGGATGTCAAGCATCAATTGAACCCCTGTCCCAGGCGCAAGAATAAGCAGCCGGAAAGACTTCCGCGCCTAAGTGACCATCGGGGAGGTCGCTTGGGCGCACAGGTATTTCCCGTAAATATGAAGCCTAATAAAATCTTGCTTCCCTTTCAGGTCTCTTTTGATGGAATGTCTGCCACCGGCAGTGCCTTCGTGGATTCAGGGTCTGCTGCTAATATTATGTCTGTGGAATTTGCCATGTCTCTAGCTATGCCATTAATTGATTTGCCTAAACCTGTCTCGGTAGTGGGTATTGACTCCACTCCGCTTGCTAACGGTTATTTTGTGCAGCATACCCCTGTTTTTGAACTCATTGTTGGCTCCATTCATTTGGAGCAGTGTTCTGTGTTTGTGATGCAGGGATTATTGTCCGATTTGATTTTAGGCCTTCCTTGGTTGCAGATGCATAATCCCACTTTTAACTGGAATACTGGTGATCTTACTAAATGGGGTAATGAATGCATGACGTCATGTTTTTCTATTAATTTGGTTTCTCTAGTTGAGGAGGTGAACACTCTACCTGAGTTTATTCTGGACTTCGCCAATGTCTTTTCTAAAAAGGCCTCCGAAGAGTTACCTCCTCATACAGAGTACGATTGCGCAATCGATCTGGTACCAGGAGCTAAGCTCCCTAAAGGTAGGATATTTAATCTCTCTTGTCCTGAACGTGAAGCCATGAGAGAATATATCCAGGAAAGCTTGGCCAAGTGTTACATTCGCCCCTCTACTTCTCCGGAAGGTGCTGGCTCCTTCTTCGTAGGGAAGAAGGATGGTGGTCTTAGGCCGTGCATCGATTACTGACATTTAAATAAAATTACTGTAAGGAACCAATATCCCCTTCCTTTGATTCCTGACCTCTTCAATCAGGTTCAGGGGGCCCAATGGTTCTCTAAGTTTGATCTTCGGGGGGCTTATAACCTTATCCGGATCAGAGAAGGGGATGAGTGGAAGACTGCGTTTAACACACCCGAAGGTCATTTCGAATATCTAGTCATGCCCTTTGGGTTGTGTAATGCTCCCGCGGTCTTCCAGAATTTCGTAAATGAGATTTTAAGAGACTATCTGGGGGTATTCATTCTAGTGTACCTTGATGATATACTTGTGTTTTCCAAGGACTGGTTCTCCAACATTGAGCATTTCAGGAAGGCCCTTGTCTTGTGTTGAGACAAATGCAGGTAGAAAAATGGATCTTTTCAAAGGCGCTGCTGTGTGGTGAGAATAATGTGGAACGAAGTCCCGGGGTATTGGTAATAAGTTCAATTTATTAAGAGTGGCTACGCGTTTCGACGACGAACAATCGTCTTCCTCAGGCCATGTACATATCAGAAAGAACATATCTTATATAACATGTGGGTACAAATTAACATAATTGAAAAAAACCGCCAAATCTGACGGGGTCAAGGTGCGATCTTGACGTCACTCCCGGCTTTTTTACTCCACAGTGTTCCCATCGTGGGGCTATAAATGCATAATGTATTTTGACAAACAAGTTAAATGTTTATTCATAAAGATGAGGTACAGTTAAAAAATGAAAGAAATAAATAAAAAATGAATGAAAGAAAAGAAGTAAAGAATGTAACTGGGTTTAGAGTTTTGGAGTGAATGAAGCCGGGACGCGGCCTCGTTACCAGGACAACCAACCAGAGATCATAGCGAAGGAGCGAGTTGATAGAACTGTGCTTGACGTAGGTAAGATATTGAACCCATTAAAAGTTGTTTAAAAAGATATGTATTACTTAGATAAGAGAATGCACATGAATGCCGTATCAGGTATAGGCATTGCATATATGGCTGTGCTGATAAAACATTAGGTATAGGCATTGCATGTATGGCTGTGCTGATAAAACATTAGGTAGCTAAATTTAGCGTGGATAGCAACCTGGTTCGGTCCTGATTTAAGTTAGGGTATGCAGCATATTTTAAAACTTGAATGTAAATTAGTATGAGTGAGTTTGGAGTATATGAAGCCGGGACGCGGCCTCGTTGCCAGGACAACCAAGCGGAGATCATAGTAAGGGAACAGATTGATAGCACTATGCTTACCATGGGTAAGTTATTGAACCCATTAAGAGGCATGTATTATTTAGATAGATAGGAGAATGCACCAGAATGCCGTGTCAGGCATAGGCATTCATATATGACTGCGGTGATAAGACATTAGGTAGCTACATTTTAGGGTGGTTAGCAACCTGGGTCGGTTCTGATTTAAATTAAAGTATGCAGTATATTTTAAAAAAAGGGGGGGATGTAAATTGATATAAATAAATATAAGAATGCTTATGCCTGATACGGCATCTATGTGCATTCTCTTATTTAAATAATACACGTTTTTTAAGCAGCTTTTAATAGGTCCAATATCTTACCCACGGTAAGCATAGCACTATCAATTTGCTTCTTTACTATGATCCCCGCTCGGTTGTCCTGGCAATGAGGCCGCGTCCCGGCTTCATATACTCCAAACTCACTCATACTAATTTACATTCAAGTTTTAAAATATGCTGCATACCCTAACTTAAATCAGGACCGAACCAGGTTGCTATCCACGCTAAATTTAGCTACCTAATGTTTTATCAGCACAGCCATACATGCAATGCCTATACCTAATGTTTTATCAGCACAGCCATATATGCAATGCCTATACCTGATACGGCATTCATGTGCATTCTCTTATCTAAGTAATACATATCTTTTTAAACAACTTTTAATGGGTTCAATATCTTACCTACGTCAAGCACAGTTCTATCAACTCGCTCCTTCGCTATGATCTCTGGTTGGTTGTCCTGGTAACGAGGCCGCGTCCCGGCTTCATTCACTCCAAAACTCTAAACCCAGTTACATTCTTTACTTCTTTTCTTTCATTCATTTTTTATTTATTTCTTTCATTTTTTAACTGTACCTCATCTTTATGAATAAACATTTAACTTGTTTGTCAAAATACATTATGCATTTATAGCCCCACGATGGGAACACTGTGGAGTAAAAAAGCCGGGAGTGACGTCAAGATCGCACCTTGACCCCGTCAGATTTGGCGGTTTTTTTCAATTATGTTAATTTGTACCCACATGTTATATAAGATATGTTCTTTCTGATATGTACATGGCCTGAGGAAGACGATTGTTCGTCGTCGAAACGCGTAGCCACTCTTAATAAATTGAACTTATTACCAATACCCAGGGACTTCGTTCCACATTATTCTCACCACACAGCAGCGCCTTTGAAAAGATCCATTTTTCTACCTGCATTTGTCTCTACCTAAGCGGTCCCATCTGGACACCGACTCGGATCTGGCAGCAGCACTGTGGATATTATACGCCTTGAAACCTCCTTTTTCTGGTGAGCACATTTCTTGTCATTTGTTTCCTCACCCCAACCTACTGATCTACACAAGGTGGCGCCGTCTTTTTCTATTATTTTCTTGTCTTGTGTTGTCTGTCTTGCACCTATTGAGCGTAGGGACCGTCGCCCAGTTGTACGCCGTCGCTTAGGACGGGCCGTGCAAGTAGGCAGGGACTGAGTTGCGGGTAGACTAGGGCTCACCTGTCCGTCTTCCTACCCCGATTCATTAGAACTACCTTATCTGTAATCAGAGAGTTATCACTGTGTGTTATCTGTGGTGTTACATAGGACTGCAGGTGACATAACTACATTATCTGTACTCAGAGAGTTATCACTGTGTTATCTGTGGTGTTACATAGGACTGCAGGTGACATAACTACATTATCTGTACTCAGAGAGTTATCACTGTGTTATCTGTGGTGTTACATAGGACTGCAGGTGACATAACTACATTATCTGTACTCAGAGAGCAATCACTGTTACTTGTGGTGTTACATAGGATTGCAGGTAACACTACTATATTATCTGTACTCAGAGTTATCATTGTGTTATCTGTGGTGTTACATAGGACTGCAGGTAACACTACCATCTGTAATCAGAGAGATATCACTGTGTTATCTGTGGTGTTACATAGGACTTCAGGTGACATAACTACATTATCTGTACTCAGAACATTATCACTGTGTTATCTGTGGTGTTACATAGGACTGCAGGTAACATCTACTACATTATCTGTACTCAGAGAATGATCAATGTGTTATCTGTGGTGTTACATAGGACTTCAGGTAACATCTACATTATCTGTGGTCTTACATAGGACTGCAGGCAACACTACTACATTATCTGTACTCAGAGAGTTATCATTGTGTGTTACCTGTGGTGTTACATAGGACTGCAAGCAACACTACTACATTATCTGTACTCAGAGAGTTATCACTGTGTTATCTGTGTTGTTATATAGGACTGCAGGTAACATCTACTACATTATCTGTGCTGTGTACATATCTGTTTGTGAATGTGTCGTTGTGCTTGTATATATGTGCCTTTTATGTATTTGTATATGTTCCTGTCTGTGTATTTATCTGCCGGTGTGTGTGCGTATATATGTCTGTACGTCTATATATTTACCTGTATGTATGTATTCCAGAATGTGTGTATGTATATTTGCCTGTATGTCTAAATATCTGTCTTTATGAATGTACAGTATATATGTTCCAGCGTGCCCATATATGTGGTTAATTTTTGGTTTGTGCAGGGGGCGGCAATAGAGAGTCCCGCACAGGGCGCCATTCAACGTAAGGCCAGCCCTGGCTGTCACCAACCCTAGTCAGAAGGAAACTCCGCCGCTGCCTGCGCCGCATGACCTCCTCGGCTCCTCGGGTAAGTCACACCAGGCAGAGCGGAGAGTGGTAGCGGTAGGCTAACGCTCACTGGTCTGTTCACAGTGTGGTGCTAAGTACAAGGGGGGGGGGGAGTGTGGCGTTATTTAAAATGGGGGGAATGTGGCACTATTTACAAGGGGGGGGAGTGTGGCTCTATTTACAAAGGGGCAGCGGGCTGTGTGTGTGGCACTATCTACAAGGGGGGCTGTGTGGCGCTATTTATAAGGGGGGTTGTGTGTGGCACTATCTACAAGGTGGTCTGTGTGTGGCACTATCTACAGGGGGCTGTGTGTGGCTTCTTTAATCTATTTTCTTTTAATTTATTTTTATATTAATTACATTATAGAACTATATCGCTTGTAAAATGTGGAAATGCTTTTATACTCGAGTTACATTAAAAAAATTGTGAAAAAAACGGACACCTCATTGATTGGTAGAGAAAGCAAACATGGCGAGGGGGAAGGAGATGTCGGGAAATAAGTTGGGGGGCGCCAATCTGAATCTTTGCCCCGGGTGCAGGAGAAATTAGCTACGCCTCTGTCCCAACACCCTGAAAACACCACAGTGTCCATGTAAAGAGTGCTGAATTGCCCCTGTAGATAGTGCCACAGTGCCTACTATAGATAGTGCCCACATAGTGCCTGTGCCCAAATAGTGCCACAGTGCCCACATAGTGCCACATTGCCCACTGTAGATAGTGCCACATTGCCCACATAGTGCCACAGTGCTCACATATAAAGTGCCATAGTGCTCACATATAAAGTGCCAGTGCCTACATAGATAGTGCCACAGTGCCCATGTAGATAGTGCCACAGTGTGCCCTGTAAATAGTGCCCATATAGTGCCACAGTGCTCATGTAGATAGTACCACACCCCCTCTGAAGATAGCGCCACACATCTCTTCCCCCGTAGATAGCGCCATTATGGCATATATGGACAGTGACGTAGGGGCTTTGAGATGCTGGAATCCCCAGCCAGAGCATCGGCAACTCGCTGGTCGGGGATTCCACTCCTGAAGGTAGCCACTGACCTCACTGTCCATATATGGACAGTGACATTAGGGGCTTTGAGATGCCGGAATCCCCGCCAAAGCATTGGCAACGCTCTGGCCGGGGATTCCGCCCCAAGAGGAGGACTTGACGTCACTGTTCAAATATGAACAGTCACGTCAGGGGCACCTAGAGGAGCGGAATCGCCACCCTGGAGGGAGAACATGACGTTACTGTCCATATATGTACAGTGACATTACGGACTCCCTCTGGTATAGCTGGCGATATATGGACAGTGACGTCAAGGGCTTTCTCAAGACAGGAGTCCCTGGCCAGAGATCTTGCGATGCTCTGGCCAGGGATTCCATAGCTAAAAGCCCTGGCATCACTGTTCATATATGGACAGTGACGTCAGGGGCTTCCTCGTGCTCAGGACTTAAAGAGACCATTTCACCTGCCCATACATGTGCAGCTGAGTGCAACATGTAATGGGCAGGGCTGTACAAACCCTGTCTCACTATAAAAAAAAATCCTATCTTTCTCCGTTATTTAGATATTGGTGCCGTTATATTTGGTGCCCGATATTTAACTAACCCCCTGAACGGTCAATGGGATGTAAAGAGAGTAGAGCGAGTGCGTGTACACGCACGCGCAGCTCCGCCGCCACCACGAAACAGAAGAGGAGAAGAAAAATGTTTGGCGGCAGCATCGAAGCTGTGCGCGCATGCTCTCACTCACTCTTCAGCTCTCGGCAGACAGGGAAAAGACTGTGTGATATCTCGCGAGAGATGACACAGTCTTGTCGTCCTTGTCTGCTGAGAGCTGAAGAGTGAGAGCGTGCGCGAGCATGCTCGCACAGCTCCAAGCTGCACACACACGCTCTCCTCTCTCCAGCTCTTGCTGTGACATTGTCCATAGCTGATTGGACAGTGTCACAGCGATGTTACACGCCTCCTTGCCAATTACACGCCCCATTGACAGTTCAGGGGGTTATATAAATATCGGGCGCCAAATATAACGGCACCGATATCTAAATAACGGAGGATAGGAAACATTTTTAAAGTGCACCAGGGTTTGTGCAGCCGTGCCTATTATATGCTGCACAGGTATGGTCAAGTAAAAGGTCCTCTTTAAAGTAGGGCTGTGCCCGGGGTGTCCCCTTCTGAGGCTCAGGATCAGTTTTTAGCGGTTGTCACAAGGATTGATTTCTGAAAAATGACCATTAAAAATTGACCCATTGATCCATGGGGGCCGTCAGGCCGTGAATACGGCTAAAAATATAAAATGTTCTATTTTTTTGACGGCCATTTGAATGTAGCCTATGTGTAGGAACACACTAGGTGTAAACAATGCTGATTTTCTGCAACGGATTTATTTGTGGAAAATCTACAGCGTAAAACAGTAGCAGCAGTGTGGGTGAGATTTGAACAAATGTCATCCACACACAGCGGAAAAAATCAGCCGAAAAAAATGTTCACAAATTTACCTGCAGTGAGTTTTTTTTAAACCGCAGCCTGTAAATTAATGCTGCGGAATCGCTGCTCTTCTGTTGCGGGTCTTCCCCATTGAATTCAATAGGGAGCTAAAACCCGCAAGAAAGAGTTATGTGTTTTGCGAATTTTGCAGCGGATACAGGTGCAGGAGGGAAAAAAGCTATTTTTAATTTGAAATTAATAAAAGAGTTTATACTTACCCCCTGTCGTAGTCATAGCGATGCAATCCTTTCTTCTGAGCGCAGCCCGGCCTCCTGGAATGTGGTTTGATCCCATGTGACTGCTACAGCCTATCAAAGGCTGCAGTGGTCACATGGACTACAGCTTCATCCCAGGAGGCCGGGCTATGCTCAGAAGAGAGGGACGCATCGTCATGACTTTTTTTTATTGCCGCAGGATTTCCGCAGCGGACATACCGCCTAAAAAGGCACCACAATTGGGTGCGGTTTTTTGGATGGGATTCCCTGTGGCTTCCAGGACTGATACGTTGTGTACTTTTATGCAGTGTATAAGGGTATGTGCACACGATAACGACCATTACGTCTGAACTTACGGAGCTGTTTTCAGGAGAAAACAGCTCCTGCATTTCAGACGTAATTGCTCGTACTCAATGAAAAATGGCTCAAATTACGTCCCAAGAAGTGTCCTGCACTTCTTTG